>NC_092719.1:89574205-89927568 GCF_047496885.1 Scyliorhinus torazame
CGGCCTCTTCCCCCCCCCCCCCCCCGGCCTCTTCCCCCCCCCCCCCCGGCCTCTTCCCCCCCCCCCCCCCTGCCTCTTCCCCCCCCCCCCCCCCGGCCTCTTCCCCCCCCCCCCCCGGCCTCTTCCCCCCCCCCCCCCCGGCCTCTTCCCCCCCCCCCCCCCCGGCCTCTTCCCCCCCCCCCCCCCCCCGGCCTCTTCCCCCCCCCCCCCCCCCCGGCCTCTTCCCCCCCCCCCCCGTCTCTTCCCCCCCCCCCCGTCTCTTCCCCCCCCCCGTCTCTTCCCCCCCCCCCCCGTCTCTTCCCCCCCCCCCCCGTCTCTTCCCCCCCCCCCGTCTCTTCCCCCCCCCCGTCTCTACCCCCCCCCGTCTCTTCCCCCCCCCCCCCCCCCCGTCTCTTCCCCCCCCCCCCCGTCTCTTCCCCCCCCCCCCCCGTCTCTTCCCCCCCCCCCGTCTCTTCCCCCCCCCCGTCTCTTTCCCCCCCCCCGTCTCTTCCCCCCCCCCCCGTCTCTTCCCCCCCCGTCTCTTCCCCCCCCCCGTCTCTTCCCCCCCCCCCCGTCTCTTCCCCCCCCCCCCGTCCCCCCCTCTTCCCCCCCCCCGTCTCTTCCCCCCCCCCCCGTCTCTTCCCCCCCCCCGTCTCTTCCCCCCCCCCGTCTCTTCCCCCCCCCCCGTCTCTCCCCCCCCCGTCTCTTCCCCCCCCCCCCGTCTCTTCCCCCCCCCCCCCCCCCCGTCTCTTCCCCCCCCCCCCGTCTCTTCCCCCCCCCCCCCGTCTCTTCCCCCCCCCCCCGTCTCTTCCCCCCCCCCCCGTCTCTTCCCCCCCCCCCCGTCTCTTCCCCCCCCCCGTCTCTTCCCCCCCCCCGTCTCTTCCCCCCCCCCCCGTCTCTTCCCCCCCCCCCCCCGTCTCTTTCCCCCCCCCCCCGTCTCTTCCCCCCCCCCCCGTCTCTTCCCCCCCCCCCCCGTCTCTTCCCCCCCCCCCCCCGTCTCTTCCCCCCCCCCCCCGTCTCTTCCCCCCCCCCCCGTCTCTTCCCCCCCCCCCCGTCTCTTCCCCCCCCCCGTCTCTTCCCCCCCCCGTATCTTCCCCCCCCCCCGTCTCTTCCCCCCCCCCCCGTCTCTTTCCCCCCCCCCCCCCGTCTCTTTCCCCCCCCCCCCGTCTCTTTCCCCCCCCCCCCCCGTCTCTTCCCCCCCCCCCCCCGTCTCTTTCCCCCCCCCCCGTCTCTTCCCCCCACCGTCCTCTTCCCCCCACCGTCTCTCCCCCCCCCCCCCCCCGTCACTTCCCCCCCCCCCCGTCACTTTCCCCCCCCCCCCGTCACTTCCCCCCCCCCCCGTCACTCCCCCCCCCCCCCCCGTCACTCCACCCCCCCCCCCCGTCACTCCCCCCCCCCCCCCGTCACTTCCCCCCCCCCCCGTCACTCCCCCCCCCCCCGTCACTCCCCCCCCCCCCGTCACTCCCCCCCCCCCCCCCCGTCACTCCCCCCCCCCCCGTCACTCCCCCCCCCCCCCGTCACTCCCCCCCCCCCCCGTCACTCCCCACCCCCCCCCGTCACTCCCCCCCCCCCCCCCGTCACTCCCCCCCCCCCCCCCGTCACTCCCCCCCCCCCCCCGTCACTCCCCCCCCCCCCCGTCACTCCCCCCCCCCCCGTCACTCCCCCCCCCCCCCGTCACTCCCCCCCCCCCCCCGTCACTCCCCCCCCCCCCGTCACTCCCCCCCCCCCCCGTCACTCCCCCCCCCCCCGTCACTCCCCCCCCCCCCCCCCGTCACTCCCCCCCCCCCCCCGTCACTCCCCCCCCCCCCCGTCACTCCCCCCCCCCCCCGTCACTCCCCCCCCCCCCCCCCCCCCGTCACTCCCCCCCCCCCCCGTCACTCCCCCCCCCCCCGTCACTCCCCCCCCCCCCCCCCCGTCACTCCCCCCCCCCCTCCCCCCGTCACTCCCCCCCCCTCCCCCCGTCACTCCCCCCCCTCCCCCCCCCGTCACTCCCCCCCCCCTCCGTCACTCCCCCCCCCCCTCCGTCACTCCCCCCCCCCTCCGTCACTCCCCCCCTCCGTCACTCCCCCCCTCCGTCACTCCCCCCCCTCCGTCACTCCCCCCCCCCTCCGTCACTCCCCCCCCCCTCCGTCACTCCCCCCCCCTCCGTCACTCCCCCCCCTCCGTCACTCCCCCCCCCCCTCCGTCACTCCCCCCCCTCCGTCACTCCCCCCCGTCACTCCCCCCCGTCACTCCCCCCCCCGTCACTCCCCCCCCCCACCCGTCACTCCCCCCCCCCCCCCGTCACTCCCCCCCCCCCCCCCCCTGTCACTCCCCCCCCCCCCGTCACTCCCCCACCCCGTCACTCCCCCCCCCCCCGTCACTCCCCCCCCCCCCCCCGTCACTCCCCCCCCCCCCCCCGTCACTCCCCCCCCCCCCCCCCCGTCACTCCCCCCCCCCCCCCGTCACTCCCCCCCCCCCCGTCACTCCCCCCCCCCCCCGTCACTCCCCCCCCCCCCCCCCCGTCACTCCCCCCCCCCCCCCCGTCACTCCCCCCCCCCCCGTCACTCCCCCCCCCCCCCCCGTCACTCCCCCCCCCCCCCGTCACTCCCCCCCCCCGTCACTCCCCCCCCCCCCCGTCACTCCCCTCCCCCCCCCCCGTCACTCCCCCCCCCCGTCACTCCCCCCCCGTCACTCCCCCCCGTCACTCCCCCCCCCGTCACTCCCCCCCCGTCACTCCCCCCCCCGTCACTCCCCCCCGTCACTCGCCCCCCCCCGTCACTCCCCCCCCCCCCCCCGTCACTCGCCCCCCCCCGTCACTCGCCCCCCCCCGTCACTCGCCCCCCCCCGTCACTCGCCCCCCCCCGTCACTCCCCCCGCCCCGTCACTCCCCCCCCCCCGTCACTCCCCCCCCCCGTCACTCCCCCCCCCCCCGTCACTCCCCCCCCCCCCCCCCGTCACTCCCCCCCCCCCCCCCCGTCACTCCCCCCCCCCCCCCGTCACTCCCCCCCCCCCCCCGTCACTCCCCCCCCCCCGTCACTCCCCCCCCCCGTCACTCCCCCCCCCGTCACTCCCCCCCCCCCGTCACTCCCCCCCCCCCCCGTCACTCCCCCCCCCCCCCCCCCGTCACTCCCCCCCCCCGTCACTCCCCCCCCCCGTCACTCCCCCCCCCCCACTCCCCCCCCCCCCCCCCCCCCCACTCCCCCCCCCCCCCCGTCACTCCCCCCCCCCGTCACTCCCCCCCCCCGTCACTCCCCCCCCCGTCACTCCCCCCCCCCCGTCACTCCCCCCCCCCGTCACTCCCCCCCCCGTCACTCCCGCCCCCCCCGTCACTCCCCCCCCGTCACTCCCCCCCCGTCACTCCCCCCCGTCACTCCCCCCCCGTCACTCCCCCCCGTCACTCCCCCCCCGTCACTCCCCCCCCCGTCACTCCCCCCCCGTCACTCCCCCCCCGTCACTCCCCCCCCGTCACTCCCCCCCCGTCACTCCCCCCCCGTCACTCCCCCCCCCGTCACTCCCCCCCCGTCACTCCCCCCCCGTCACTCCCCCCCCCGTCACTCCCCCCCCCCCCCCGTCACTCCCCCCCCCCCCCCGTCACTCCCCCCCCCCGTCACTCCCCCCCCCCCGTCACTTCCCCCCCCCCCCGTCACTCCCCCCCCCCCCCCGTCACTCCCCCCCCCCCCCCCGTCACTCCCCCCCCCCCCCCCATCACTCTCCACCCCCCCCGTCACTCCCCCCCCCCCGTCACTCCCCCCCCCCCCCCCCCCGTCACTCCCCCCCCCCCCCCCCGTCACTCCCCCCCCCGTCACTCCTCCCCCCCCCGTCACTCCTCCCCCCCCCCGTCACTCCCCCCCGTCACTCCTCCCCCCCCCCGTCACTCCCCCCCCCGTCACTCCCCCCCCCCCCGTCACTCCCCCCCCCCCCGTCACTCCCCCCCCCCGTCACTCCCCCCCCCGTCACTCCCCCCCCCGTCACTCCCCCCCCGTCACTCCCCCCCCCGTCACTCCCCCCCCCCCGTCACTCCCCCCCCCCGTCACTCCCCCCCCGTCACTCCCCCCCCGTCACTCCCCCCCCGTCACTCCCCCCCCGTCACTCTCCCCCCCCGTCACTCCCCCCCCCGTCACTCCCCCCCCCCGTCACTCCCCCCCCCGTCACTCCCCCCCCCGTCACTCCCCCCCCCCGTCACTCCCCCCCCCCCGTCACTCCCCCCCCCCGTCACTCCCCCCCCCCGTCACTCCCCCCCCCCCCGTCACTCCCCCCCCCCGTCACTCCCCCCCCGTCACTCCCCCCCCGTCACTCCCCCCCCGTCACTCCCCCCCCCGTCACTCCCCCCCCCGTCACTCCCCCCCCCGTCACTCCCCCCCCCGTCACTCCCCCCCCGTCACTCCCCCCCGTCACTCCCCCCCCCCCCGTCACTCCCCCCCCGTCACTCCCCCCCCCCCCCCCCCGGTCACTCCCCCCCGTCACTCCCCCCCCCCCCGTCACTCCCCCCCCCCCGTCACTCCCCCCCCCCCGTCACTCCCCCCCCCCGTCACTTCCCCCCCCCCCGTCACTCCCCCCCCCCCCCCGTCACTCCCCCCCCCCCCCCGTCACTCCCCCCCCCCCGTCACTCCCCCCCCCCGTCACTCCCCCCCCCCCCCGTCACTCCCCCCCCCCGTCACTCCCCCCCCCCCCCCCGTCACTCCCCCCCCCCCCGTCACTCCCCCCCCCCCCCGTCACTCCCCCCCCCCCCCCCCGTCACTCCCCCCCCCCCCCGTCACTCCCCCCCCCCCCCCCGTCACTCCCCCCCCCCCCCCCGTCACTCCCCCCCCCCCCCCCCCCCGTCACTCCCCCCCCCCCGTCACTCTCCCCCCCCCCCCCCCGTCACTCCCCCCCCCCCCCGTCACTCCCCCCCCCCCCCCGTCACTCCCCCCCCCCCCCCGTCACTCCCCCCCCCCCGTCACTCCCCCCCCCCCCGTCACTCCCCCCCCCCCCCCGTCACTCCCCCCCCCCCCCGTCACTCCCCCCCCCCCCCCCCCGTCACTCCCCCCCCCCCCGTCACTCCCCCCCCCCCCGTCACTCCCCCCCCCCCCCCCCCCGTCACTCCACCCCCCCCCCCGTCACTCCCCCCCCCCCCCCGTCACTCCCCCCCCCCCGTCACTCCCCCCCCCCCCCCCCGTCACTCCCCCCCCCCCCCGTCACTCCCCCCCCCCCCCCCGTCACTCCCCCCCCCCCCCCGTCACTCCCCCCCCCCCCGTCACTCCCCCCCCCCCCCGTCACTCCCCCCCCCCCCCCGTCACTCCCCCCCCGTCACTCCCTCCCCGTCACTCCCCCCCCCCGTCACTCCCCCCCCCGTCACTCCCCCCCCCGTCACTTCCCCCCCCCCCCCCGTCACTTCCCCCCCCCCCGTCACTTCCCCCCCCCCCCCGTCACTTCCCCCCCCCCCCGTCACTTCCCCCCCCGTCACTTCCCCCCCCCCGTCACTTCCCCCCCCCCGTCACTTCCCCCCCCCCGTCACTTCCCCCCCCCCGTCACTTCCCCCCCCCCGTCACTTCCCCCCCCCCCCGTCACTTCCCCCCCCCCCCGTCACTTCCCCCCCCCCCCGTCACTTCCCCCCCCCCCCGTCACTTCCCCCCCCCCCCGTCACTTCCCCCTTCCCCCCCCCGTCACTTCCCCCTTCCCCCCCCCCCGTCACTTCCCCCTTCCCCCACCCGTCACTTCCCCCTTCCCCCACCCGTCACTTCCCCCTTCCCCCACCCGTCACTTCCCCCTTCCCCCACCCGTCACTTCCCCCTTCCCCCCCCCCGTCACTTCCCCCCCCCGTCACTTCCCGCCCCCCCGTCACTTCCCCCCCCGTCACTTTCCCCCCCCCTCGTCACTCCCCCCACCCCCCCCGTCACTCCCCCCCCCCGTCACTCCTCCCCCCCCCCCCGTTCACTCTTCCCCCCCCGTTCACTCTCCCCCCCCCCCGTCACTCTCCCCCCCCCCCCCCCCGTCACTCCCCCCCCCCCCCCCCCCGTCACTCCCCCCCCCCCCCGTCACTCCCCCCCTCCCCGTCGCTCCCCCCCCCCCCCGTCACTCCCCCCCCTCCCCGTCGCTCCCCCCCCCCCGTCACTCCCCCCCCCCCCCGTCACCCCCCCCGTCACTCTCCCCCCCCCCCCGTCACTCCCCCCCCCCCCCCGTCACTCCCGCCCCCACGTCACTCCCCCCCCCCCCCCCCCGTCACTCCCCCCCCATTCACTCCCCCACCCCCCCCGTCACTCCCCCACCCCCCCCGTCACTCCCCCCCCCCGTCACTCCCCCCCCGTCACTCCCCCCCCCGTCACCCCCCCCCCCCCCCCCCCCCCGTCACTCCTCCCCCCCCCCCCCCGGTCACTCCCCCCGTCACTTCCCCCCCCCGTCACTCGCCCCCCCCCCCCGTCACTCGCCCCCTCCGTCACTCGCCCCCCCCCGTCACTCGCCCCCCCCGTCACTCGCCCCCCCCCGTCACTCGCCCCCCCCCGTCACTCCGCCCCCCCCGTCACTCGCCCCCCCCCGTCACTCGCCCCCCCCGTCACTCGCCCCCCCCGTCACTCGCCCCCCCCGTCACTCGCCCCCCCCCGTCACTCGCCCCCCCCGTCACTCCCCCCCCCCCGTCACTCGCCCCCCCCGTCACTCGCCCCCCCCGTCACTCGCCCCCCCCGTCACTCGCCCCCCCCGTCACTCGCCCCCCCCGTCACTCGCCCCCCCCGTCACTCGCCCCCCCCCGTCACTCGCCCCCCCCGTCACTCGCCCCCCCCGTCACTCGCCCCCCCCGTCACTCGCCCCCCCCGTCACTCGCCCCCCCCCGTCACTCGCCCCCCCCGTCACTCGCCCCCCCCCCGTCACTCGCCCCCCCCGTCACTCGCCCCCCCCCGTCACTCGCCCCCCCCCCCCGTCACTCGCCCCCCCCCCCGTCACTCGCCCCCCCCCGTCACTCGCCCCCCCCCGTCACTTCGCCCCCCCCCCGTCACTCGCCCCCCCCGTCACTCGCCCCCCCCGTCACTCGCCCCCCCCGTCACTCGCCCCCCCCCGTCACTCGCCCCCCCCCGTCACTCGCCCCCCCCGTCACTCGCCCCCCCCCGTCACTCGCCCCCCCGTCACTCGCCCCCCCCGTCACTTCCCCCCCCCCCCCCGTCACTTCCCCCCGTCACTTCCCCCCGTCACTTCCCCCCCGTCACTTCCCCCCCGTCACTTCCCCCCCGTCACTTCCCCCCCGTCACTTCCCCCCCGTCACTTCCCCCCCGTCACTTCCCCCCCGTCACTTCCCCCCCGTCACTTCCCCCCCGTCACTTCCCCCCGTCACTTCCCCCCCCGTCACTTCCCCCCCCGTCACTTCCCCCCCCCGTCACTTCCCCCCCCCGTCACTCCCCCCCCCCCCGTCACTTCCCCCCCCCGTCACTTCCCCCCCCCCCGTCACTTCCCCCCCCCCCCATCACTTCCCCCCCCCCGTCACTTCCCCCCCGTCACTTCCCCCCCCGTCACTTCCCCCCCCGTCACTTCCCCCCCGTCACTCCCCCCCCCCCCGTCACTCCCCCCCCCCCCCCGTCACTTCCCCCCCCCGTCACTTCCCCCCCCCCCCGTCACTTCCCCCCCCCCCATCACTTTCCCCCCCCCCCGTCACTTTCCCCCCCCCCGTCACTTTCCCCCCCCCCGTCACTCCCCCCCCCCCCCCCCCGTCACTCCCCCGCCGTCACTCCCCCCGCCGTCACTCCCCCCCCCGTCACTCCCCCCCCCGTCACTCCCCCCCCCCGTCACTCCCCCCCCCGTCACTCCCCCCCCCGTCACTTCCCCCCCCCCGTCACTCCCCCCCCCCCGTCACTCCCCCCCCCCCCCGTCACTCCCCCCCCCCCCGTCACTCCCCCCCCACCCCCGTCACTCCCCCCCCCCCCCGTCACTCCCCCCCCCCCCCCCGCGTCACCCCCCCCCCCCGTCACTCCCCCCCCCCCCCCCCGTCACTCCCCCCCCCCGTCACTCCCCCCCCCCGTCACTCCCCCCCCCCGTCACTCCCCCCCCCCGTCACTCCCCCCCCCCCGTCACTCTCTCCCCCCCCCCGTCACTCTCCCCCCCCCCCCCCCCCCGTCACTCACTCCCCCCCCCCCCGTCACTCACTCTCCCCCCCCCCGTCACTCCCCCCCCCCCCCGTCACTCCCCCCCCCCCCCCCCGTCACTCCCCCCCCCCCCCCCCCCCGTCACTCCCCCCCCCCCCCCCGTCACTCCCCCCCCCCCCCCCCCCCGTCACTCCCCCCCCCCCCCCGTCACTCCCCCCCCCCCCCCCGTCACTCCCCCCCCCCCCCGTCACTCCCCCCCCCCCCGTCACTCCCCCCCCCGTCACTCCCCCCCCCCGTCACTCCCCCCCCCGTCACTCCCCCCCCCCCCCCCCCCCGTCACTCCCCCCCCCCCCCCCCCCCCCCCGGTCACTTCCCCCCCCCCCCCCGTCACTCCTCTCCCCCCCCGTCACTCCCTCCCCCCCCCCCGTCACTCTTCCCCCCCCCCCGACACCCCCCCCCCCCCCCCCCCCCCCGTCACCCGCCCCCCCGGTCACTCCCCCCCCGTCACTCCCCCCCCCCCCGTCACTCCCCCCCCCCCCCGTCACTCCCCCCCCCCCCCCCCCCGTCACTCCCCCCCCCCCCCCCCCGTCACTCCCCCCCCCCCGTCACTCCCCCCCCCGTCACTCTCCCCCCCCCCCCTGTCACTCCCGCCCCCCCCCCCGTCACTCCCGCCCCCCCCGTCACTCCCGCCCCCCCCGTCACTCCCGCCCCCCCCCGTCACTCCCGCCCCCCCCGTCACTCCCGCCCCCCCCGTCACTCCCGCCCTCCCGTCACTCCCGCCCCCCCCGTCACTCCCGCCCCCCCCCCCGTCACTCCCGCCCCCCCCCCGTCACTCCCGCCCCCCCCCCGTCACTCCCGCCCCCCCCCCGTCACTCCCGCCCCCCCCCCCGTCACTCCCGCCCCCCCCCCCGTCACTCCCCCCCCCGTCACTCCCCCCCCCCCCCCCCCGTCACTCCCCCCCCCCGTCCCCCCCCCCCCGTCACTCCCCCCCCCCCCCCCCCCCCCGTCACTCCCCCCCCCCCCCGTCACTCCCCCCCCCCCGTCACTCTCCCCCCCCCCTGTCACTCCCCCCCCCCCCCCCGTCACTCCCCCCCCCCGTCACTCCCGCCCTCCCGTCACTCTCCCGCCCCCCCCGTCACTCCCGCCCCCCCCCGTCACTCCCGCCCCCCCCCGTCACTCCCCCGCCCCCCCCCCGTCACTCCCGCCCCCCCCCCCGTCACTCCCGCCCCCCCCCGTCACTCCCGCCCCCCCCCCGTCACTCCCGCCCCCCCCCCGTCACTCCCGCCCCCCTGTCACTCCCCCCGTCACCCCCCCCCCCCCCCCCCCCCCCCCCCCCGTCACTCTCCACCCCGTCTTCCCCCCCCCCCCCTCCATCCCCGTCTCTTACCTTGTTTGTTGCTGACAAAAGTGGAGGAAATGGTTTTGGGTCCCTTTGGCCCCCCGAACTTGGAAAAAAACGATATAAAAATAAAGCGGCCACACTGTTTTGCTCATGCGCATGGTTTTGCTCATGCGCATCGATAATCGGGCACATGTGCGCAGTGCAGCCAAATTTTTTTTTTCTTTTCCTGGTCATTTTGAAGGCCGCTCGTAGCCGGCATTATTAAAAGCCAGCTGATGCACACGGATTTGTGCGCTTGAGATCACTGCGACAGACGGCTCCGTGACCCGATGCCCGCCCACAGGTCGCGCCCCTGGGTTTGACAATGCCTGAACTGGAGGGATCAGCAACTAACCCAGGAGTGTAGGCTGGGGGGACTAATACAGCAAGGGGCAGTTGCACCAATGCTGGACATTTAAAGAATCTGTGACCTAAATATTTCCATTTCTATCAGTTTATTGGCTTTAATATTTCCTGATACAGAAAGTGACGAGGAACACGGATAAAGCTATTGCGGAAGAGCGAGATTTCATAGATGTGACTGAATTGTCAGATGAAGATTTAAAAGAACAGCTTATAAAACATGGGTTTTCTGCCGGTCCTATTGTGGGTGAGTATTAATACAGAATTGTGCAGTGAGACTTCCGGGTTGCGGCGATGCGGAGCTAAGCCGCGCGATTCGGCAGCTCCCGCGAAAACGGACTTTTGGGCCCGCTAACGCAGCCCCAACGGCACTTTTTTTAAAAACCAACCCGTGGGGATGGAAGGAGAAAGTCCCCTACAGACCTGCATGGATCGGACCTGCAGCGAAACGGCGAAAAAAGCTGCCCTGGAGCAGTGGGAGAAGAAAGAAAAAAAATAAAAAATGGCGGCGCCCACGGACAGAGAGGAGATGAAAGAGTTCATCAAGGGCTGCTTCGAGGAGCTGCGTAAGGAGATGGTGGCGCCTATTCTGGCAATGGTTGAAAGATTTGGAGCAACCCAGAAAGCCCAAGAGGTGAAGATCCAGGAGATCCAGGAAAAAGTGAGTGAGAACGACGACGAGCTCGTGGGCCTGGCAGAGAGAGTGGAGCGGCACGAAGCGCTGCACGAGACGTGGGCGGGAAGACTCGAAGACCTGGAGAACAGATCAAGGAGAAACAACTTGAGGATCCGGAGTCTCCCAGAAGGAGTGGAGGGGCCGATGCCGCGGCATATGTGGGCACAATGATTGGGACGCTGATGGGTGCGGAAGGCCCCCCCCGGGATTGCTGGAGCTGGATGGGGCGCACCGAGTGCTAGCGAGGAAGCCCAAGGCAAATGAGCCGCCAAGGGCGATGGTGGTGAGATTTCACCGGTTTACGGACAGAGAGAGGGTCCTGAAATGGGCCAAGAAGGAACGGAGCAGCAAGTGGGACAATGCGGAGATCAGAATATACCCGGACTGGAGCGCGGAGGTCGCTAAGCGGAGAGCGGGTTTCAACCGGGCCAAAGCGGTGCTGAATCGGAAAGGAGTGAAATTTGGAATGCTGCAGCCAGCGCGACTGTGGGTTACACATAATGGCCAACACCACTACTTCGAAACGCCCGAAGAGGCGTGGACCTTTATACTAGCTGAAAAATTGGACTCTAATTGAGGGTTTGTGTGGGAGGGGGGTGTTTGAGGGTTGAAGTATGATCGTTGTTGTACATAGGGGGTCAACCACGTGCAGGAAATGCTATATGGGCTGGGGGAGAGGGACAAGGCCACGACAGGAGCTGCGCCATGGGGGGCTGGGCAGGCTTTGGAAAGCGCGGGGTTGTCTTTCCCGCGTGCGGCAAAAAAGGCGGGAAGGGGAACAAAGGAATGTACATTGATTGGGAGAGTCCCACACGGGGGGGTTAAAGGGATGGCGGGGGAAGCCGGGGTCAGCAGGTGTCAGCTGACTTACGGGAGGGATATGGGGGGAGCAAAAAAGCTAGATGGGGATCTAGCCGGGGGGGGGGGGGGGGGGAGGGGAGGAGGAGGAGAGAGGAAGGGGGGGGGGGAAGGGTTGCTGCTGCACTGGCCAAAAGAGAACGGGACACACTAGGTGGCTGGGACGGGGATCCCCCGGCTGGGGGACTGGAGAGTGAGGGAGACGCGGACAAGGGACTGGCCCAGAAAAGGAGATGGCTACTCGGCGGGGTGGGGGTGAGAGTCCCTCCAATCCGGCTGATAACGTGGAACGTGAGGGGCCTGAATGGGCCGGTGAAGCGGGCTCGAGTGTTCGCGCACTTGAAGGGACTGAAGGCAGACGTGGTAATGCTCCAAGAGACACACCTGAAGGTGGTGGAGTATTCGGCCATAGCCGTTTCGGACCATGGCCTGCACTGGGTGGAACTGGAGCTGGGAGAGGAGAGGGACCAACGCCCGCTCTGGCGGCTGGATGTGGGACTGCTGGCCGATGAGGTGGTGTGTGGGAAGGTGAGGGGGTGTATTGAAAGGTACTTGGAGGCCAACGACAACGGGGAGGTGCGAGTGGGGGTGGTATGGGAGGCGGTGATCAGGGGAGAGCTGATCTCCATCAGGGCTCATAGGGAGAAGATAGAGGGAATGGAAAGGGAGAAATTAGTGGGGGAGATCTTGCGAGTGGACAGGAGATACGCAGAGGCCCTGGAGGAAAGATTACTTGGGGAAAGGCGACGGCTCCAGACGGAGTTTGACCTGACCACGGGCAAGGCAGAGGCACAGTGGAGGAAGGCGCAAGGGGCGACTTGCGAGTACGGGGAAAAGGCTAGTCGGATGCTGGCGCACCAGCTCCGTAAGAGGGCGGCAGCGAGGGAAATAGGGGGAATCAAAGATGGAAGGGGAGCCACGGTTCGAAGTGCAACGAAAATAAATAAGGTATTCAAGGACTTCTATGAAGAGCTGTACAGATCCCAGCCCCAAGGGGGGGAAGGGGGGATGAGGCGATTCCTAGACCAGCTGGGGTTCCCGAGGGTGGAGGTGCAGGAGACGGTTGGTTTGGGGGCACCAATTGGGTTGGAGGAGTTGAGTAAGGGTTTGGGGAGCATGCAGGCGGGGAAGGCCCCGGGGCCGGACGGGTTCCCGGTGGAGTTCTATCGAAAATATGTGGACCTTCTGGCCCCGCTACTAGTGAGGACCTTCAACGAGGCAAGAGAGGAGGGAACCCTGCCCCAGACTATGTCGGAAGCGACAATCTCCTTGATTCTAAAGCGAGACAAGGATCTACTGCCATGTGGTTCGTACAGGCCGATTTCGCTCCTCAATGTGGATGCTAAGCTATTGGCGAAGGTACTAGGATTGAGGACTGTGTCCCGGGGGTGATTCACGAGGACCAAACGGGATTCGTAAAGGGCAGGCAGTTAAATACCAATGTGCGGCGGCTCTTAAAAGTGATAACGATGACATCGGAGGTGGGAGAGGCGGAGATAGTGGCAACTATGGACGCGGAAAAAGCCTTTGACCGAGTAGAGTGGGAGTACCTCTGGGAGGTATTGCGCAGGTTTGGGTTCGGGGGAGGGTTTATTAGATGGGTTAAACTCCTTTACAGCGCCCCGGTGGCGAGCGTAGTGACGAACCGGCGGAGGTCGGAGTACTTTTGGCTGTACCGAGGGACGAGACAGGGGTGCCCCCTGTCCCCCCTGTTTGCTTGGCGATCGAACCCTTGGCTATATCATTTAGGGAGTCTCAGAAATGGAGGGGGATAGTCCGCGGGGGAGAGGAGCATCGGGTATTGCTATATACGTGACCTACTATACGTGGCGGACCCAATGGAGGGGATGGTGGAGGTCATGCATACTCTGAAGGAGTTTGGAGAGTTCTCGGGCTACAAGCTTAACGTAGAGAAGAGTGAGCTTTTTGTATTACAGGCAGGGGACCAAGAAAGAGGGATAGGGGACCTACCGCTGAGGAGGGTGGAGAGGAGTTTTCGGTATCTGGGGATCCAGATAGCCAGAAGTTGGGGGGCCCTACATAAACTGAATTTGACGAGGGTGGTGGAGCAAATGGAGGAGGATTTTAAAAGATGGGACATGCTCCCGCTCTCGTTGGCGGGTAGGGTGCAGTCGGTCAAAATGGTGGTCCTTCCGAGGTTTTTGTTCGTGTTTCGGTGCCTCCCCATCGTGATCACCAAGGGCTTTTTCAAGAGAGTAGGTAGGAGTATTATGGGGTATGTGTGGGCAAATAAGACCCCGAGGGTTAGGAGAGGGTTCTTGGAACGCAACAGGGACCGAGGAGGGTTGGCTTTGCCAAACCTAGAGAGTTACTACTGGGCAGCAAACGTGGCGGTGATCCGCACGTGGGTCATGGAGGGAGAGGGGGCGACATGGAAGAGGATGGAGATGGCGTCCTGTAAAGGAACGAGCCTGGGAGCGTTGGTAATGGCACGCTGCTGCTCTCGCCGACAAAATACACCACAAGCCCGGTGGTGGCGGCAACACTAAGGATCTGGGGCCAGTGGAGAAGACACGGGTGCAATGGGAGCATCGGTGTGGTCCCCGATCAGGGGTAACCACCGGTTTGTCCCGGGGAAGATGGACGGGGGGGTTCCAAGGCTGGCATCGGGCGGGGATAAGAAGAATGGACCTGTTCATTGACGGGACATTTGCGAGCCTAGGGGCACTGGAGGAGAAATTTGAGTTGCCCCCGGGAAATGCATTTAGACATATGCAAGTGAGGGCTTTTGTGAGGCGACAGGTTCCGTTGCTCCCGGCACAAGACGTTCAAGATAGGGTGATCTCGGGGGCATGGGTCGGGGAGGCCAAGGTGTCGGAAATATACCAAGAGATGAAAGAAGAGGGGGAAGCGCTAATAGAAGAATTGAAAGGAAAATGGGAGGAGGAGCTGGGGGAGGAGATTGAGGAAGGGCTATGGGCGGATGCCCTGGGTAGGGTTAATACCTCCTCGTGTGCCAGGCTCAGTCTGATACAATGTAAGGTGGTTCACAGAGCGCATTTGACGAAGGCGAGGCTGAGTAGGTTCTTTGGGGTAGAGGATAGATGTGAAAGATGTTCAGGGAGCCCGGCGAACCATGTCCATATGTTTTGGTCATGCCCGGCATTGGAGGGGTTCTGGAGAGGTATGGCGGGAGCTATGTAAATATACCAACTTGCCATGTATATAATCTTGTTCCGGGAGATTTTGCGTTATTTTGTTACCGGGGGGGGGGGGGGGGGGGGTTACTGTTTGTAAGGGGAAAAATTGTGTTGTTAAAAAAACCTTAATAAAAAAAATATTTTAAAAAAAGAATTGTGCAGTGATTATGGAATGTATGGCACAACAAGCCCTGACACAGTTAGTTGGCAGGATATCCTTTAATTCCTCAGCAATTATGGGCAAGGAAGACCATCCAGCTGACCTGTTCCTCCGCCAGAAAGTTATCCATTGAAACATCGAGTTATGTTTTAAATTATTCAGAGCTTTCACTTCCACTATCCAAAAACTCTTTTGTGATGCAAAATGTGAATTGATCTTTTGCTTGTTTGAGTCTATGATCCCATTATCCTCCCCTCTCCATTGAGTTTCATTCATTACTTGGAACTTCTTTCTGTCATTTACTTGTATCCCTCCCATATCGCATCCCATCGACCAGCTCACCCCTTTCTAATATGAATGCCACCCCCATTTCATTCCTTCCGTGCATTCCACATATCCTGAACCCCCCCCCCAGTAAAGATTTTTGATGAGTGGAGAATCTTCCTCCTGGTATCTTCAGTAGATACTTTGATGATTGTGTTTGGGATCCACAAATTTACAAACTTTTGTGGGGGAAATGGCAAAGTGCTGAATACAGTGCATATTACATCTTGTTTCTCTGGGCACTGTGTCTTATACTTTGGTCTGAGCGAGCAAGTAACAATAGGATGGCCTTGCCTTTAGGAATACATGTCATAATGCTGGGGTGATGCTAACTTTGAATGGTGAGATTTGATTACTGATCAGGAAAGCTGAAAATCGTTTTATGATTAGGGCAAAATCAAATTGTTTCATTCCACAAAGCAAGACACCAGGCCTCCAATGTTGGCAACTAGCTTCTGGAAATGGTTATGTGAAACCTGATGGAAACAGCCTGTACCTTTTGTAGGCGATGTTTGATCTCCAGTCACTCACCTTGTGTTTGGTTGAGATTGGGAATTCTGTTTTTCATCATGCACTCGTGGGTGTAAGCACTAATGCGAAGATATCAAATGGCTAAGTAAAGGGGAAGAGCAATCAGAATCCCATTCCTAAGTGGGCAAGTTATCTTTCCACTTGGCTCTGTTACCCAGCTGAAATAGTATATGCTGATCAGTCTTGTCTCTTCCAATAATGTGCTGATCACTGTTGCACAAAGAACAAAGAAAAGTACAGCACAAGAACAGGCCCTTCGGCCCTCCAAGCCTGCGCCGTCCATGCTGCCCGTCTAAACTAAAATCTTCTACACATCCGGGGTCCATAGCCCTCTATTCCCATTCTATTCATGTATTTGTCAAGATGCCCCTTAAATGTCACTATCGTCCCTGCTTCCATCACCTCCGGCAGGGAGTTCCAGGCACCCACTACCCTCTGTATAAAAAAAAAAAACTTGCCTCGTACATCTACTCTAAACCTTGCTCCTCGCACCTTAAACCTACGCCCCCTAGTAATTGATCCCTGTACCCTGAGAAAAAGCCTCTTGACTATCCACTCTGTCTATGCCCCTCAATTTTGTAGACCTCTAGCAGGTCGCCCCTCAACCTCAGTCGTTCCAGTGAGAACAAACCAAGTTTGTTCAACCGCTCCTCATAGCTAATGCCCCCCATGCCAGGCAACATCCTGGTAAATCTCTTCTGCACTCTCTCTAAAGCCTCCACATCCTTCTGGTAGTGTGGCGACCAGAATTGAACACTATACTCCAAGTGTGGCCTAACTAAGGTTCTATACAGCTGCAACATGACTTACCAATTCTTATAGTCAATGCCCCGGCCAATGAAGGCAAGAATGCCGTATGCCTACTTGACTACCTTCTCCACCTGTGTTGCCCCTTTCAGTGACCTGTGGACCTGTACACCTAGATCTCTCTGACTTTCAATACTCTTGAGGGTTCTACCATTCACTGTATATTCCCTACCTGCATTAGACCTTCCAAAATGCATTACCTCACATTTGTCCGGATTAAACTCCATCTGCCATCACTCCGTCCAACTCTCCAAACGATCTAAATCCTGCTGTATCTTCTGACAGTCCTCTTCGCTATCTGCAATTCCACCAACCTTTGTGTCGTCTGCAGACTTACTAATCAGACCAGTTACATTTTCCTCCAAGTCATTTATATATACAACGAACAGTAAAGGTACCAGCGCTAATCCTGGCGGAACACCACTAGCCACAGCCCTCCAATTAGAAAAGCACCCTTCCATTACTACCCTCTGCCTTCTATGCCCTAGCCTGTTCTGTATCCACCTTGCCAGCTCACCCCTGATCCCGTGTGACTTCACCTTTTGTACCAGTCTACCACGAGGGACCTTGTCAAAGGCCTTACTGAAGTCCAGATAGACAACATCTACTGCCCTACCCGCATCAGTCATCTTTGTGACCTCTTCGAAAAACTCTATCAAGTTAGTGAGACACGACCTCCCCTTCACAAAACCATGCTGCCTCTCACTAATACGTCCATTTGCTTCCAAATGGGGTAAATCCTGTCTCGAAGAATTCTCTTCAGTAATTTCCCTACCACTGACTAAGGCTCACCGGCCTGTAGTTCCCTGGATTATCCTTGCTACCCTTCTTAAAGAAAGGAACAACATTGGCCATTCTCCAGTCCTCCGGGACATCACCTGAAGACAGTGAGGATCCAAAGATTTCTGTCAAGGCCTCAGCAATTTCCTCTCTAGCCTCCTTCAGTATTCTGGGGTAGATCCCATCAGGCCCTGGGGACTTATCTACCTTAATATTTTTCAAGACGCCCAGCACCTCGTCTTTTTGGATCTCAATGTGACCCAGGCTATCTACACACCCTTCTCCAGACTCAACATCCACCAATTCCTTCACTTTGGTGAATACTGATGCAAAGTATTCATTTAGTACCTCGCCCATTTCCTCTAGCTCCACACATAGATTCCTTTGCCTATCCTTCAGTGGGCCAACCCTTTCCCTGGCTACCCGCTTGCTTTTTATGTACGTGTAAAAAGCCTTGGGATTTTCCTTAACCCTATTTGCCAATGACTTTTCGTGACCCCTTCTAGCCCTCCTGACTCCTTGCTTAAGTTCCTTCCTACTTTCCTTATATTCCACACAGGCTTTGTCTGTTCCCAGCCTTCTAGCCCTGACAAATGGCTCCTTTTTCTTTTTGATGAGGCCTACAATATCTCTTGTTATCCAAAGTTCCCGAAATTTGACGCATTTATCCTTCTTCCGCACAGGAACATGCTGGTCCTGAATTCCTTTCAACTGACATTTGAAAGCCTCCCACATGTCAGATGTTGATTTACCCTCAAACATCCTCCCCCAATCTAGGTTCTTCAGTTCCCGCCTAATATTGTTATAATTAGCCTTCCCCCAATTTAGCACATTCACCCTCTGACAACTCTTATCCTTGTCCACCAGCACTTTAAAACTTACTGAATTGTGGTCACTGTTCCCGAAATGCTCACCTACTGAAACTTCTACCACCTGGCCGGGCTCATTCTCCAATACCAGGTCCAGTACAACCCCTTCCCTCGTTGGACTGTCTACATATTGTTTTAAGAAGCCCTCCTGGATGCTCCTTACAAACTCTGCCCCTTCCAGGCACTAAGTGAGTCCCAGTCAATATTGGGGAAGTTGAAGTCTCCCATCACAACAACCCTGTTGCTTTTACTCGTTTCCAAAATCTGTCTACCTATCTGCTCCTCTATCTCCCACTGGCTGTTGGGAGGCCTGTAGTATACCCCCAACATTGTGACTGCACCCTTCGTATTCCTGATCTCTACCCATATAGCCTCACTGCCCTCTGAGGTGTCCTCCCATAGTATAGCTGTGATATTCTCCCTAACCAGTAGCGCAACTCCTCCACCCCTTTTACATCCCCCTCCATCCCGCCAGAAACATCTAAATCCTGGAACGTTTAGCTGCCAATCCTGTCCTTCCCTCAACCAGGTCTCTGAAATGGCAACAACATCATAGTTCCAAGTACTAATCCAAACTCTAAGTTCATCTGCCTTACCCGTAATACTTTTTGCATTAAAACATATGCACTTCAGGCCACCAGACCCGCTGTGTTCAGCAACTTCTACCTGTCTGCTCTGCCACTGTCCCTATTCCCTAGTTCTCCCTCAATGCTTTCACCTTGTGACCTATTGCTCCGGTACCCACAGAAGATTTGAATTCACCACTTACCTCAAGCCAACCGAAGGAAACAACAAAAAGGGAAACAGCACCTCCTCCCACTCTGCCCCGAATTACCACACTGCCCAAATTACCAAGTTCCAATTCCAATTCCCACTCTGGCTGTGTCTCACTCACTCAGGCTGTGTCTCCTTCACCTGTGCAAAGCTTAACAAAGTATATTTGTTAAACGCCATTTCGCTTTTCTCTTATTTTCACATTTTCTTTTTCTTAGTGATTGAGATTGAAGCACTGCAGGTAAGATGAATAATATGTCCACCAATCTCTCCCTCACTGTGCAGCCACCACTCGAAAGGTTTACGAGAAGAAGCTGGAGCAGCTGATGGACCAGGGCTCAGTAACTGAGGAAAACCAGCCAAATGGGAGCACAGATTCTGATCAGTACAGTGACACAGAAGAAGGTGAACAATCCCAGCTTAATGTAAACTCTTACTTGTAACTGAAGCAGAAAAGTGCTGGTAAAGAAACAGCAAGTCTCGCAACATCTGTGGAGAGAGAAGAGTTAACGTTTTGAGTCCGCATGACTCTTCAGAGCTAAAGAGAGCAGTGTAGACAGCCAGTGATTGGTGGGAGTTCCCACCTAACACTGACCTCGTCCGAGCTGCTCCACCCTCTCTTAAACAGCCCCAAATCATTCACTTATCTCTCTCTTTATCTTTGAAGAAGAGTCATGTGGATTTGAATGGTTCACAGAATTTACAGTGCAGAAGGAGGCCATTCGGCCCATCGAGTCTGCACCAGCTCTTGGAAAGAGCACCCTACCCAAGGTCCACACCTCCACCCTATCCCCATAACCCAGTAACCCCACCCAACACTAAGGGCAATTTTGGACACGAAGGGCAATTTAGCATGGCCAATCCACCTAACCTGCACATCTTTGGGCTGTGGGAGGAAACCAGAGCACCCGGAGGAAACCCACGCACACACGGGGAGAACGTGCAGACTCCGCACAGACAGTGACCCAAGCCGGAATCGAACCTGGGACCCTGGAGCTGTGAAGCAATTGTGCTATCCACAATGCTACCGTGCTGCCCACTGGTTAACGGCTTCTCTCCATAGATGCTGTCAGACCTGCTGAGTTAATCCATCATTATTCTGTTTTTATTTCAGATTTCCAGCATCCGCAGCATTTTGCTTTAATCTTTCTTGTAACTGCCAGTTTATAGAAAGAAAACGAGAGATGCTCTCTGGCACTGCTATAATACAACTTGTGATCCAGAGCGAGGCCAATAGCGCGGGTTCAATTCCCGAATTGGCTGAAGTTGTTTATGAAGGCTCAGTCTTCCCAACCTTGCCCCTCACCGGAGTTGTGGTAACCCTCATGTTAAATCATCATCAGTCAGCTCTCCCCCTCAAAGGGGGTTATCTTATGGGTGTACCTTTTGGTTATCTGGGACCATTCTTGCATTATTTATTTTGAAATATGAATTTCAGATGCTTAACAAAAGTTCTTGAAAATAGAAAAATCATTGAGTCCAGCCATTTCTAATTGATACCACCACAAAAAAAGCTTCCACTCCCGATATTCATCAAACATTTCTCTCTGATTCTTGCTCCGCCTATTAATCTGAGTTTGTAATTAACCAAATGAGATCAACAGGAGCTGAGTCTTCAGTTTGGGTCAAGAGACCAACATGAATCAAACTGTTGTGGTGAACTGTGACACTCAATTTAATTTTCAAAACTTCCATACTATTGTCACCACTGACCCGATGTTCCATATATTAATAACCCTTTCAGTTAACGGTCTCTGAGTCATTCTAACCATTTCATGCCAGTCTTAAGTTTATGAAGGCACTGAAGGAAAAGATTTTCAGGGAAGTTAACAAATGGTGCATGAACCATAAGAATTGTGTTAATGGGAGACTTAATGGAGTCATTAAGAACAGAGATGGGTGCATACATCTCTCATCCTTTTTGCTGTTATGAAGGGTGAAGGTTTCTTCAATCTCTGTTTATAATGAAATCGTGTTACCCTTGCATTTGTCCTGTACTTACCCTATAGCCAGTTAAAATGGCTAACTCCCGATTTAAAATGGCGAACTGCAAAGGCTGATGGGAAAGTCAGCCAACAGGACACAAACCAGCAGCTGCGGGTTGATTGTGTATTTACCTCTGGAAAGGCCAGACATAGAACATAGAACATTACAGCGCAGTAAGGCCCTACGGCCCTCGATGTTGCGTCGACCTGTGAAACCACTCTAAAGCCCATCTACACTATTCCCTTATCGTCCATATGTCTATCCAATGACCATTTGAATGCCCTTGGTGTTGGCGAGTCCACTACTGTTGCAGGCAGGGCATTCCACGCCCTTACTACTCTGAGTAAAGAACCTACCTCTGACATCTGTCTTATATCTATCTCCCCTCAATTTAAAGGTATGTCCCCTCGTGCTAGACATCACCATCTGAGGAAAAAGGCTCTCACTGTCCACCCTATCCAATCCTCTGATCATCTTGATGCCTTAATTAAGTCACCTCTTAACCACCTTCTCTCTGACGAAAACAGCCTCAAGTCCCTCAGCCTTTCGTCATAAAATCTTCCCTCCATACCAGGCAACATTCTGGTAAATCTCCTCTGCACCCTTTCCAATGCTTCCACATCCTTCCTATAATGCGTCGACCAGAATTGCACGCAATACTCCAAATGCGGCCGCACCAGAGTTTTGTACAGCTGCAACATGACCTCTTGGCTCCTAAACTCAATCCCTCTACCAATAAAAGCTAACCCACCATACGCCTTCTTAACCCTCTCAACCTGGGTGGCAACTTTCAGGGATCTATGTACATGGACACTGAGATCTCTCTGCTCATCCATACTGCCAAGAATCTTACCATTAGCCCAGTACTCAGTCTTCCTGTTATTGCTTCCAAAATGAATCACCTCACACTTTTCTGCATTAAACTCCATTTGCCACCTCTCAGCCCAGCGCAGCAGCTTATCTATGTCCCTCTGTAACTTGTAACATCCTTCCGCACAGTCCACAACTCCACCGACTTTAGTGTCATCTGCAAATTTACTCACCCATCCTTCTACACCCTCCTCCAGGTCATTTATAAAAATGACAAACAGCAGGGGCCCCAAAACATATCCTTGTGGTACACCACTAGTAACTGGACTCCAGTCTGAACATTTCCCATCAACCACCACCCTTTGTCTTCTTCCAGCTAGCCAATTTCTGATCCAAACTGCTAAATCACCCGGAATCCCATGCCTCCGTATTTTCTGCAGTAGCCTACCATAGGGAACCTTATCAAACGCTTTACTGAAATCCATATACACCACATCAACTGCTTTACCCTCATCCACCTGTTTGATCACCTTCTCAAAGAACTCTATAAGGTTTGTGAGGCACGACCTACCCTTCACAAAACTGTGTTGACTATCTCTAATCAAATTATTCCTTTCCAGATGATTATACATCCTATCTCTTATAAACCTTTCCAAGATTTTTCCCACAACAGAAGTAAGGCTCACTGGTCTATAGTTATGGGAGTTGTCTCTACTCCCCTTCTTGAACAAGGGGACAACATTTGCTATCCTCCAGTCTTCTGGCACTATTCCTGTAGACAAAGATGACTTAAAGATCAAGGCCAAGGCTCAGCAATCTCCTCCCTAGCTTTCCAGAGAATCCTAGGATAAATCCCATCCTGCCCAGGTGACTTATCTATTTTCACACTTTCCAGAATTGCTAACACCTCCTCCTTATGAACCTCAAGCCCTTCTAGTCTAGTAGCCTGAATCTCCGTATTCTCCTCGACAACATTGTCTTTTCCTGTGTGAATACTGAAGAAAAATATTCATTTAGCACCTCTCCTATCTCCTCGGACTCCAAGCACAAGTTACCACGACTGTCCTTGACTGGCCCTACTCTTACCCTCGTCATTCTTTTATTCCTGACATATCTATAGAAAGCTTTAGGATTATCCTTGATCCTACCTGCCAAAGACTTCTCATGTCCCCTCCTGGCTCTTCTTAGCTCTCTCTTTAGGTCCTTCCTAGCTAACTTGTAACTCTCGAGCGCCCTAACTGAACCTTCATGTCTCATCTTTACATAAGTCTCCTTCCTCTTGACAAGTGTTTCGACTGCTTTAGTAAACCACGGTTCCCTCACTCGACCACTTCCTCCCTGCCTGACAGGTACATACTTATCAAGGACACGCAGTAGCTGTTCCTTGAACAAGCTCCACATTTCCATTGTGCCCATCCCCTGCAGTTTTCCTCTCCATCCGATGTATCCTAAGTCTTGCCTCATCGCATCATAATTGCCGTTCCCCCAGATATAACTCTTGCCCTGAGGTATATACCTATCCCTTTCCATCACTAAAGTAAACGTAATCGAATTGTGGTCACTATCACCAAAGTGCTCACCTATCTCCAAATCTAATACCTGTCCTGGTTCATTACCCAGTACCAAATCCAATATGGCCTCTCCCCTCGTTGGCCTATCTACATACTGTGTCAGGAAACCCTCCTGCACACATTGGACAAAAACGGGCCCATCTAATGTACTCGAACTATAGCATTTCCAGTCAATATTTGGAAAGTTAAAGTTCTCCATAACTACCCTGTTGCTTTCGCTCCTATCCAGAATCATTTTTGCAATCCTCTCCTCTACATCTCTGGAACTTTTCGGAGGCCTATAGAAAACCCCTAACAGGGTGACCACTCCTTTCCTGTTTCTAACCTCAGCCCATACTACCTCATTAGGCGAGTCCTCATCAAACGTCCTTTCTGCCACCATAATACTGTCCTTGACTAACAATGCCTCCCCCTCTTTTACCACCTTCCCTGAGCTTACTGAAATATCTAAACCCCGGCACCTGCAACAACTATTCCTGTCCCTGCTCTATCCATGTCTCCGAAATGGCCACAACATCGAAATCCCAGGTACCAACCCATGCCGCAAGTTCACCCACCTTATTCCGGATGCTCCTGGCATTGAAGAAGACACATTTTAAACCACCTTCCTGCCTGCTGATACACTCCTGCAACTTTGAAACCCTACTCATGACCTCACTACTCTCAACCTTCTGGATACTGGAGCTACAATTCAGGTTTCCAAGCCCCTGCTGAACTAGTTTAAACCCTCCCGAAGAGCATTAGCAAATTTCCCCCCCAGAATATTGGTACCCCTCTGGTCCAGGTGCAGACCATCCCGTTTGTAGAGGTCCCACCAACCCCAGAATGAGCCCCAATTATCCAGAAATCTGAAACCCTACCTCCTGCACCATCCCTGTAGCCCCGTGTTCAACTCCTCTCTCTGCCTATTCCTCGTCTCGCTATCACGTGGCACGGGTAACAATCCAGAGATAATGACTCTTTTTGTCCTAGATCTAAGTTTCCACCCTAGCTCCCTGAATTCCTACCTTGCATCTCCATCCCTTTTCCTACCTATGTCGTTGGTACCTATGTGGACCATGACTTGGGGCTGCTCCCCCTCCCCTTTAAGGATCCCAAAAACACGATCCGAGACATCACGCACCCTGGCACCTGGGAGGCAACACACCAACCGTGAGTCTCTCGTTCCCACAGAATCTCCTATCTATCCCCCTAACTATGGAGTCTCCAATGACTAATGCTCTACTCCTCTCCCCCTTCCCTTCTGAGCAACAGGCACAGACTCTGTGCCAGAGACCTGTACCCCATGGCTTAATCTTGGTAAGTCTTCCCCCCCCCCCCCAAAAACAGTATCCAAAGTAGTATACTTGTTAGTAAGGGGAATGGCCACAGGGGATCCCTGTACTGACTGCTTCCTCCCAGCCCCTCTCACCGTCACCCATCTATCTTTATTCTTCGGAGTAACTACATCCCTGAAGCGTCTATCTGTGACCACCTCTGCCTCCCGAATGATCCGAAGTTCATCCAACTCCAGCTCCAGTTCCCTAACACGGTTTTTGAGGAGCTGGAGATGGGTGCACTTCCCACAGATGAAATCAGCAGGGACACTGACGGCGTCCCTCACCTCAAACATTCTGCAGGAGGAACATTGCACTACCTTCCCTGTCAGCCCCCCTAGATAAAAAAAAAGAAAGAAAGAGCTTACCTGTTATTCACTCCCCTTCTCAGCAAGCACTCACTCAGCAACCACTGCGCCCCGCACGATAACACCTGAGGGAAAATAAATAAAAACTACTTACCAGTCACCAGCCAATCCCTTACCTGCAGGCTGTGACTTCCTCTTGATCCTTACAGCGGTTGTTTTTTTGGTTAGAGGAGGGGGTAGGGAGGGAAACACTGAAGAAGTGTTTCGGGTTTAAGTGTCACTTGACAAGAGCTCCTCCACAAACCACCTCCAAGTTAGGGTGAGCACACGGACGTATGCAAATTTCCCCTGCAACGGCCAATCAGCAGCTCTGCTCTACTGCCCTCTGCTGGATGCTTGCCTTCACTTGAACAGCTAGGGTCTCTTGTTCAGGTACGCCTCCAAGTTAGGGTGAGCACACGGACGTATGCAAATTTCCCCTGCAACGGCCAATCAGCAGCTCCGCTCTACTGCCCTCTGATCGATACCGGCAACCATCAGCATAACAAAACACCAGCCATCTACATATTAATGAGCAATCCTCGGGAACAATGAGCAACATTTAGATACATAAAGCCAAACCAGACTCCGTGGCGCCAGCAGAAGCCTACACAATGGGAGGTGAACGACCACCTCAAGACCACCCATCGATCAGGGAACCGCTCCAGCATTGGAGAAAATCGAACCAAGTGATTAACCAGGTACAGGGTCCGCCCCGAAAGGCGGGAAGCCCCTGGGGACTATAAGAATCCAGCCCAAGTTCAAATCTGCCCTCTGCTTGACCGGGTCATTCAGCAACGCGAACCAACTCTCGACAGTGACCGGTCCAGCGATCGCTGAAATGTAGTAAGTCTTACTTCAACGCTCGCTACGAGATAGGCGCTCCTAGCTACCAATCTGTACCAACTTCGAATCCCGCAGGCTCAGAACCCGAACGAAAGGCCATTCGTTTCCCTGACCTGGTGGGCCAATTCCAAGTTAAGTATTGGCCTGTTAGTCGTAGAAGTAGCTTAGATGTAGAATTTATACATGAGTAGTGATTGCTGTGTATAATAAATGTGCTTTGATTTAAATCTTAGTAAGCGGTGTATTGGATTATTGATCATTACTCGGACTTGAACCACGTGGCGGTATCATAAAGATACCTGGCGATTCGAGAGCAAAGGTGATAAAACAGAGCAATTAAACGAAGGCAAAGTTAGCAACAACCCCATCCTCCCTAAAGCAAGGTGACAGTAATCAAGCACCGTATTTAAATGTAACCTAACCAATGATTTATAAATGTATATAAAACTTGATGGAGTATTTCTGAAGTTTAATTTTGTTTATGTCACATCTAATGGAGTTCAGCTGAATCAATAGATTGGCAATGGAATAGCAGGCTGGTGTTTAAAGCTGATTCAAGTATAAATTAGCCCTTTATCTTCACTCCATAGAATTTTGAGCCCGCAAGTAAAAACAAAATGCTGGAAATACGCAACTTGCATGGGCATCTGTGAAGAGATAACGGAGTTATCATTTTAGGTCGATAAAACCAACCTTTAATTGTATATAGTACCTTACAAGCTTTCCCATTGATCCAGTTTGCATTAGCACTACGAAATTTGTTTTCAACCTCAACTAAATGATTTGAATTCTCCCTGTTAGTTATCCAGGTTTGACTGGTCCAGTGCTGTGAAACTGCTGTCTAAACTGCTGCTTGTTTTTCCTTGTGATAGAGAGATCAGGTGTGTTGACAGCTCAGAAGATTTCTGTGATCGGAGAGTAGTTATAGAACGTAGTGGATTATTTACCCGTGTACTTGCCTTTTGATTATTCAGAGATCCTAAGTGAAAATAAGGAGCTGTTTACAAGCAAGACCAAGACTCCTGTAATAACCAGGCGCAGACAAACGGAGTACAGTTGGGTAAGTGATTTTCATGGATTATCCCATAACATTTTCAGCCTTGATCGCGTCAAAAATCCAATTATATATTTAAACAATTATATACTGATTAGAAATTGATTAACAATCTGCATTAAACCACACAAATAACAGAATGGGGCATAGTGCTGGAAGCAATGATCTTTCATTTAATTTAAATTGAGAGCAATGCATTCCAATTAGAGCGATCGGTGGCGGTGTTCCCACGGTGGCCCTGATCGCAGGAGCATTTATATTAATACTGACGGCTACAGACCCCCCCCCCCCCCCCCCCCGAGGGCAATGGTGGTGAGATTCCACAGGTACTTGGATAAGGAGCGCATTCTACAGTGGGCCAAGCAGACATGGAGCTGTAAGTGGGACAAGAGTATCCTGCGGGTTTACCAAGACCTGAGTGTGGAGGTGGCCAGGAGAAGAGCAGGCTTCAACCAGATTAGGTCGATCCTTTTCAAGAAAAAGGTGAAGTTCGGACTGTTGTTTCCGTCACGCACGAGGAACAGCACTTATATTTTGAGTCGCCTGAGGACGTGCTGGACTTCGTGAAAAGGAAAGGACTGGTGGTGGACTGAGAACTTTTGAACTTTGCTGCAGCGTTCATGTTTTTTTTTCTTTTGGTTTCTCTGTTCTTTTTAAAAAAAAAAAAAAAAAGTTTCTTGTTTTTCGTTTTGTGGAAGCTGTTTGTAATGCCTTCTGTGTTGATTTGGGACGAGTGACAGAGCTGAGTGAGTTCAGGTTTTCATTTGCACTGTTGGGGGATGGAAGTGTGCTTGTTTAGATTTTGGTGTTTTTCTGTCGGGCAATTGTGTGGGAATTGTTTGATGTTGGAGTATGTTTGTATGAGCGGAGGG
The DNA here is from genome assembly GCF_047496885.1 of Scyliorhinus torazame. Taxonomy (NCBI): domain Eukaryota; kingdom Metazoa; phylum Chordata; class Chondrichthyes; order Carcharhiniformes; family Scyliorhinidae; genus Scyliorhinus; species Scyliorhinus torazame. Next base: position 89,601,698 of record NC_092719.1, read on the forward strand.
GGAGGGAACAATAGATGGGAGACGATCCGGCGCCAGGGATAGGGGCCACCAAGCTAGCTGGGCGGGCTAGCTCACGGAAGCGCAGTGGGGGGGGGGGGGGTGCATATGTTTGGTTTATTAAAGAGGTTGGGTTACAGAGTGTTGTTATTGGGGGGGGTGGGGCGGAAAATGTTCTGACGAGGGAGGGACTTGGGCCAAGGGACAGAGAGGCGGGTGGGGGCGGAGGCTGTCTGGGGGCGGGGCGGTGGAGGCGCAGAGCATGGGCTGGAGGCGGGCCCAAAAAAGGGGATGGCTGATCGGCGAAAGGGGGGGCAATGAGCCCCCCAACTAGGCATGATCACCTGGAATGCTCGAGGATTAAATGGGCCGGTCAAGAGGGCACGTGTATTCGTGTGTCTTCGGGGACTGAAGGCGGACGTGGTAATGTTGCAGGAGACTCACATTAGCGTAACTGACCAGATTAGATTGAGGAAAGACTGGGTCAGTCAGGTCTTGCATTCGGGACTGGATTCAAAGACGAGAGAGGCGTGATCCTGATCAATAAGCGGGTGGTGTTTGAGACGGGTAGAATAGATTCGGATGTGGGAGGTAGGTATGTTGTGGTCAGTGGGAAACTGGAGGGAGTGCAGGTGGTATTAGTAAATGTATACGCCAAATTGGGATGATGTGGAGTTTATAAACATTGTTTATTGTGTTGTTATAATACCAAAAATACCTCAATAAAATGTTTATTTTTAAAAAAAATAATGACGGCTACCTTTTAAATGAGAAGGAAAGGTGACTGTGGCCAGAAGCGCAGCGATGAGCAGGTTACACGTGCTTTTGGCACCAAATCATGGAGGAGAGCTTGTTCCATTTTTTAGCTACTGGCATGCAAGACAAGAGGACTGTGAAGATGAATCATTTCCTTACAAGTAAGAGATGGCCAGAGACGCAAATAGGATGTTGTCATGTGAGAGTACCCTTTAAGAAATGGGTGTTTAAGAAATGTACCTTTAAGAAATGGAGCTGCTCATGTTACTGGAGTGATGTCAGAGTGTGGGTGGAGCTGAGCTCCACTTCTGCTTTTTTAGTTTCAGTTTGAGAAAGCTTGGGTGTCTCTGAGCTGCACTGCTGTTGATCTCTGCCATGAAAAACTATCTGTGGATCATTTGGTGAATTCAGAAGAAGTATAAATGTTTTCAGTCTTGAATAAACCCTGATGTGCTCCTGTTTGGAGGTTTGTTAAGTCTTTTGGATGGTAAAAGGATAACATAGAGGTTATTTAATGTTGTATTCTTTGGGGGGTGTATTTGATTTACTGGTTGCTAAGATGTTCACTGTTTGTTTTTGAAAGGCTAACTTGAGTTCATAGAAAAAACATTGTTTCGTTTTAAAAACCACTGGTCCATTTTCTGCTATACCATACATGTAGAGTGAGCCGTGTGCTCCCCATACCACAATCTATTAAAAGTTGTGGGTCAGGTGAACTCCATGATATACCTTGGGGTTCTCTAAACCCATAACAATGAGTACCTACTGGCCAGGATCTCACATCTAATCTGTTGGAGAGAGCTGCTCTGGAAAGTCCAGGGCAAGACCGAGCAGTGCTACTGTTAGCTCTGTACAGAATTCCAGGGCCTCTGGTTAACAGCCTACAAAAAAGAAAATTGACTCGGGAACAAAGCAGTAAAAGATGATTTGGTTTTGCCAATTGTGCCAATGCAATTACGGGCGCAAAGTCCTTCAGTGGGATTCTCCGTCCGCCAGCCGGTCAGTGGGGTTCCCCATGTGGCAGCCCCATGCCGTCGGGAAATCCCCGGGCATAGGTGCACTGCCGCCGTAACAGTGGAGAATCCTGCCTCGTAAATCCCCGGGACCTGATGAAATGTATCCCAGGATGTTGAGGGAGGCTAGGGAGGAAATTGCGGGTCCCCTAACACAGATATTTGAATCATCGGCAGCCACAGGTGAGGTGCCTGAAGATTGGAGAGTGGCGAATGTTGTGCCCTTGTTTAAGAAGGGCAGCAGGGAAAAGCCTGGGAACTACAGACCGGTGAGCCTAACGTCTGTAGTAGGTAAGTTGCTGGAAGGTATTCTGAGAGACAGGTTCTACAAGCATTTAGAGAGGCAAGGACTGATTTGGGGCAGTCAGCATGGCTTTGTGTGTGGAAAATCATGTCTCACAAATTTGATTGAGTTTTTTGAGGGGGTGACCAAGAAGGTAGATGAGGGCAGTGCAGTAGACGTTGTCTACATGGACTTTAGCAAAGCCTTTGACAAGGTACCGCATGGTAGGTTGTTGCAGAAGGTTAAAGCTCACGGGATCCAGGGTGAGGTTGCCAATTGGATTCAAAATTGGCTGGACGACAGAAGGCAGAGGGTGGTTGTAGAGGGTTGTTTTTCAAACTGGAGGCCTGTGACCAGTGGTGTGCCTCAGGGATCGGTGCTGGGTCCACTGTTATTTGTGATTTATATTAATGATTTGGATGAGAATTTAGGAGGCATGGTTAGTAAGTTTGCAGATGACACCAAGATTGGTGGCACAGTGGATAGTGAAGAAGGTTATCTAGGATTGCAACGGGATCTTGATCAATTAGGCCAGTGGGCCGACGAATGGCAGATGGAGTTTAATTTAGATAAATGTGAGATGATGCATTTTGGCAGATCGAATCAGGCCAGGACCTACTCAGTTAATGGTATGGCGTTGGGGAGAGTTATTGAACAAAGAGATCTAGGAGTACAGGTTCATAGCTCCTTGAAGGTGGAGTCGCAGGTGGACAGGGTGGTGAAGAAAGCATTCGGCATGCTTGGTTTCATTGGTCAGAACATTGAATACAGGAGTTGGGACGTCTTGTTGAAGTTGTACAAGACATTGGTACGGCCACACTTGGAATACTGTGTGCAGTTCTGGTCACCCTATTATAGAAAGGATATTATTAAACTGGAAAGAGTGCAGAAAAGATTTACTAGGATGTTGCCGGGACTTGATGGTTTGAGTTATAGGGAGAGGCTGGATAGACTAGGACTTTTTTCCCTGGAGCGTAGGAGGCTTAGGGGTGATCTTAGGGGTGATCTTATAGAGGTCTATAAAATAATGAGGGGCATAGATAAGGTAGATAGTCAACATCTTTTCCCAAAGGTAGGGGAGTCTAAAACTAGAGGGCATAGGTTTAAGGTGAGAGGGGAGAGATTCAGAAGGGCCCAGAGGGGCAATTTCTTCACTCAGAGGGTAGTGAGTGTCTGGAATGTGCTGCCAGAGGTAGTAGTAGAGGCGGGTACAATTGTGTCTTTTAAAAAGCATTTAGATAGTTACATGGGTAAGATGGGTATAGAGGGTTATGGGCCAAGTGCGGGCAACTGGGACTAGCTGAATGGTTAAAAACTGGGCGGCATGGACTGGTTGGGCCGAAGGGCCTGTTTCCATGCTGTAAACTTCAATGTTTCTATGTGTGTTATGTGCAGAGAATTTACTGATAAATGAGAGAAGTTTCAGAATTTGAAAGAGATGTGGTGGGTGAAAAGCTCCTTTTGAGGTTGAGTCCCCAGAGTCCATTATTAACTTACAGCTGACTCCAAATTAATAGACTACGCTGCTGCACCTTGCCTGTGACAGCACATTAAAAAACACGCCAAAAACCACGAGGCTTTCAGAATTCTGGATTAGTATCTCCCAGGAATATGCAGTGCTGAGTAAAACAAGCATTTTGTTGCTATTGCCCTTCACGATGACCTATATGTGGGTTGTTGGATTTTCCATTCTCCCAAAGAAGAAGTTGGCTCAAAGGAAACTGCTAAAATCTGCACCTGGTATGTGCTTGCCCTCTCCTCCTGTGAAACTGATTGGAGTGACATTGTGAGAACCAAGCAGGCTCCTCTTTCGCATTAAAGGTAAGTGATCATGTCATGGATTGCAAAGTCCTGCCGGCGTGGGTCACTATTCTACAGCTTACAAAAAACAATAAAAAATTGTTGGAGTATTCCTGATGTGATAAGATTTCAGAGTCTGCAAATGATTCATGGTGATCTTAGACAGTGAATGCTCTCGGGTGGACATTCACCTTCTCCTTCAGGGGTTCATCTATTTGTTTAGTTGAGTTAGCATCTGCTACAGTGGAAGAGAGGAATATCATTAGAATGTCACTGAGAAATCATCTAGTAACATGAGCCATTTACGTGGAATGTACAGTACAGGAACAGATCATTTGGCCCAGTTGGTCAAGAACTGTTATTGATGCTCAATGTAAGCTTCCTACCACCATACTTCATCTCGCTCTGAGTGATATCTTCTATTCCTTTCTCCTTTGTGCACTAATCCATCTTCCTCTCACATGCACCTACATTTTAAACATGTACAGCACACCATACAGTGACTGGCAGTTTGATTACACATGGGGCATGGTCTGCTGGAGGATATGTGGATATGTTTCAAATGTGGAGCGCTGGTGCATACAAGGGAGATGGCAGATTTCTACCACTAATGTATGTGTGTACATTTTATATATGATGTGGAGATGCCGGCGTTGGACTGGGGTGAGCACAGTCTTACAACATCAGGTTAAAGTCCAACAGGTTTGTTTCAAATCACTAGCTTTCAGAGCACTGCTCCTTCCTCAGGTGAATGAAGAGGTAGATTCCAAAAACATTTATATAGACAAAGTCAAAGATGCAAGACGATACTTTGCGAGCATTTGCAGGAAATTAAGTCTTTACAGATGTACAGTCTTTACCTCTTCGTTCACCTGAGGAAGGAGCAGTGCACCGAAAGCTAGTAATTTGAAACACACCCATTTTATATATGTATAGGCTTTCACAACCACCAGACTTCGCAAAGCACTTTACAGCCAATTAAGTACTTTTGAATGATGGTCAGTGCTGTAAATGTAGGAAATGTGGCAGCCAATTTGCACGCAGCACACTGTAGGATTGTACAAACAGTAATAGAATATTACCAGATCATCTAGTTTTTGTTTCAGAATTTTGGATGATAACTATTTGTTGCAACCTGTTAAAAGGCTGCACATACTTTCTAAAATAAAAACCGAATACTAGAAATGCAAAGCAAGTCGGTCAACATCTGCAAAACAGCGATGCAGGTTATTGTCTACCATAGAATCATAGAATCATAGAAGTTTACAGCATGGAAACAGGCCCTTCGGCCCAACCAGTCCATGCCGCCCAGTTTTTACCATTAAGCTAGTCCCAGTTGCCCGCACTTGGCCCATAACCCTCTATACCCATCTTACCCATGTAACCATCTAAATGCTTTTTGAAAGACACAATTGTACCCGCCTCTACTACTACCTCTGGCAGCCCATTCCAGACACTCACTGCCCTCTGAGTGAAGAAATTGCCCCTCTGGGCCCTTCTGAATCTCTCCCCTCTCACCTTAAACCTATGCCCTCTAGTTTTAGACTCCCCTACCTTTGGGAAAAGATGTTGACTATCTACCTTATCTATGCCCCTCATTATTTTATAGACCTCTATAAGATCACCCCTAAGCCTCCTACGCTCCAGGGAAAAAAGTCCCAGTCTATCCAGCCTCTCCTTATAACTCAAACCATCAAGTCCCGGCAACATCCTAGTAAATCTTTTCTGCACTCTTTCTAGTTTAATAATATCCTTTCTATAATAGGGTGACCAGAACTGCACACAGTATTCCAAGTGTGGCCGTACCAATGTCTTGTACAACTTCAACAAGACGTCCCAACTACTATATTCAATGTTCTGACCAATGAAACCAAGCATGCCGAATGCCTTCTTCACCACCCTGTCCACCTGCGACTCCACCTTCAAGGAGCTATGAACCTGTACTCCTAGATCTCTTTGTTCTATAACTCTCCCCAACGCCATACCATTAACTGAGTAGGTCCTGGCCTGATTCGATCTGCCAAAATGCATCACCTCACATTTATCTAAATTAAACTCCATCTGCCATTCGTCGGCCCACTGGCCTAATTGATCAAGATCCCGTTGCAATCCTAGATAACCTTCTTCACTATCCACTGTGCCACCAATCTTGGTGTCATCTGCAAACTTACTAACCATGCCTCCTAAATTCTCATCCAAATCATTAATATAAATCACAAATAACAGTGGACCCAGCACCGATCCCTGAGGCACACCACTGGTCACAGGCCTCCAGTTTGAAAAACAACCCTCTACAACCACCCTCTGCCTTCTGTCGTCCAGCCAATTTTGAATCCAATTGGCAACCTCACCCTGGATCCCGTGAGCTTTAACCTTCTGCAACAACCTACCATGCGGTACCTTGTCAAAGGCTTTGCTAAAGTCCATGTAGACAACGTCTACTGCACTGCCCTCATCTACCTTCTTGGTCACTCCCTCAAAAAACTCAATCAAATTTGTGAGACATCATTTTCCACGCACAAAGCCATGCTGACTGCCCCGAATCAGTCCTTGCCTCTCTAAATGCTTGTAGATCCTGTCTCTCAGAATACCTTCTAGCAACTTACCTTTTACAGACGTTAGGCTCACCGGTCTGTAGTTCCCAGGCTTTTCCCTGCTGCCCTTCTTAAACAAGGGCACAACATTCGCCACTCTCCAATCTTCAGGCACCTCACCTGTGGCTGCCGATGATTCAAATATCTCGGTTAGGGGACCCGCAATTTCCTCCCTAGCCTCCCACAACATCCTGGGATACATTTCATCAGGTCCCGGGGATTTATCTACCTTGATGCGCTTTAAGACTTCCAGCACCTCCTCGTCTGTAATATGCACACTTCTCAAGACATCACTATTTATTTCCCTTAGTTTCCTAACATCCATGCCTTTCTCCACCGTGAATACCGATGAGAAATATTCATTCAGGATCTCACCCAACTCTTGTGGCTCTGCACATAGTTGCCCTTGTTGATCCTTAAAGTCTCATCTCAAAGTATAGGCACCATACTCATTAACCTAACTTGGTAAATGCTCACGTACCTGGACATGTCCAGCATTTGGGATTTTTTTTCTCTTTGCTACAGTTGAGGGTAACTCATTGAATGAAACCAGAACTTTCTGGAACTCCCTAGTATAAATTTGATAATTAGTCCTGACTTAAATTAGTATATGTACAAATCCTGCAAATCAGTTTCTATTTTTCAAAATGAGATCACAACAGCACATTGAGTAAGTTGCTGTTCTTCAGATTTGCCTTCATTTTTCTGCCCTCCTATCTCCTGGATTTGTCAAGTATAAAATGTCGTTGGTTAGCATTTTGTTGTTAGCCTGCAGTATTTGTCAGTGATTTAGGCACTGCAAAACTTCACGGTTTATTTTTGCTGTACTTGAATGAAATTTTAGGCTTTTTTGTGAACTTTCTCCCAACTTTAGGGACTCAAACATTTAACTATAATTGACAGGTGTAACAAGTAAGGAAATCTGACAGTGATTCCAGTTTCAGGATTATTAGTAACCCTGAAATTTTTTTGTAAGTACTCCTTTAATCCTTTGCTAATTTGAATTGAATGTTGGAAAATTAACTGCATACAATCGTTGTATTCTTTAAATCTTTGATCATCCATTCTTTCAACCTTGACTTGGTTTTTCTAACCTTGCTGGTGTATGTATATCTTTTGTTGTTTATCATAGAATCCTTACAGTGCAGAAAGAGGCCATTTGCCCCACTGACACTCCGAAAGAGCACCCTAACCAGACCCACACCCACGCCCTATCCCCGTAACTCCACCTATCCTGCACATCTTTGGACTTTACCTTTAGTTTTGAGTGCAATTCTTCTGTATAAAATTGTTTAGGATTGGAGATAAATACCTGGAACGGAGGTGAAAAAGAAACAAATCCTTGTGTGTAGAATGTTGCATTGGTGAATTGGAGTTCAGTGAATGCAGTATTTGGCAACTACTTAGCTTTATATTGAATGTGACATTGGACTGAAACCACGGATTAAATTGTAAAAGATTGAGCAACAGTATTTTAGTGATTTATAACAGCTGGCATAACAGCGTTCCAAGTTCCAAACAGTCAGGCTGTCTAGAAGAACTTATCAAAGACAGCCACTTTGGAGAACATAGAACATACAGTGCAGAAGGAGGCCATTCGGCTTATCAAGTCTGCACCGACCCACTTAAGCCCTCGCTTCCACCCTATCCCCGTAACCCAATAATCCCTCCTATCCATTTTGGTCACTAAGGGCAATTTATCATGGCCAATCTACCTAACCTGCACGTCTTTGGACTGTGGGAGGAAACTGGAGCACCAGGAGAAACCCACGCAGACACGGGGAGAACGTGCAGACTCCGCACAGACAGTGTCCCAGCGGGGAATCGAACCTGGGACCCTGGCGCTGTGACACCACAGTGCTATCCACTTGTGCTACCATGCTGCCTTAAATGTGAATGGCCCCATATCTTGAAACATTCATAAAATATCCAGACGGCAACTGTGTGTTCAATTGGGTGTGGAACAAGCCATTTAGATGCAATCACTTTGGACAATGAACCCAGGCTAAGAAAGGAACTCTTCCAGGTATAATCTAATCATGCCTAAACTGTGAACCTGGAATAAACCTGCTGTGTCCATATTTGGTAATTGGTCAATTTGTGATGAGTCAAAAAAAATTGTGTGGAGAAAATATTTTTCTCCAGGCCAAGCAGAACAGAAGAACCAAAGATGATATTTATGTCATGTTAAGTACAAGAAATACAATTTTCTCTCATGTATTTTTTTAAGAGCTTCGCCTTTTAGAGTCACAGCACTTAAACACTGCAACACTCACCAAATTGACAGACATGTCCTTTTAAAAGTGCCTGTTACAGTAATTTGGGCTGTATGTAAAGAGAGGTACCGTTCTTCCACTTTTCACCTGGCTGTAATGCAACCCATTGTTGATGCTTAACTGAAGGCTCAATGTGATGTGCTATTTATTCAGAGATACTGATGGCATATTTACAGAGCTTTTTAAAATTTGTGTGTATATTTTGCTCCAGAAAAGTTGCAGAATTATAATCTCTCACAACTGCAGCTGCCATGATTACTGTCCTGTATATAGAACAAACAAAGAACAAAAATGTACAGCACAGGAACAGGCCCTTCGGCCCTCCAAGCCCGTGCCGACCATGCTGCCCGACTAAACTACAATCTTCTACACTTCCTGGGTCCGTATCCCTCTATTCCCATCCTATTCATGTATTTGTCAAGATGCCCCTTAAATGTCACTCTCGTCCCTGCTTCCACCACCTCCTCCGGTCGCGAGTTCCAGGCACCCACTACCCTCTGCGTAAAAAAACTTGCCTCGTACATCTACTCTAAACCTTGCCCCTCTCACCTTAAACCTATGCCCCCTAGTAATTGACCCCTCTACCCTGGGGAAAAGCCTATGACTATCCACTCTGTCTATGCCCCTCATAATTTTGTAGATCTCTATCAGGTCTCCCCTCAACCTCCTTTGTTCCAGTGAGAACAAACCGAGTTTATTCAACCGCTCCTCATAGCTAATGCCCTCCATACCAGGCAACATTCTGGTAAATCTCTTCTGCACCCTCTCTAAAGCCTCCACTACCTTCTGGTAGTGTGGCAACCAGAATTGGACACTATACTCCAAGTGTGGCCTAACTAAGGTTCTATACAGCTGCAACATGACTTGCCAATTCTTATACTCAATGCCCCGGCCAATGAAGGCAAGCATACCGTATGCCTTCTTGACTACCTTCTCCACCTGTGTTGCCCCTTTCAATGACCTGTGGACCTGTACTCCTAGATCTCTTTGACTTTCAATACTCTTGAGGCTTCTACCATTCACTGTATATTCCCTACCTGCATTAGACCTTCCAAAATGCATTACCTCACATTTGTCCGGATTAAACTCCATCTGCCATCTCTCCGCCCAAGTCTCCAAACAATCTAAATCCTGCTGTATCTTCTGACAGTCCTCATCGCTATCCGCAATTCCACCAACCTTTGTGTCATCTGCAAACTTACTAATCAGACCAGTTACATTTTCCTCCAAATAATTTATATATACTACAAACAGCAAAGGTCCCAGCACTGATCCCTGTGGAACACCACTGGTCGCAGCCCTCCAATTAGAAAAGCATCCTTCCATTGCTACTCTCTGCCTTCTATGACCTAGCCAGTTCTGTATCCACCTTGCCAGCTCACCCCTGACCCCGTGTGACTTCACCTTTTGTACTAGTCTACCATGAGGGACCTTGTCAAAGGCCTTACTGAAGTCCATATAGACAACATCCACTGCCCTACCTGCATCAATCATCTTAGTGACCTCCTCGAAAAACTCTATCAAGTTAGTGAGACACGACCTCCCCTTCACAAAACCATGCTGCCTCTCACTAATACGTCCATTTGCTTCCAAATGGGAGTAGATCCTGTCTCGAAGAATTCTCTCCAGTAATTTCCCTACCACTGAAGTAAGGCTCACCGGCCTGTAGTTCCCTGGATTATCCTTGCTACCCTTCTTAAACAGAGGAACAACATTGGCTATTCTCCAGTCCTCCGGGACATCCCCTGAAGACAGTGAGGATCCAAAGGTTTCTGTCAAGGCCTCAGCAATTTCCTCTCCAGCCTCCTTCAGTATTCTGGGGTAGATCCCATCAGGCCCTGGGGACTTATCTACCTAAATATTTTTTAAGACACCCAACACCTCGTCTTTTTGGATCTCAATGTGACCCAGGCTATCTACACAACTTTCTCCAGACTCAACATCTACCAATTTCTTCTCTTTGGTGAATACTGATGCAAAGTATTCATTTAGTACCTCGCCCATTTCCTCTGGCTCCACACATAGATTCCCTTGCCTATCCTTCAGTGGGCCAACCCTTTCCCTGGCTACCCTCTTGCTTTTTATGTACGTGTAAAAAGCCTTGGGATTTTCCTTAACCCTATTTGCCAATGACTTTTCGTGACCCCCTTCTAGCCCTCCTGACTCCTTGCTTAAGTTCCTTCCTACTTTCCTTATATTCCACGCAGGCTTCGTCTGTTCCCAGCTTTTTAGCCCTGACAAATGCCTCCTTTTTCTTTTTGATGAGGCCTACAATATCTCTCGTTATCCAAGGTTCCCGAAAATTGCCGTATTTATCCTTCTTCCTCACAGGAACATGCCGGTCCTGAATTCCTTTCAACTGACACTTGAAAGCCTCCCACATGTCAGATGTTGATTTGCCCTCAAACATCCGCCCCCAATCTATGTTCTTCAGTTCCTGCCTAATATTGTTATAATTAGCCTTCCCCCAATTTAGCACATTCATCCTAGGACCACTCTTATCCTTGTCCACCAGTACTTTAAAACTTACTGAATTGTGGTCACTGTTACCGAAATGCTCCCCTACTGAAACATCTACCACCTGGCCGGGCTCATTCCCCAATACCAGGTCCAGTTCCGCCCCTTCCCTAGTTGGACTGTCTACATATTGTTTTAAGAAGCCCTCCTGGGAGCTTCCGGGTGCGGCGATGACCAGCTGAGTCGCACGTTTCGGCAGCTCCCGGTGGAACGGACTTTTGGGCTCTTGATAGGAGCCCCAACGGCAATTTTAACGGCTGAAAACACCGTGCGGTAAACCAGAAGGGTGTTCCCCCTGGACACGGATGGAAAAAGGAGAGGAAAGTGGCCGGATTGCAGCGGATCCTTTGGAACAACGGCAAGGAAGGCAAGCAGAAACCAAGATGGCGTCGGAAGGTGGCAGTTTCATATGGGGCCCTGAACAACAAGAGTTTTTGAAACGCTGCGTGGAGGAGATAAAGAAGGAAATGAAGAAAGAGTTGTTGGCCCCGATATTAAAGGCGATTGAAGGGCTGAAAGAGGAACAAAAGACCCAGGAGCAGGAGCTTCGGGTCGTGAAGGCGAAAGCAGCAGAGAATGAAAACGATATACAGGGCCTGGTGGTGAAGTCGGAGATGCAGGAGGCACACCAGAAACGATCTGTGGAGAGGTTGGAGGCACTGGAAAACAACGCAAGGAGGAACAACTTGAGGATTCTTGGCCTTCCTGAAGGTGTTGAGGGGGCGGACGTCGGGGCATATGTGAGCACGATGCTGCACTCGTTAATGGGAGTGGAGGCCCCGACGGGTCCGTTGGAGGTGGAGGGAGCATACCGAGTTATGGTGCGAGGATCGAGAGCAGGAGAAGCTCCCAGAGCCATAGTGGTGAGATTTCTCCGTTTTAAGGATAGAGAAATGGTCCTTAGATGGGCGAAGAAAACTCGGTGTAGTAAATGGGAGAACGCGGTGATCCGCGTCTATCAAGATTGGAGTGCGGAGGTGGCGAGAAGGAGGGCGAGCTTTAATCGGGCCAAAGCGGTACTTCACAAAAAAAAGATAAAATTTGGAATGCTGCAACCGGCAAGACTGTGGGTCACATATCAAGGGAGGCACCACTACTTTGAGACGGCGGATGAAGCGTGGACTTTTATTGTAGAAGAAAAATTGGAATGATTGGACTACGAAAATGAACGTTTGGACAAAGTGGTGGGACGAGTGGGGGGGGGGGGGGGGGGCGAAGAGGGATTGTATGATTAATCCTGCGGTATGGTACCTTTTCTTTCTCCCACAGGTGGTGATGGGGGAGGTGGGGAGGGAGAGGAGATGGGGCGTTGGCCATGGGAGGCGGGGCCGAGGGAGAGGCGCGGGCTTGGTTCCCGCGCTATGATAATTATGGCGGGAATAGAGAAGTAGGAAGGAGGGGGCGCCGCACGGGGCGAGCCGTGATCACGGGGGGAAGCCGAGGTCAGCAAGAGTTTGCTGACTTCTGGGAGCAACATGGGGGGAGTAATTACGCTAGCGGGGGGGGGGGGGGGGGGGGAGGGGGGAATTACTGGGTTGCTGCTGCTGGGGAGGGTACGGGAAAGGATGGGCGGGGGGGCACCGTCTGGGAGAAATACAGCTGCGTGGGAACTGGGCGAGAAGCTGGAAAAAGATGATGGCTAACCGGCAAGGGGGGGGGGTGGGAAGCCCCCCAACTCGGCTGATCACGTGGAACGTGAGGGGGCTTAACGGGCCGATAAAGAGGGCACGAGTACTCGCACTCCTTAAGAAACTTAAAGCAGATGTGGTCATGTTACAGGAAACGCACCTGAAACTGATAGATCAGGTTAGGTTGCGCAAAGGATGGGTAGGGCAGGTGTTCCATTCGGGGCTGGATGCGAAAAACAGGGGGGTGGCTATATTAGTGGGGAAGCGGGTAATGTTCGAGGCAAAGACTATAGTGGCGGATAACGGGGGCAGATACGTGATGGTGAGTGGCAAATTACAGGGAGAGATGGTGGTGTTGGTAAACGTGTATGCCCCGAATTGGGACGATGCCAATTTTATGAGGCGAATGCTAGGACGCATCCCAGACCTAGAGACCGGAAAGCTGATAATGGGGGGAGACTTCAACACGGTGTTGGAACCAAGGCTGGATAGGTCGAAGTCCAGGACTGGTAGGAGGCCGGCAGCAGCCAAGGTGCTTAAGGATTTTATGGAGCAGATGGGAGGGGTGGACCCGTGGAGATTCAGTAGACCTAGGAGTAAGGAGTTCTCGTTTTTCTCCTATGTCCATAAAGTCTATTCACGCATAGACTTTTTTGTGTTGGGTAGGGCATTGATCCCGAGGGTGAGGGGAACGGAATATACGGCTATAGCCATTTCGGATCATGCCCCACACTGGGTAGACTTGGAGATAGGGGAGGAAACAAGAGGGCGTCCACCCTGGAGAATGGACATGGGACTAATGGCGGATGAGGGGGTGTGCTTAAGGGTGAGGGGATGCATTGAAAAGTACTTGGAACTCAATGACAATGGGGAGGTTCAGGTGGGAGTGGTCTGGGAGGCGTTGAAGGCGGTGGTTAGGGGGGAGCTGATATCAATAAGGACACATAAAGGGAAGCAGGAGAGTAAGGAACGGGAGCGGTTGCTGCAAGAACTTTTGAGGGTGGACAGACAGTATGCGGAAGCACCGGAGGAGGGACTGTATAGGGAAAGGCAAAGGCTGCATGTGGAATTTGACTTGCTGACTACAGGCACTGCAGAGGCACAATGGAGGAAGGCGCAGGGTGTACAGTATGAATATGGAGAGAAGGCGAGCAGATTGCTGGCACACCAATTGAGGAAAAGGGGAGCAGCGAGGGAAATAGGGGGGGTGAGAGACGAAGATGGAGAGACGGAGCGGGGAGCGGAGAGAGTAAATGAAGTGTTCAAGACTTTTTATAAAAAATTGTATGAAGCTCAACCCCCGGATGGGAGGGAGAGAATGATGGAGTTTTTGGATCGGCTGGAAATTCCCAAGGTGGAAGAGCAGGAAAGGATGGGATTGGGAGCACAGATCACGGTAGAAGAAGTGGTGAAAGGAATTAGGAACATGCAGACGGGAAAGGCCCCGGGACCGGACGGATTCCCAGTTGAATTTTACAGAAAATATTCGGACTTGCTCGCCCCGCTACTGACGAGGACCTTTAACGAGGCAAAGGAAAGGGGACAACTGCCCCCGACTATGTCAGAAGCAACGATATCGCTTCTTTTAAAGAAGGAAAAGGATCCGCTACAATGTGGGTCCTACAGACCAATCTCCCTCCTCAATGTAGATGCCAAGGTCCTGGCCAAGGTAATGGCAATGAGAATAGAGGAATGTGTCCCGGGGGTGGTTCATGAGGACCAAACTGGGTTTGTGAAGGGGAGACAGCTGAACACGAACATACGGAGGTTGTTAGGGGTAATGATGATGTCCCCACCAGAGGGTGAAACGGAGATAGTAGTGGCGATGGATGCCGAGAAAGCATTTGATAGAGTGGAGTGGGATTATCTGTGGGAGGTGTTGAGGAGATTTGGGTTCGGAGAGGGGTATGTTAGATGGGTGCAGCTGTTGTATAGGGCCCCAGTGGCGAGTGTGGTCACGAATGGACAGGGATCGGCATATTTTCGGCTCCATAGAGGGACAAGGCAGGGATGTCCTCTGTCCCCATTACTGTTTGAACTGGCGATTGAGCCCCTGGCGATAGCGCTGAGAGGTTCCAAGAGATGGAGGGGAATACTTAGGGGAGGAGAAGAACACCGGGTATCTTTATATGCGGATGATCTGCTACTATATGTGGCGGATCCAGCGGAGGGGATGCCAGAAATAATGCGGATACTTGGGGAGTTTGGGGATTTTTCAGGGTATAAATTGAACATGGGGAAGAGTGAGCTGTTTGTGGTGCATCCAGGGGAGCAGAGTAGAGAAATAGAAGACCTACCGTTGAGGAAGGTAACAAGAGACTTTCGTTACCTAGGGATCCAGATAGCTAAGAATTGGGGCACATTGCACAGGCTAAATTTGACGCGATTGGTGGAACAGATGGAGGAAAATTTCAAGAGATGGGATATGGTAGCACTGTCAATGGCAGGGAGGGTGCAGGCGGTTAAGATGGTGGTCCTCCCGAGATTCCTCTTTGTGTTTCAGTGTCTCCCGGTGGTGATCACGAAGGCTTTTTTTAAAAGGATAGAAAAGAGTATCATGGGTTTTGTTTGGGCCGGGAAGACTCCGAGAGTGAGGAAGGGATTCTTACAGCGTAGTAGGGATAGGGGGGGGCTGGCACTACCGAGCCTAAGTGAGTATTATTGGGCCGCTAATATTTCAATGGTGAGTAAGTGGATGGGAGAGGAGGAAGGAGCGGCGTGGAAGAGATTAGAGAGGGCGTCCTGTAGGGGGACCAGCCTGCAGGCTATGGTGACAGCCCCATTGCCGTTCTCACCAAGGAACTATACCACGAGTCCGGTGGTGGTAGCTACACTGAAGATTTGGGGACAGTGGAGACGACATAGGGGAAAGACCGGAGCACTGGGGGGGTCCCCGATAAGAAACAACCATAGGTTTGCCCCGGGGGGAATGGATGGGGGATATGGAATGTGGCAAAGAGCAGGTATAACGCAATTGAAAGATCTATTTGTGGATGGGAAGTTTGCGAGTCTGGGAGCGCTGACCGAGAAATATGGGTTGCCCCAAGGGAATGCATTCAGGTACATGCAATTGAGGGCTTTTGCGAGGCAACAGGTGAGGGAATTCCCGCAGCTCCCGACACAAGAGGTGCAGGACAGAGTCATCTCAAAGAAATGGGTGGGGGACGGTAAGGTGTCGGATATATATAGGGAAATGAGAGACGAAGGGGAGACTATGATGGACGAACTAAAAGGGAAATGGGAAGAAGAGCTAGGGGAGGAGATTGAGGAGGGGATGTGGGCAGATGCCCTAAACAGGGTAAACTCGTCGTCCTCGTGCGCCAGGCTAAGCCTGATTCAGTTTAAGGTATTACACAGGGCACATATGACTGGAACACGGCTCAGTAAATTTTTTGGGGTGGAGGATAGGTGTGCGAGGTGCTCGAGAAGCCCAGTGAATCATACCCATATGTTTTGGTCATGCCCGGCACTACAGGGGTTTTGGATGGGGGTGACAAAGGTGCTTTCGAAAGTAGTAGGAGTCCGGGTCGAACCAAGCTGGGGGTTGGCTATATTTGGGGTTGCACAAGAGCCGGGAGTGCAGGAGGCGAAAGAGGCCGATGTTTTGGCCTTTGCGTCCCTAGTAGCCCGGCGCAGAATATTACTAATGTGGAAAGAAGCCAAGCCCCCGGGGGTGGAGACCTGGATAAATGATATGGCGGGGTTCATAAAGTTAGAGCGGATTAAGTTCGTCCTAAGGGGGTCGACTCAAGGGTTTACTAGGCGGTGGCAACCGTTCGTCGAATATCTTGCGGAAAGATAGATGGGGGAGAATAAAGAAGGCAGCAGCAGCGGCCCAGGACTTGGGGGGGGGGGGGATGGGGGGGGTGTGGCCTGAGACAAGGCAGTTGCCAATTAGGGCTAGTTTTTTTTGTTTTTTTTTTTGTTATTTAATATTTATTTATTTGTTGTTGTTTTTGTTTAAATTAAAAAAGGTCATTATTATCTGTATTGTTACAATGTTGTGTAAAGGATGCACAATGTACTGTGTTGGTTGACCAAAAATTTTCAATAAAATATTATTTAAAAAAAAAAAAAAAAAAGAAGCCCTCCTGGATGCTCCTTACAAACTCCGCCCCGTCTAAGCCCCTGGCACTAAGTGAGTCCCAGTCAATATTGGGGAAGTTGAAGTCTCCAATCACCACAACCCTTTTGTTTTTACTCTTTTCCAAAATCTGTCTACCTATCTGCTCCGCTATCTCCCGCTGGCTGTTGGGAGGCCTGTAGTAAACCCCCCAACATTTTGACTGCAGCCTTCTTATTCCTGATCTCTACCCATATAGCCTCACTGCCCTCTCAGGTGTCCTCCCGCAGTACAGCTGTGATATTCTCCCGAACCAGTAGCGCAACTCTGCCTCCCCTTTTACATCCCCCTCTATCCCGCCAGAAACATCTAAATCCTCGAACGTTTAGCTGCCAATCCTGCCCTTCCCTTATCCAGGTCTCTGTAATGGCAACAACATCATAGTTCCAAGTACTAATCCAAGCTCTAAGTTCATCTGCCTTACCCGTAATACTTCTTGCATTAAAACATATGCACTTCAGGCCACCAGACCTGCTGTGTTCAGCAACTTCTCCCTGTCTGCTTTGCCCCACTGTCCCTATTCCCTAGTTCTCCCTCAATGCTCTCACCTTCTGACCTATTGCTCCCGTGCCCACCCCCCTGCCATACTAGTTTAAACCCTCCCGTGTGACACTAGCAAACCTCGCGGCCAGGATATTTATGCCTCTCCGGTTTAGATGCAACACGTCCTTCTTATATAGGTCACACCTGTCCCGGAAGAGCTCCCAGTGGTCCAGATAACGGAAACCCTCCCTCCTACACCAGCTGTTTAGCCACGTGTTTAGCTGCTC
Source organism: Scyliorhinus torazame (assembly GCF_047496885.1). Lineage (NCBI taxonomy): Eukaryota > Metazoa > Chordata > Chondrichthyes > Carcharhiniformes > Scyliorhinidae > Scyliorhinus > Scyliorhinus torazame. Next base: position 89,619,455 of record NC_092719.1, read on the forward strand.
TATCTTCCTATTTCTAGCCTCACTGGCACGTGGCACAGGGAGTAATCCCGAGATTACAACCCTAGAGGTCCTGTCTTTTAACTTTAAAAGGCCTTGTTAGAGATAAAGTGATTTAATTTTAATTTCTTGGTGTGTGGGGTAACTTCTATAAATCTAACAAATATTTTATGCAGGAGAAACAAAGAGCCAGAGGAGCTGTTGAACTGCTGTAGAGAGCAGCTGTCCTGGCAAATGAGAATTCAGAGCAAAAACTAGGGAAGTTGCCAACTCCTGTATCACACAGGGTGGACTATCTCTTCCTTTAATTGCACCCCCCTGTGGGTTGTGGGTCTTTTGTTTCTCGTGTTTTAAATTCATTCGTTACTACTAAGCTTGCTGTGAAAGCTTTATAATCATGTTTCATTTTATAGGTTGAACAAAAAGAGGTAATGAAGGACAATCTGCTGGAAGAAATGTTCCCCAATCAGGCACCGACGCCTACAGGGATCAGGTAGGGTAAAGATTGCTGTTTTTTATATCCTTATAGAATATCTTTGCAGAGGTTTCAATTCATGGGATGCTGGCAGCAAATATTGGGAAAAGTTTAAGAAATGTTTCCATTGGGACAGACTCCACAGAAACCGGGCTGGGACTACTCTCCTGGTGAATCGAATAATGGGGTTTAGAATTAAAAAGAAGAGAGGGAGAGTTCAGGTGATAATAAATCCAAGTCTGAAGAGGGGAATCATGCCCATAGAACAAAATATAGAAATGAAAGTAAGTATCAACATGCTGGGATTTACCAAATCCCAGAAGATGATGTAAACCATTTTGAAAGAAATGGTTTAAAACCATTTCTGCAGCATAGTTGGCCTTATAAGAAAATGAAGGTAAGGATGCCATTTAACCCCTCAAGCCTATACTGCCACTCTGTTAGATTACTGCTGATCTGCATCTTAACTCCATCCACCCACCTTGGCTCCATAACCCTTAATGTCCTCGCCTAACATAAATTTTTCAATCTTAAGCCCCCCCGCCCCCAGAGAAAATGGGAAAATGGCTTCTCTTTATCTACCTTATCAACTCATTCAACCATCTAAACACATCATTTGGATCACCCTTAAATCTTTTATTTTGAAAGAATACCGATATAGTCCAAGGTTCAGATGTACAGGGGTGCAGGCAAATTCCCTTTCAAAATCCCCCAAAAGCCTGGGAAAGATTTATCACCGGGGAGACAAATGAGGTTAGGTTGGGTTACGGGGATAGGGTGGAGGTGTGGACTTGGGTAGGGAGCTCTTTCCAAGGGCCGGTGCAGACTCGATGGGCCGAATGGCCTCCTTCTGCACTGTAAATTCTATGACATAAACTATGAGTGACCAAACATGGAAGAACAGCACAAGAACTGGGCATGCATGAAGCCTAGTTCCCAGCGGACTCAGTAACTTCACGAGCTTGAACTGCTGCCATTCTGTCCAAAAAAGGAGCCTTCAAGGTGTTTTCCTGATGATAGCCCTTTTTCTGTAACACAGCTGTCCCGCAGCACAGCATCAACATCAATACAAGAGAACTGAAACATTTTTTAAAAAATCTGGAAGCATGGAACACGTCGGTCAGGATATGTAGACCGAAAAACAGTCAGTTTTTCAAATTGGGTCTTCCTTCACAACTGAGAAATAAGTGACAAACAAGCATTTTAACTGGAGCAAAAAGGAAGGGAAATTGGAGGGTGAAAAACAAACATGCAGCCAAACACACACACCATTTAAAAAATATGGGAGGGTTAGGTGGAATGATTTAATAGATCAGTCAAATAATGAATAGAAATATTAACACATTAAAAATACAGTTTCAACTGGGGAGCTGTGTGTGTGTGTGTAAGCCATGTTGGCTGGATATGGTTGTTGACTGGGGGAGGGGTGTTATTTACTGAGTTATGTTTAAATTTGTAATTACTATTATAAAATCATAAATGCCTTGATGTTTTTCAAAAAAATAGTTTCAAAACCTGCAGATATGAATTGAGATGGATTTCAGAATGAGGGTATTATTAAAGTCTAAAGTTATTTTGGCCAAAGTGTTGCAGTGTGCCAAGCAGAGAGATGCGATGTACTGGGCAGGATTCTCCCTCCGTTGGTTGATGCCGGAATGGGGAAACTCGATTGGGAGTGTTGTGCATTTTCTCTACTACTTGGTCTTTTCTGTGGCTCTGTTCCAATTAAGCCAATTAGTGAATTTGCCTTCTTTCTATATTGTCTATGTCCGAATGCTTAGAGTCGCCAGGTATCAAATGATACCACCACAAGTTTCAACCGGCTATCGATCAAAGAGCCAAACACCAGTTAGTTCAAGGTCAAGAGTACTTTATTTACAAATAATCAGTCATGCAACATAAACACTACTAGTCAACTACACCTATTACTAAGACAACCTGTACTTGACTTCCGGCACCCGGCTTAGGTCAGGAAACAGTGGCCGCTGTTCAATTCTGGATCTCTTTGGTTCGAAGTGGTAACTGCTGTTCAGCTGGGCTCACCCGTCTGGTAGTGGGCATTGAACTCAAACTCGCTTCTGGTGTTGCTGCAGTTGGCAATGGCCGTGACCGGGGTACCAAGGCCGAAAGAGAGTGAACATATGGCGAACTCTTCCTTTATACGCGGGGGGTTTTCGCGCTCTTTTGAGGGGTCCTTCGATATGGACCTTACTAATTGGGTGATCCCTGATCACTCTGTTCGATTCCTTAGCCAATAAGTGGCGGGGATCTGGGTGGCTGGATGTGTCCCAAGCGGTCATTGACCCTATTGTTTGCGTTTCCCTTGGACAGGGAGTGGCGCCAAAATGTCTGGGACTGTCCCGGTTGCTGGAGTACCAGTCCTTTGTTTTGGGGAAGATGGGCCATCACCTGCTAATCGGCCTGATTAGCATGCTAATGGGATGGAGTTTCGATGCTGTCTGGACTTTGCTGCCAAATATGCATTTCAGGCTCTGAGCCTGCCTGATTCTTGACTTGTCCATTTTACCCATCAGTCTTTGCGAGTTGCTCTGTACCTAATTGGAAGTGGCCATTCCAGATGGCTACACTCCATCCTCTTGATCCTCAGCGTGAAGTGTGAAGGATCACAATACTGGGTCTTCTTTGTTCTCTTGGGATGCCGGGTACCCTTAACCGAGGACAGATTCTACTCTACTCTGTCCTATGGGTCCAAAAACATTTACCTAATTTCCCTAAACAACACGTGTCTAAGAATCTCTAGGGGGCCATTTAACATTCAGTAAAGGGGGAACCTCTACCTGTCTCTAACTAGACTACACTCATGCTGCTATTTGCAATCAAAGAACTTATCTTACAATACAAAAAATATCCGATAGCAGCAACACATTTCTGCCTATCACTGACATTCACATAAAATAAACTTTATTAACAAAAAGAACAACCACGGAATTTATTAAAGAAAAAAGTTCAGAAGGAGTGTGGGGTTTGCTGGAGTCCGAGGAGCGGGGCTCTAAATGTATATACTGGGGGGCGGGAGGCTCTCCGTCTCCATTTCCGCAATCTAATTGTCTGAATGACACTGTACAATATGGTTATTACTAGTAAGGCTTCCACTGTGTAGGACAGTGAATACCACTTGATGAGGTTCTCACACCATTGGACATAAGACAGCACAAAACAGCCCTTCGGCCCTCGATGTTGTGCCGAGCATTGTCCGAAACCAAGATCAAGCTATTCCACTCCCTGGCATTCTGGTGTGCTCCATGTGCCTATCCAACAACCGCTTGAAAGTTCCTAAAGTGTCCGACTCCACTATCACAGCAGGCAGTCCATTCCACACCCTAACCAGTAAAGAATCTACCTTGGGCATCCCTCCTATCTCCCACCCTGAATCTTATAGTTATGCCCCCTTGTAACAGCTACATCCACCCGAGCAAATAGTCTCTGAATGTCCACTCTATCTATCCCCCTAATCATCTTATAAACCTCCATTAAGTCGCCTCTCATCCTCCTCCGCTCCAAAGAGAAACGCCCTAGCTCCCTCAACCTTTCCTCATAAGACCTATCCTGCAAACCTGGCAGCATCCTGGTAAATCTTTGCACCCTTTCCAATGCTTCCACATCCTTCCAAAAATGAGGTGAACAGAACTGCACACAATACTCCAAATATGGTCTCAACAGGGTCATGTATAGTTGCAGCATAACCCCGCGGCTCTTAAATTCAAGCCCCCTGTTAATAAACGCTAACACACAAGAAGCCTTCTTCACGGCTCTATCCACTTGAGTGGCAACCTTCAGAGATCTGCGGACATGAACCCCAAGATCTCTCTGTTCCTCCACATTCCTCAGAACCCTGCCGTTGACCCTGTAATCCGCATTCAAATTTTTTCTACCAAACTGAATCACCTCGCACTTATCAGGGTTAAACTCCATCTGCCATTTTTCGGCCCAGTTCTGCATCCTATCAATGTGTCTTTGCAGCCAACAACAGTCCTCCACCTCATCCACTACACCACCAATCTTGGTGTCATCAGCAAATTTACTGACCTATCCTTCAGCCCCCTCCTCCAAGTCATTGATTAAAATCACAAATAGCACCCCCATGTGGGGGTGGCTGGGTGTGTGTGCGGTGTAGTGTCCGGGCTGGGGGTGTTGTGTTGGGTGGTCGTGTTCGGGGCCTGTGTGGTGAGGGTGGTAGAAGTGGGTAACGCGTGCAACTGGACTGTTCCAGCAACGATCATGATGCCGATCATCAGGGTCGTCTTCATCTTGTTTCGGTTTTCCTTTACCGTCCAGTGTCTTCGTATCTCTCTAAGGGAACGAGCATAGTGTCTGTTATCATGGTGTTGTTTAACATTTCGTATGTCCGTCTGTGTCTCCTTAACGTCAATTTTCCCATTATAATCGTCACCATATTTGACTCCCTCATTTTCTTTTTTTTTAAACAACCATTTGCAGAGACGAGACATTCCAAAAACTATTCTGTGTCAGAGCGCGAGCACTCTCGCAGCCTGTGGTCGATGAGCTGAGTGGGCGGACAATTTCTCCGTCCTCTGCAAACTTGTTTTTCCAACAAAGTGTTTCTTACATGTAAATAGAATGTGGGGGGGATAGCAACCGAAGGGTTGCCGAGAAGGGCAAAAGTAGTGGCAAAGAGCATTCTTTAATCCACAGGACTCGGGGGAAAAAAACCAGAAAAAGAGTTTCGAAACCAAGTAGTCGAATGGGGTGGTGCATATGATCCGCAGCAGGGCAAGAATGGGTGGGATCCCCGGGTAGGGCGGTGATCAGTGTCGTTGCTCCACTACCCGAGCTTGACTGACCACATGTATAGGGGGTCCCCAGGTAGGGCGGGGATCAGTGCCGTTACTCCACTGCCTGAGTGACCTTTCAAGAGCTGTACGAATTTGTAACGATATGGATTCCAGACAAACCTGTTTCACTAACTGCCATGTGGCGTCAGACGAGTAATTATGGCTGCATCAAGAACTTTGGTGTGAGGCTGAAAGAATAAACTGTATTAAGAAATTCAGTGAGATCGACACAAATAGTTGTACAAAGAAGAAACATTCAACATTTAAAAAAATTAATTAAAGAAAAAAAAGCGGGCAGGCTCCATCTGGTACAGGACACCGTAAATATCCATCGGTTCCTGACTCTCATCATCTGGACACCTCAAGATTCCATTTCAAAAAGATTTGCAAAGGGGTTACCATGGTGGGAGTCAGATTCGTAGCTGTCATCATCTCCTGGGTGCCAACTCTTTCATGGAGTTTGCGTGCTAACGCGGCGTGTGCCGATGTGGGGTCCATTTCATAATTTCTCGTCCAGCAACAGGAATTGTCACGGTGCCAGTGCTTCATGGTCCGTAGGGAGGTTGTCAGGGAGGTGTCGCTATCGTCGGGTGGTGGGTCAGGTTCCGGATTGGGCAGATAAATTGTTTCAAAGGGGCTGAGAGTATCGTCGTCAGGGTCTTTGGGCCTGAAGTGACTGGGGCCTGTTTCGAGGGATCTTTGGTCGGGTCTCTCGGGCTTCGGTAGTGCTGTCACTGGCAGCCGAATCAAGCGTCAGGGTGAAATTTGATTCTGGGGGCGTGGTCAAGGTCTTGTCTGTGGACGTGCTGCTGCTGGGGGAGGGGGAACTCGGGTTGTCAGTGGGCGGGTCCTCTGTCTGCCATCGCCAATGAGAGGTGGTGCGAGTGGCTGCACTGCGTTCCATAAACCTTAAGCTGATTTACATGGAACCATCCTGATTTTCCGTTTGGAAACATGATCTTGTAAACCGAGGGGCTTACTTTGTCTGAAATTGAATAGGGTCCTGCAAATTTAGGGGAGAGGAACGAACTAGGGTTGTACAAGGTGATCATTACTTGCTGTCCGACTGTATACTCTGTCGGGTGTACTGTTTTGTCAAAGCAGGCCTTACTCTGCTTTCGTTTAGCGCCTAGTCGAACAGCTGCAGCGAGCTGTGCTGCTTTAATATTCTCTACCAAGTGTTGGACTGCTTTCTCATGGGTCAGGGCGGTGACTGCGGGGCTGGCCAAATCGAGTCCAAATAAGTATTCGGTACCCTTCATGGATCGTCCAATCATGAGGGTATCCTGTAGAGCTCGACACTGTTTCTAATAAAATGGGAGCACTGTTCCATGTAGTGTTGTGCTGCTGCACCATTTTCCTAAGGGTGGCCTTTAGCGTCCGCTTCATGCGCTCCACAATGCCGTTGGACTGCGGGTGATAGGCAATGTGGAACTTTTGTTTAATTCCAAATATCGTCATTACATTTTTCATGACCCTTCCCGTAAAGTGGGAACCATGGTCCGATTCAATACTACGGGGGAGTCCCCATCTTGTAAAAATCTGTTCTGTTAAGACCTTACGGTGGCCTTGGCTGTGTTTGTTCTCAATGGGAACGCTTCGACCCATTTCGTAAATGTGTCTATCACCACTAACACATACTTGTAACCATTTCTGCAGGGGGGGGGGGGGGACCGATATAATCCAATTGGAGGTTTGTCAACGGGCCATTTACAGGGCGGGTGTGTCGGAACTGGCTTTTCTCGCATACCTCTCGGAGTTGTTTAGAGCACAAATTAAACAGTTTTCGACGTAGTGCGAAACGTTGGTTTTCATCTCGGGCCACCAGCAGAGGGGTGGGAGGTGGGCAAGGGTGATTCAATCCCTTGATGTCCATGTCCGTCATGGAACTTGCAAATTATCTTGTTTCTGTCCTGGGTGGGGACTACATAAACTCCATCTTTGAGAACAATTCCCCCATGGACTGTCAAAAGAATTTCTAAATTTTTCATAGGGGGCTGGGAAGGTTCCTTTTTAAATCTCCTTCAATGCTTCGTCTTCTTTTTGCGCCTGGGTTAAGTCTTGGATGTTGGTCTGTGAGACCTGAACTTCGTGTACTGGGGCACTCTCGGGGGATTGCCAAAAGTGGCCATGCCGTGAGCCTGCCTTCGCTAGGGCGTCAGCTTTCACATTACCAGGTGGGGAGGAGTGATGGTGACTTCTTACTTTGATGCCGCATTCTCTGCCTTCAGCTGTCTGAAGGATATGTTTGAGTAGTGGGGCTGAGGGTAGAGGTTTTCCGTCCACGGAAATAAATCCTCTCGATTCCCACAGGGGTAGGAATTCCGTAAGGCTGTTGCAGACGTACAAACTGTCCGAATATATGTCTGTAGGGGTTAGGAATGAATCTGGGTGCTGGACCATGTAAGCAATGGCCGCTAACTCGGCTGCCTGCGAACCTAAGTGTCCAGGCAACTTTAAAGTTATCTCTTCTAAAGCGCATCCCTGCACGTCCTCTACATAAATGCCACAGCCTGTTATCCTTTTTCCCTCGAGGACTGTGGAGGATCCATCTACATACATTCTCAGGGCTTTGTCTGTGGGCTGGGGTCCGATACCTGTCTTTCTTGGGACCGACTTTGGAACAAAGGGTCCAGTGGTGTGTTTTGGGGCTATGATCTCGCACTCGTGAGGTCCCTGAATAATGCAAGTTATTGGCCAGAAACGTGCGCGTTTTGGTCCGTTTTACAGTGATAAGAACATAAGAACTAGGAGCAGGAGTAGGCCATCTGGCCCCTCGAGCCTGCTCCGCCATTCAATGAGATCATGGCTGATCTTTTGTGGACTCAGCTCCACTTTCCAGCCCGAACACCATAACCCTTAATCCCGTTATTCTTCAAAAAACTATCTATCTTTATCTTAAAAACATTTAATGAAGGAGCCTCTAGTGCTTTACTGGGCAAGGAATTCCATAGATTCACAACCCTTTGGGTGAAGAAGTTCCTCCTAAACTCAGTCCCAAATCTACTTCCCCTTATTTTGAGGCTATGCCCCCTAGTTCTGCTTTCACCCGCCAGTGGAAACAACCTGCCAGCATCTTTCCTATCTGTTCCCTTCATAATTTTATATGTTTCTATAAGATCCCCCCCCCCCCCCTCATCCTTCTAAATTCCAACGAGTACAGTCCCAGTCTACTCAACCTCTCCTCATAATCCAACCCCTTCAGCTCTGGGATTAACCTAGTGAATCTCCTCTGCACACCCTCCAATGCCAGTACGTCCTTTCTCAAGTAAGGAGACCAAAACTGAACACAATACTCCAGGTGTGGCCTCACTAACACCTTATACAATTGCAGCATAACCTCCCTAGTCTTAAACTCCATTCCTCTAGCAATGAAGGACAAAATTCCATTCGCCGCCTTAATCACCTGTTGCACCTGTAAACCAACTTTTTGCGACTCATGCACTAGCACACCCAGGTCTCTCTGCACAGCAGCATGTTTTAATATTTTATCATTTAAATAATCCCTTTTGCTGTAATTCCTACCAAAATGGATAACCTCACATTTGTCAACATTGTATTCCATCTGCCAGACCCTAGCCCATTCACTTAGCCTATCCAAATCCCTCTGCAGACTTCCAGTATCCTCTGCACTTTTTGCTTTACCACTCATCTTAGTGTCGTCTGCAAACTTTGACACATTGCACTTGGTCCCCAACTCCAAATCGTCTATGTAAATGTGAACAATTGTGGGCACAACACTGATCCCTGAGGGACACCAATAGCTACTGATTGCCAACCAGAGAAACACCCATTAATCCCCACTCTTTTCTTTCTATTAATTAACCAATCCTCTATCCATGCTACTACTTTCCCCTTAATGCCATGCATCTTTATCATATGCAGCAACCTTTTGTGTAGCACCTTGTCAGAGGCTTTCTGGAAATCCAGATATACCACATCCATTGGCTCCCTGTTATCTACCACACTGGTAATGTCCTCACAAAATTCCACTAAATTAGTTAGGCACGACCTGCCCTTTATGAACCCATGCTGCGTCTGCCCAATGGGACAATTTCCATCCAGATGCCTCGCTATTTCTTCCTTGATGATAAATTCCAGCTTCCTCCCTACTACCGAAGTTAAGCTCACTGGCCTATAATTACCCGCTTTCTGCCTACCTCCTTTTTTAAACAGTGGTGTCACGTTTGCTAATTTCCAATCCGCCGGGACCACCCCAGAGTCTAGTGAATTTTGGTAAATTAACACTAGTGCCCTAAATTCCCTAGCCATCTCTTTTAGTACTCTGGGATGCATTCCATCAGGGCCAGGAGACTTGTCTACCTTTAGCACCATTAGCTGGCCCAGCACTACCTCTTAGTGATAACATCCTCTCAAGGTCCTCGCCTGTCATAGCCGCATTTCTATCAGTCACTGGCATGTTATTTGTGTCTTCCACTGTGAAGACCGACCCAAAAGCCCTGTTCAGTTCCTCAGCCATTTCCTCATCTCCCATTATTAAATCTCCCTTTTCATCCTCTAAAGGACCAATATTTACTTTAGCCACTCCTTTTTTGTTTTTGTTTTATATATTTGTAGAAACCAATACTATCTTTTTATATTCTGAGCACGTTTACTCATAATCTATCTTACTCTTCTTTATAGGTTTTTTTAGTCGCTTTCTGTTGCCCCCTAAAGAGTTCCCAGTCCTCTAGTCCCCCACTAATCTATGCCACTTTGTATGCTTTTTCCTTCAATTTGATACTCTCCCTTATTTCCTTAGATATCCACGGTCGATTTTCCCTATCTCTACCGTCCTTCCTTTTTGTTGGTATAAACCTTTGCTGAGCACTGTGAAAAATCGCTTGGAAGGTTCTCCACTGTTCCACAAAGTCTTTGCACCCAGTCTACCTTAGCTAGTTCTTCTCTCATCTCATTGTAATCTGCTTTGTTTAAGCACAAAACACTAGTGTTTGATTTTACCTTCTCATCCTCCATCTGTATTTTAAATTCCACCATATTGTGATCGCTCCTTCCGAGAGGGTCCCTAACTATGAGATCATGAATCAATCCTGTCTCATTACACAGGACCAGATCTAGGACTGCTTGTTCCCTCGTAGGTTCCATTACATACTGTTCTAGGAAACCATCGCAGATACATTCTATAAACTCCTCAAGGCTGCCTTGACCTACCTGGTTAAACCAATCAACATGTAGATTAAAATCCCCCATGATAACTGCTGTACCATTTCTACATGCATCCGTTATTTCTTTGTTTATTGCCTGCCCCACCATAATGTTGCTATTTGGTGGCCTATAGACTACTCCTATCAGTGACTTTTTTGCCTTACTATTCCTGATTTCATCCCAAGTGGATTCAACCTTGTCCTCTATAGCACCGATGTCATCCCTTACTATTGCCCGGATGTCATCCTTAAATAACAGAACTACACCACCTCCCTTACTATCCACTCTGTCCTTCCGAATAGTTTGAACCCTTGGATATTTAACTCCCAGTCGTGACCATCCTTTAACCATGTTTCAGTAATGGCCACTAAATCATAGTCATTCACGATGATTTGCGCCATCAACTCATTTACCTTATTCTGAATACTACGAGTATTCAGGTAAAGTACACTTATGTTGGCTTTTTTTACCTCTGTTTTGAACCTTAACACCTCGATCAGTAACCTCTCCTAAGTTATATTTCCTCTTAACTTTTCTCCTAATTTTCCTTGTCGTTGAACCCATATCTTCATGTAACAACCTGCCGCGTCGCTTGCCATTAATGTTTTCACTTCCCGTTCTATTCCTTTTTGTATTACTGGTCCTATTCACTGAGCTCCCCTCAGCCACTGTACCTTGTACTGTCGCCCTTTTTGATTTTTGACTATGGCTTCTCTGCCTTACACTTTCCCCCTTATTGCCTTTTGTTTCTGTCCCTGTTTTACTACCTTCCAACTTCCTGCATCGGTTCCCATCCCCCTGCCACATTAGTTTAAACCCTCCCCAACAGTTCTAGCAAACCCCCCCCCCAGGACATCTGTTCCAGTCCTACCCAGTTGTAGAGCGTCCGGTTTGCACTGGTCCCACCTCCCCCAGAACCGGTTCCAATGCCCCAGGAATTTGAATCCCTCCCTCTTTCACCATCTCTCGAGCCAAGCATTCATCCTATCTATCCTGACATTCCTACTCTGACTATCTTGTGGCACTGGTAGCAATCCTGAGATTACTACCTTTGAGGTCCTACTTTTTAGTTTAACTCCTAACTCCCTGAATTCAGCTTGTAGACATCGTCCCGTTTTTTTACCCATGTCGTTGGTGCCTATGTGCACCACGACAGCTGGCTGTTCACCCCCCCCCCCCCCAAATGTCCTGCAGCCGCTCCGAGACATCCTGGACCCTTGCACTAGGGAGGCAACATACCATCCTGGGGTCTCGATTGCGTCCACCGAAACGCCTGTCTATTCCCCTTACGATTGAGTCCCCTATCACTATAGCCCTGCCATTCTTCTTCCTGCCCAGCTGCGCAGCAGAGCTAGCCACGGCGCCATGAACCTGGCTGCTGCTGCCTTCCCCTGGTGAGCCATCTCCCGCAACAGTATCCAAGCGGTATATCTGTTTTGCAGGGAGATGACCGCAGGGGACACCTGCACTGCCTTCCTACTCTTGCTCTGTCTTTTGGTCACCCATTTTCTATCTCCCTCAGTACCTTTCACCTGCGGTGTGACCAGCTCGCTAAACGTGCTGTCCACGACGTCCTCAGCATCACGGATGCTCCAAAGTGAGTCCATCCGCAGCTCCAGAACCGTCAAGCGGTCTAACAGGAGCTGCAACTGGACACACTTTTTCACGCGAAGGAGCCAGGGACAGTGGATGTGTCCCTGAGCTCCCACATCGCACACAAGGAGCATGACACAGGTCTGAGATCTCCTGCTATGTCTTAAAAACCTTAGGTTAACTTAGACAACTACAATTCCAAATAACGAAGGAAAAAATAAATACATTAGGCAATGAAAAGAAAAACTACTTACCAGTCACGTACCAGGGATAAAAAGCATTCCCCCCCCCCCCCCCCCCCCCCCCAAAGCTTTGAATTCCCACCTTGATTTAAATTCCCAAACTCACTCTTTGCTGTCTCACTCTGGCTGTCTTCTCTGGCTCACTGGGAGAACTCACTGCGAGTGAGTTACAAGTTGCTCTTTTTAAATTGGCCTGAGTTGACTCCCCTCCCCCACCTGCTTTTAGAGCAAAGTAGATTAAGGTGACTGACAGTTGACTGCCAACCAGTTATGTGAGTGGGTGGGGCAGCCCTTGTTAACCTACACTGCACAATTCTAGATTAATTTAAATTATTTTAAACTGAAATTTAAAAGGAACTGCATTACCGATTTGATTGGATTCAATTCCCACCTAGATTCAAATTCCCAAACTCACTCTTTGCTGTCCCACTCTGGCTGTGTCTTCTCTGGCTCACTGGGAGAACTGTGATGTCGAGTCCCTGTAGGAGTAGTGTCCACCTCGCGCTGCTCGTATTTGGCTTTCTGTGCCGTCTTTTAGTCTTGCGTCCAATAAAAGCTGTGTCGGGGTGTGCTCGATCAAAATGGTTACTGAGTTGAGTCCGGTTATGTACGAGAAGTACTGTACCGCCCAGAAAATTCCGAATTCGTGCCTCTCGCAGGCTGAAAATCCTTGTTCGACCGGATCTAAGACTCGTGAGGCATAGGCTATGGGTCCCAGGTGATCGTGCCTTTCCTGCAGGAGTACGGCCGAAAGGGTGTGATCTGTGGTCGCTACCTCTATCGCGTGGGTATCGGGGGCTTGCAGAGCGGGGGCTGTGCTCAGGGTGCGTTTCAATGCACCTACGGCATCCGTGTGCTGTGGAAGCCATTTCCATGTTCCTGTTTCTTTAGTAAATCGTGAGAGTGGGGTGCCTTTTTGGCGAATCCGTTGATATGGTTCCGACAAGAACCAACCAGTCCGAAAAATGACCGGAGGGCTGTAACTTTTTGGGGCAAGGGCAAATTTACGATGGAATCAATCCATTTGAGTTCTATTTCACGCTTCCCATGTGTGATGACTGTACCTAAATAAGTGACCTTTTCCTGAAGAATTTGGGCTTTCTTGGGGTTAATTTTGCATCCAGTCGTTGTAAGGTGTTCCAATAATTCAGAAAGAAGCGAGATGTGCTCTTCCTTCGTGTCAGTCTGTAGGAGCAAGTCTTCCACATACTGAACAAGGCATTCAGGGCAGGAAAATTTAGATAATCCATTTGCCAATTATCTGTGGAAAATGGAGGGGGATTTGTGGAAGGCACGTCCCTGGAAGGTAAACGCAAATTTATACTGGCGTGCTTTGTATAGTGGAATGGACCAAAAGCCATTACTGATGTCTAATACCAAAAAATATTTCGATTGGAGTCCCTGCCTCAGCATGGTCTCGGGACTTGTGGCAACGGTGGGGGCTGTTAGAGGAGTCACTTTGTTCAATTCTCTGTAGTCGATGGTCAGTCGCCATGATCCATCGGGTTTTCTTACTGGCCAAATCGGGGCCTTATTTGTCGATGCAGCGGGTGAATCACGCATATGGGTGAACCATACATAAGCTTTGAATTACCTTGGCTATCTCTCCCTCGGCTTGCTGGGGGAAGCCGTACTGTTTCTGGGGCTTGGGATCAGGACCTGTAATGTTTACAACACCTGGGACTTTACCGCAGTCGTGCTTGTGCTGGGCAAATGCTGTTTTATGTCTTTTCAAGATCTCCCTAACTGCTTTGACTGTTGTAATGGTTTGTGGATCAAACCAGTACTCTCCTACTGAGTTGATTCTGTGGGCATAATCTCCGACTGTGAGCGTGGCGGGGGCTCGTACTGCTCTTGCCATTTTCCAGATGCATCGGTTAACTGGGTCGAATGAGAGGTTGAGTACTCATGAAATCGATATCTAGAATGTGTTCTGCTGCCTGGGGCAAGTCTACTAAAACAACCGCATGTTTTGTCCTAATATTACCGAGCTGTACGTCCACAGGGGCTGTGATGTGTCCCTGCTGGAGGTGACCTGTAAAGCCACTAAGGATAATGGTATCCGTAGTGGGCCAAATCTCTTCCTGGAACATGTTGGAGGAGTTTAACGTGGTTCGGGAACCTCCTGTGTCCCAAAGGAACTCTGCGGGGTGTCCCCGGACTGCGACTACCGGTCTTCCGGACTTATCCCCAAGGCTATCGCAAACCCAAGTTCGGGAGTCCGAACACAGTCAATCAGTGCCACTCGTGGCCGAATTATCTGGTTGGGTGCTGACGCTGTGAACAGGTCGGGTATTGTTTCTGGGAGGGGGTGGGGGGGGTGTTTGGGTGCTGATTCCTTTGCTGCTTCGGGGGGGCATTGCATTCTCGAGCATAATGTCCTTCGAGTCCGCAAGTATAGCATTCCTGTGTCTTGGGGTGCTGCGCTGTACCTCTGCCTTCATTTACCCATGCGGGGTCTTGATGTGCCCTTACAGGGTTCATGATGGCGTCTACTCTCTCATGTTCTGTCTTTTTCTGTATCGACTGTTCCCAAGCTCTGGACAATCGTTTCATTGTGTGCTGGGTCTGAAGGGTCATTACTGGCGCATGCCTTCTGTCCTGCCTCTGTGGCATGGGACACTAACGTACGGGTTCATTTGGCCATATTGTCTGCTGATAAAATGGGCGTGGGCTAACTCACCGAATACCGCAGTAAAATGGATCCAAAGGCGTCCAGCAAACACTGTTGGATGCTCTCCCTTTTTCTGCCTGCACTGGTTGAGTCCGTCTACCGGATCTCCTCTGTTATACCCTATGGCGTCTAAAATGACCGTTTTCATTTCTTGGAGGCCAACTCCTCCTACATTTTGTGGGTTGGAAAGGGCTGAACTAACTGAGGGGTCTAAGCACATAACTATGAGCTTAACCTGCTCCGGCTCGTCTAAACCATACATCAGGGTTTGTTGTTTTACTAACTCGAAAAAGTGACGTGGGTCCGATGTGGGGTGGAAAGTATCTATCTTCTCGCGGGCGTCTCGTAACTGGGTGATAGATAATGGGGTGGTGTACACAAAATCGGGTTGGTCTTCCGTGGTAACGCTGCACTGTGTGGTAATGGGGTTCATTGGGTTGGGTGCTGCTTGTGTAGTCGGTGATGCGGGTGCTTTTCTCTTCGGGGCCTGTGGGGCTCTATTTTGATTCTCGGTCTCGCTTACGTACCGTTGGGCCGTTTCACTGAGTTCCTGCCAATCGGGGCCGTCTTCCTGGTCTAGCTGTGGGCCAAAGGTGTCTCTAAACCCATTTTGAACTGATAGCAGGGATTGCAACCTTGCAACTTGCTGCCTGCATTTGGTGAACTCTGTCTCTGTTCCGTGGTGGGACAGTGGAGTGCTCGGAGGGCTGCTTTTAGGTCCTCACATTGTTTCTTTAGCTGCTGTACCTGATTCTCTGCCTCTTCTCTCACCACTACAGCACGCTGTGTGACCTGGTAGGCCTTATCATATTGGATTTGGAAGCTGCTAAGGTGGGTGAGACAGGATTGATGTGCCCTCTTGACATCATCCATTTCCTTGTCCTTCGCTGCTAACTGCTCCCGGAGCTGTACATTTAATCTCTTGCATTCACTTAAATCTCCCTCTCTACTTTTCTCCTTCTCCTCCTCTAGCTGCTTGCTCTTCACGACCTCCTCTGTGCCTCGCAATTGTGCCAGACAGGACACGATTGCCATCGGCTTACGAATCTTAGGCAAACTCTTTTTAGAGGCTGTCCCACCAAGTCTGTCCTATGCTGTCAGGACCTGTCTCTTCAGGGCAGCACGGTAGCATTGTGGATAGCACAATTGCTTCACAGCTCCAGGGTCCCAGGTTCGATTCCGGCTGGGGTCACTGTCTGTGCGGAGTCTGCACATCCTCCTCGTGTGTGCGTGGGTTTCCTCCGGGTGCTCCGGTTTCCTCCCACAGTCCAAAGATGTGCGGGTTAGGTGGATTGGCCATGATAAATTGCCCTTAGTGTCCAAAATTGCCCTTAGTGTTGGGTTGGGTGGGGTTACTGGGTTAGGGGGATAGGGTGGAGGTGTTGACCTTGGGTAGGGTGCTCTTCCCAAGAGCCGGTGCAGACTCGATGGGCCGAATGGCCTCCTTCTGCACTGTAAATGCTATGATCTTTCATTCGCGCAAAACTCAGACCATAGAGGCCATCCTTTCCCCTTTATGCACTTCCTGATCTCTTCTTCCCGTACGGGACACTGTTCTGATCTATTGGTCGCTGCGACCTCGGGCTCTTGTGGATGCATAAGGTGTTCCATTACCTTCATAGATCATAGAATTTACAGTGCAGAAGGAGGCCATTCGGCCCATCGAGTCTTCACCGGCCCCTGGAAAGAGCACCCCATCCGAGGTCCACACCTCTACCCTATCCCCATAACCCAGTAACCCCACCCAACACTAAGGGCAATTTTGGACACTAAGGACAATTTAGCATGGCCAATCCACCTAACCTGCTCATCTTTGGACTGTGGGAGGAAACCGGAGCACCCGGAGGAAACCCACGCACACACGGGGAGGATGTGCAGACTCCGCACAGACAGTGACCCAAGCTGGGAATCGAACCTGGGACCCTGGAGCTGTGAAGCAATTGTGCTATCCACAAGGCTACCGTGCTGCCTACAAATACTCTTCTGTCTCTTATCTGAAATTTGGAACAAGGACGAATAAAGCGGTGGTACAAACACTGGTGCGGCTTAAGCTATTTTCCCATTTACGCAACTCCCGAAAGTTTCCCGCAACAAAATTTATCGAGTTTACCTTCTATCCCTTTGTTAGTACGCATGCAAATTACACACTTCCGAATTCTGGAGGTTTGATCGATACTGACTTCGCTTGTGGTTTCTTTTACTTTGCCAATTTAGATTCTAATTCAAATGCTGTGGTGGGTTCTCTCGGAGTGACACGGTCACTTCTGGGTCGAGTCCCGTCAGATGTCGCCAATAACTGTTGTGCGTTTTCTCTACTACTTGGCCTTTTCTGTGGCTCTGTTCCAATCAGGGCAATCAGTGAATTTGCCTTCTTTCTATATTGTCTATGTCCGAATGCTTAGAGTCGCCAGGTATCGAATGATACCACCACAAGTTTCAACCGGCTATCGATCAAAGAGCCAAACACCAGTTAGTTAGTTCAAGGTCAAGGGTACTTTATTTACACATAATCAGTCATGCAACATAAACACTACTAGTCAACTACACCTATTACTAAGACAACCTGTACTTGACTTCGGGCACCCGGCTTAGGTCAGGAAACAGTGGCCGCTGTTCAATTCTGGATCTCTTGGGTTCGAAGTGGTAACAGCTGCTCAGCTGGGCTCATCCGTCTGGTAGTGGGCGTTGAACTCAAACTTGCTTCTGGTGTTGCTCCAGTTGGCAATGGCCGTGACCGGGGTACCAAGGCTGAAAGAGAGCGAACATATGGCAAACTCTTCCTTTATATGTGGGGGGTTTTCATGCTCTTTTGAGCGGTCCTTCGATATGGACCTTACTAATTGGGTGATCCCTGTTCACTCTGTTCGATTCCTTAGCCAATAAGTGGCGGGGATCTGGATGGCTGGACGTGTCCCAAACGGTCATTGACCCCGTTGTTTGCGTTTCCCTTGGACAGGGAGTGGCGCCGAAATGTCTGGGACTGTCCCAGTTGCTGGAGTTACCAGTCCTTTGTTTTGGGGAAGATGGGCTATCACCTGCTAATCGGCCTGATTAGCATGCTAATGGGATGGAGTTTCGATACTGTTTGGACTTTGCTGACAAATATGCATTTCAGGCTCTGAGCCTGCCTGATACTTGGCTCGTCCATTTTATCCATCAGTCTTTGCGAGTTGCTCTGTGCCTAGTTGGAAGTAGCCATCCCAGATGGCTACAGGAGGAGAATCAGTTTTGACGCTGGAATCGTGGCAGTCGCCAGTTTCACATTAAATCTCAATTCTCCGGTGCCTCGACAGCGGTGTCGATGTGTTCCACTCCACATGCACAGTAAACACCGTTGGCATGTCATTAATGTGCCTGACCCGGTTTTGGTTTTGCTGACAGTCGTGCTGCCAGCCGCGGGGGTGGGTGGGCTGTGGGGTCGGGGTGGACAATCAGGGAACACTATTGCCGCAGTCTGCAAGGCAGCCATGCAGCTGGGCACGTCGCTGACTGTCCATTGTGAATTTAGGCCCACAGGTCGTATGGGTGTCCCCCCAGGTCACCCCCTAGGTGCCCTCTGACCCCTGCCGGCCCATCAGTGGAATGGGGGAGGCAGTGGCATTGTCACTGGACTAGTAATCCAGAGACCCAGAGCAAGATCAGGTGACCTGGGTTCAAATCCCGCCATGGCAGATAGTGAAATTTGAAATTAATATGTATTTTTATGGGGAGGCGGTGGGGTAGTGATATTGTCACTGGACTAATGATCCAGAGGCTCGGGTAAATCCTCTGGGGACCCAGGTTCAAAGCCCACCATGGCAGATAGTAAAACAAATTTTGGGTGGCATGGTAGCACAGTTGTTTCACAGCTCCAGGTTCAATTCCTGGCTAGGGTCACTGTCTGTGCGGAGTCTGCATGTGTGAATTTTCGTTTCCCTTCAGTCCGGATGAAATGATCAATCGAACACCAAGTTACTTTTAACATATGTTTATTTCTCGGCTGGTGCTAAAACCATTGTATCTCTGAGAGTTACAACAGTAAGCCAAAGTCAATACATCTAACAGCAGTTCTTATACATTTTTGGTTCATTGCTGAGGGCAGCCCCCTCAATTATAATTATCTTTAAAGCCAGCGCAACCATTCCCAAGGCCGTTATGCAATTTGTCTGGTACAAAAACAAGTGATTACAGCTTGCTACCCAAAAAGCCTGTCTTGACATTCCTGCACACAAAGCTTTATCTAACATTTTGTTTTCCCATAAAGTTCCAATCCATCTTGAGCCAAACTCTCATTTATCCATCATCAGCCAAACTCTCACATGTTCTTCCTGTGTCTGCTTGCTCCGGTTTCCTCCCACAGTCCAAAGATGTGCAGGTTAGGTGAATTGGCCATGCTAAGTTGACCTTCATGTCAAAAAAGGTTAGGTTGAGTTACAGGGATAGGGTGGTGGGTGTGGGCTTAGGTAAGGTGCTCTTTCCAAGGGCTGGTGCAGACTAGATGGGCCGAATGGCCTCCTGCACTGTAAATTCTATGACTCTTGAGTGACCCTTTGAAATTAAGGTCCACAATTTAATGTAATGCTTTGAATAATGTTTTCTCATACAGCTGTTACCACCCCTGGGCTAGTGCACAGTCACTTGCAGCCCCACTTGACCCTGAGTTGCAATTAACTTTATAAAAAAATACTTTGGCTACCAATAACTATGGTCACAAGTTTGTATATTTAAACACAATTGATTTTTATTAATGACAACTAGAATTAAAGAGGCAGCAAATACAACTAGTTCACTGTTATCTCATTCCTAACACCCCTTAAGGTGGGCCCCCTTAACTCGGCCCACCCTTTTATTTATATATATATATATATATATATATATATTTATATATATTATATATATAAATATATATATATATATATATATATATATATATACTACACACACACAAGACAGACATACACAGAGGGGAAAAAAGAGTGTAAAGGAAAATAATACGAAAAGTAAAAAGGATAAAAGTTTCTTTCAGATGAACATCTTCCAGTACACCTTTCTTCAGTCTAGACTGTTGGATGAGGCCTTTGCTTTCAGTCTGTAATGGTTTTGACTAGATTCATCAGGATCTCAAGATTTCTCTGCAGAAGGCAACTCACCACTACCTTCTGAAGAGCAACTAGAGATGGACATCAAATGCAGACTAGATGGAGACTATCTAGATGCAGATAGATATAACCACGATACCCGCATCCCGTAAATGAATTTTTAAAAAGATACTGAAGCAGGAAGCATTTTTGGAGAAAGAAAAAGAAAGAACTTCTCTCCGTGTACAGGCATGTTCTGTTTCCTACATCTGCTGAAAACACAACACCTGGCAGGACCCACCACTCTTTGTCACCGGGCAGATTATGGTCTTTGGCCAATCCATTGGGTGTCAATCGAACCAAATCCCTCCAATCACACGGATGCCAGAAAGTCTGAGTTCTTCTGTTCAAAATCTAAATCTTCATAGCACAGTACTATTTTGGAACTTTTTGTGTTCCTTACTTCCTCTGCTCGACTTAAAGGTCCATTAAATATCCATGTATCAAAATGATAACCACAAAGTAAAAGAAATGGGAAATAAGGGAGTCAACAGGAAGGGCCCGTACACAGCAGATACAGTTTACTCAAAGCCAGAAATGGAACCTTATTATTCCAGGTTACCAAGGAAAACAAAGGCGAGATACTGGCAGCATTGATGAAGCATGATATTACCATTCTACATAGGATTTACTATGGTTGTAGGACTGAATCAATTTGGTAGTCTATTTATTTTAGGAACTGTTCTAGCTGAACCCAGTTCTATTCTTATTCAAAATTTACACATACAAACACAGATATGCATGCAAGCATGGACACACACACACATTCCCAGCAGGTGTCATTGAATAGGGATCAAGCTCATCTCCATAATTCTCGGTGCGCTTACAAAGGATTGGAACTGGAGCCTTCCAGAGTTGGGTTGCTACTCATTGGGAAGATTAGGCCTTTGGGGTCAAGCAAATATATAGAGTTTTTTTCAATGGACCTGTTGCTCTTAAAAACCCACAGTGCAGTTGAAAGTTTTAAGATCTGTAGTACCTTAAAATAGCCTTAATGTTTTTTTCTGCTCCATTCTGCCTAACTCTTCATAGTGCCACTTGCCGGAGACCAATCAGAGGGGCCGCTGGGAGACCGATTGAATTCATGTTCAAGGATGCATTTCCAAGAAGACCTTTCCCCAAAGTTCAGCCAGTGACGCAGGTCAAACCAGAAAAGAGTATGAATCAACGCTCTGTCTCCATTTGGATGCAAATTGTGGTGCTCCTCATCGTGGCATTCTTCCTGTTCTTGGTTTATCAAGCCATGGAAACTAACAAAAGGAATCCATTCCCCGTCATTCCTGAAGATCCCTCCAAGTCAACGGCTGACAGTCACCAATGAGCAGGACGGTACAAGAAGCTTAATCATGAGTACATCCTCGAGTTCAGATGTGAACATACAGTTCTGTTTTTTCTATTGGAATAGAGACTAAGGGTAGGGGAATTATTGGGAGGAACGTGATCATGTGGAAATGTTTTAAAAAGGCAGGAAAGGAAAACGGACATCTGATTTCTGCTTTAGAGATGACTGTATCAGGTCTCTGCCATATAAGGAAAACACTCAAAATTACAGCCTCAGACCTTTTTGTAAACTATTTTTCTAAACTTAGAATTTCTTCATTTTTTTAAACAATTGATCGTGGCACAATGAGGGTAAGGCATAGTGAGGTGTTACAATGTGTGTTTGTAGCCATTTTAAGTAGTTACTAATGAGGATTGTGTACAAAGTCAGTAATGTTGAATCATTTATTCCTTTTTGAGATGTGATTAGACTGGGCATGAGGTCAAAGATCTGTGTTCCAAAAAAAATACTGTTGTGCAGGTAATGTTGATCTGGTAAAATGAGGATTAAACTAGAATGAAAGAATTCAGCATTACAGCTTATAGCAGGAAGTACACCTACTTCTAGCAGAATGCGTTCGGAAAAAAAGTGCATCTTTCAATAAAGAATTTAATTGGGCAGCACTACAAATTGAATCATGAGTCTTGGCACATACCAATCTGTGGAATCAGATATTCTTCACTGTTACATAGAACATAGAACGATACAGCGCAGTACAGGCCCTTCAGCCCACGATGTTGCACCGAAACAAAAGCCATCTAACCTACACTATGCCATTATCATCCATATGCTTATCCAATAAACTTTTAAATGCCCTCAATGTTGGCGAGTTTACTGCTGTTGCAGGTAGGGCATTCCACGCCTCACCACTCTTTACGTACAGAACCTACCTCTGACCTCTGTCCTATATCTATTACCCCTCAGTTTAAAGCTATGTCCCCTCGTGCTAGCCATTTCCATCCGTGGGAGAAGGCTCTCACTGTCCACCCTATCTAACCCCCTGATCATTTTGTATGCCTCTATTAAGTCTCCTCTTAACCTTCTTCTCTCTAATGAAAACAACCTCAAGTCCATCAGCCTTTCCTCGTAAGATTTTCCCTCGAGACCCGGCAACATCCTGGTAAATCTCCTCTGCACCCGCTCCAAAGCTTCCACGTCCTTCCTATAATGCGGTGACCAGAACTGTACGCAATACTCCAAATGCAGCCGTACCAGAGTTTTGTACAGCTGCAACATGACCTCATGACTCTGGAACTCAATCCCTCTACCAACAAAGGCCCACACTCCATAGGCCTTCTTCACAACCCTATCAACCTGGGTGGCAACTTTCAGGGATCTATGTACATGGACACCTAGATCCCTCTGCTCATCCACACTTCCAAGAATTTTACCATTAGCCAAATATTCCGCATTCCTGTTATTCCTTCCAAAGTGAATCACCTCACACTTTTTCATAGAATTTTCATAGAATTTACAGTGCAGAAGGAGGCCATTCAGCCCATCGAGTCTGCACAGGCTCTTGGAAAGAGCACCCTACCCAAGCCCACACCACCATATCCCCATAACCCAGTAACCCCACTCAACCAACACTAAGGGCAATTTTGGACACTAAGGACAATTTAGCATGGCCAATCCACCTAACCTGCTCATCTTTGGACTGTGGGAGGAAACCGGAGCACCCGGAGGAAACCCACGCACACACTGGGAGAACGTGCAGACTCCGCACAGACAGTGACCCAGCCGGGAATCGAACCTGGGACCCTGGAGCTGTGAAGCAATTGCGCTAACCGCTATGCTACCGTGCTGCCCGCACTTCTCTACATTAAACTCCATTTGCCACCTCTCAGCCCAGCTCTGCAGCTTATCTATGTCCCCCTGTAACCTGCTACATCCTTCCGCACTGTCGACAACACCACCGACTTTAGTGTTGTCTGCAAATTTACTCACCCACCCTTCTGCGCCCTCCTCTAGGTCATTGATAAAAATGACAAACAGCAACGGCCCCAGAACAGATCCTTGTGGTACGCCACTTGTAACTGAACTCCATTCTGAACATTTCCCATCAACCACCACCCTCTGTCTTCTTTCAGCTAGCCAATTTCTGATCCATATCTCTAAATCACCCTCAATCCCCAGCCTCCGTATTTTCTGCAATAGCCTACCGTGGGGAAGCTTATCAAACGCTTAACTGAAATCCATATACACCACATCAACTGCTCTACCCTCGTCTACCTGTTCAGTCACCTTCTCAAAGAACTTGATAAGGTTTGTGAGGCATGACCTACCCTTCACAAAGCCATGCTGACTATCCCTGATCATATTATTCCTATCTAGATGATTATAAATCTTGTCTCTTATAATCCCCTCCAAGACTCTACCCACAACAGACGTGAGGCTCACCGGTCTATAGTTGCCAGGGTTGTCTCTACTCCCCTTCTTGAAAAACGGGACCACATTTGCTATCCTCCAGTCCTCTGGCACTATTCCTGTAGCCAATGATGACATAAAAATCAACGCCAAAGGCCCAGCAATCTCTTCCCTGGCTTCCCAGAGAATCCTAGGATAAATCCCATCAGGCCCCGGGGACTTATCTATTTTCAGCCTGTCCAGAATTGCCAACACCTCTTCCCTACGTACCTCAATGCCATCTATTCTAATAGCCTGGGTCTCAGCATTCTCCTCCACAACATTATCTTTTTCCTGAGTGAATACTGACGAAAAATATTCATTTAGTATCTCGCCTATCTCTTGAGACTCCGCACACAACTTCCCTTGACTGGCCCTACTCTTACCCTAGTCATTCATTTATTCCTGACATACCTATAGAAAGCTTTTGGGTTTTCCTTGATCTTACCTGCCAAATACTTCTCATGTCCCCTCCTTGCTCTTCTTAGCTCTCTCTTTAGATCCTTTCTCGCTACCTTGTAACTATCAATCGCCCCAACTGAAACTTCACACCTCATCTTCACATAGGCCTCCTTCTTCCTCTTAACAAGCCATTCCACTTCTTTGGTAAACCACGGTTTCCTCGCTCTACGCCTTCCACCCTGCCTGACCGGTACGTACTTATCAAGAACACGCAGTAGCTGTTCCTTGAACAAGCTCAACTTATCCAGTGTGCCCAACACTTCTGCAGCCTACTTCTCCAACCTATCCCCCCCCAAGTCATGTCTAATGGCATCATAATTGCCCTTCCCCCAGCTATAACTCTTGCCCTGCGGTGTATACTTATCCCTTTCCATCACTAACGTAAACGTCACTGAATTGTGGTCACTGTCCCCAAAGTTCTCTCCTACCTCCAAATCTAACACCTGGCCTGGTTCATTACCCAAATCCAAAGTGGCCTCGCCTCTTGTTGGTCTGTCAACATATTGTGTCAGGAAACCCTCCTGCACACATTGTACAAAAAACGACCCATCTAATGTACTCTAACTATATCTTTTCCAGTCAATATTTGGAAAGTTAAAGTCTTCCATAATAACTACCCTGTTACTTTCGCTCTTATCCAGAATCATCTTCGCCATCCTTTCCTCTACATCCCTAGAACTATTTGGAGGCCTATAGAAAACTGCCAACAGGGTGACCTCTCCTTTCCTGTTTCTAACCCCATACTACCTCGGAAGAAGAGTCCCCATCTAGCATCCTCTCCGCCACCGTAATACTGTTCTTGACTAGCAGCGCCACACCTCCCCCTCTTTTGCCTCCTCCTCTGAGCTTACTAAAACACCTAAACCCCAGAACCTGCAACATCCATTCCTGTCCCTGCTCTATCCATGTCTCCGAAATGGCCACAACATCGAAGTCCCAGGTACCAACCCATGCTGCCAGTTCCCCTACCTTATTTCGTATACTCCTGGCATTGAAGTAGACACACTTCAAACCACCTACTTGAACACTGGCCCCCTCCTGCGAAGTCAAATCTGTGCTCCTGACCCCTCTACTCTCATTCTCCATTCTCCCGTACCCTAAAACTACAATCCAGGTTCCCATGCCCCTGCTGCATTAGTTTAAACCCCCCCCCAAAGAGCACTAACGAATCTCCTCCTCCTCCTCCCCCCCCCCCCCCCCCCCCCAAGGATATTTGTGCCCCTCCGGTTCAGATGTAGACCATCCTGTCTGTAGAGGTCCCACCTTCCCCAGAAAGAGCCCCAGTTATCCAGAAATCTGAATCTCCCGCCTGCACCATCCCTGTAGCCACGTGTTTAATTGCTCTCTGCTGTTCATTACTATGAGGATTTCATTGTTTCATGTTAAATCACACAAGTATACTTGTTGGGTATTTTAATTGTCTGGAACCATGTCTTTAGAAGCCCTATTTATTAGCAATCATGTTCATGTTAAAATAAAATGACTAAAATAACGATAACTATGTAGCGGATATACAATTTGCTAACCGCATTCTCCTTTCTTGACAACTAGTGACCAGCATAGCATCACCTGCCACAACATTCCAGCACACTCCTTGGAATTCTCCTCAGCCATTATATCTTTGCTGGAATCCAGTTTGTGTGGGTACCTCGCTCTGATGAAGAGTGATACGGACTCAAAACGTTAAATCTATTTCTCCCTCCACAGATGCTGCCAGCGTTCTCTTAGAACCTTAGTTAGGCCACACTTGGAGTATAGTGTTCAATTCTGGTCGCCACACTACCAGAAGGATGTGGAGGCTTTAGAGAGGGTGCAGAAGAGATTTACCAGAATGTTGCCTGGTATGGAGGGCATTAGCTATGAGGAGCGGTTGAATAAACTCTGTTTGTTCTCACTGGAACGAAGGAGGTTGAGGGGCGACCTGATAGAGGTATACAAAATTATGAGGGGCATAGACAGAGTGGATAGTCAGAGGCTTTTCCCCAGGGTAGAGGGGTCAATTACTAGGGGGCATAGGTTTAAGGTGAGAGGGGCAAGGTTTAGAGTAGATGTACGAGGCAAGTTTTTTACGCAGAGGGTAGTGGGTGCCTGGAACTCGCTACCGGAGGAGGTGGTGGAAGCAGGGACGATAGTGACATTTAAGGGGCATCTTGACAAATACATGAATAGGATGGGAATAGAGGGATACGGACCCAGGAAGTGTAGAAGATTGTAGTTTAGTCGGGCAGCATGGTCCGCACGGGCTTGGAGGGCCGAAGGGCCTGTTGCTGTGCTGTACATTTCTTTGTTCTTTGTTGTTCTTTGGCCACTGTAACCTTGGTGGAAACAATCAGGAGAACCCACAAAGGAATTCCTGTCAACTGTTGTCTTTGTTTTGAGCTGAATGCTTTGCTCCACTGAATGTTTGTACCTGCCATTAACAGTCTTAGCTTTAACCTATTTGTTATATGTTGGGGAACAATTAACAAACTACATTGGAACTTGTTGCACTAAATTTGTCCATTTTTCATACAAGTACAATTTTGTCACAATATCTACAAATAATGGCCACTATGTGGGTATGAAAGCAGAGCTAGCTGAATTGAACTGAGACCAGGCCAGTGCAGAGATCAATAGAGAAGCAGTGGCAGACATTTAAGGGGATATTTCCGAATACTCAGAATAAGTATATTCCTGCTATAATTAAAATTTCTAAAGCGAGGTTCCACCAGTTAACTAAAGTTGGAGAAATCAAACTTAAGGAAAATGAGTGGCAGGTCAGGTGATTGGTCAGAATATACCAACAGCAGAGAATGACTAAAAGTTTAATTGGGTGAAAAATTAGAGTTTGAGAGGAAGCTGGCTAGAAATATAAAGGATTGCAAGAGATTCTCCAGGTATTAAAACAGGAAAAGAGTTAAGTAAAGTGAGTGTCTGTCCTCTATAGAGTGAGAATGGGGAGTTAATAGTAGATAAGAAGGAAATGGTAGGTGAAATGATAAAATATTTTGCTTCTATCTTCACTATAAAGGATACAAAAAGATTCCAATAAAATCTGTAAGTCAAGAGGAGGAAGGGAGAGGGGACTTGGTGAAATTACAATCACCGGGGAAGTGGTATTGAGTAAACTGACAACTCTCCGGGTCCAGGGGGACTTCATCCTAGGGCCTTAAAAGAAGGAGTAGATGTTAATTTTCCAAGATTCTGTAACGGTTCCATCAGACTGGAAAGTAGCAAATATTCAAGAAGCAAGGGAGGCAGAAAACTTTAGGCCAGTTAGCTTGACTTCTGTAACCCAGTCACCCCATCTAACCTTGGACACTAAGGGGCAATTTAACATGGCCAATCCGCCTAACTTGCACATCTTTGGACTGTGGGAGGAAACCAAAGCACCCGGAGGAAACCCACGCAGACACGGGGAGAACGTGCAGACTCCACACAGTCACCTGAGGCTGGAATTGAACCCGGGACCCTGGAGCTGTGAGGCAGCAATGCTAACCACTGTGCTACCGTGCTGCCCCTTCAGAATGGATTATTAAAGAAGGTATATCTGGACACTTGCACAAAACCATGCTTACCATGAGTTTTTCTAAGGGAAATCATTCTTAATCAATTCATTCTTTGTGCATGAAGGGGAACCTATACACAAAATACTTAGTTACAGCACAGGAGGAAGCCATTCGGCCCATGTCCATGCCAGCCTGAGGACACCCAGGAGGCCTTTCTACCATTCCCACCTTCCTGCACCAGTCAATAGCCCTGTAGCTTAGAGCACTTAAGGTCCAGGTACTTCTTAAAGAGTTTAGGGTCTCTGCCTCCACCACCAGCTCGGGCAATGAATTCCAGATGCCTACTACTCTCTGCATAAAAAAGTTCTTCCTCGTCCCCTCTACACCTACTGCCATTTTGTCCCCAGGTTCCAGAATTCACCAAGGGAAACAATTTTAACCTGTCCACTCTCTTCCCCAAATAATTTTGTATACCTCTATTAAGTCACTCATCGGCCTTCTTTGTTCCATGGAAAATAACCCCAGTCTATCCAATCTCTCGTAGCTACACTTTTCCAGCCCTGACAACATTTTTGTAAAGCTCCTCTGCACTCTGTCCAGAGCAATTAAGTCCTTCCTGTAATGTGGCCAGAACAGCGCACAATATTCCAGTTGTGGCCTCACTAGTGTTTTATGCAGATCCAACATTATATCCTCACATTTATTCAAATCCTCTGCCAATGAAGGAGAGCTTCATATGCTTTCTTAACAGCCTTGTCTACTTGAACTGCTGTACTTAGGGACCTGTGTACTTGTATACCAAGATCTCTCACTTCATCTACCTTTTTGGTATATTCCCATTTATTGTGTACTCCCTACAATTGTTTGACCTCCCTAAATTCATGACCTCACATGTCTCTGTTAAATTCCATCTGCCTCTTTATTGCCCACTCCACCAATCCATCCATATCATTCTGGAGATTGTAGCTATCTTCTACAATGTCCACCTCTCAGCCAGTCTTTGTGTCGTCTGCAAATTTCCCAATCATGCTCCCCCGGTTTGCGTCCAAATCATTAATATATAACACAAACAGCAAGGGGCCCAACACTGAGCCCTGTGGAACACTACTTGAAACAACTTTCCAATTTCAAGGGCAGCCATCGACCATTACACTTTGTTTCCTGTCACTAAGCCAACTTTTTATCCAGTTCACCACATTGCCCTGTATCCCATGGGCTTTCACTTTCTTGACCAATCTGCTATGTGTGATTTTGTCAAACGCCTTGCTAAAATCCACGTACCACTGCACTACTTTGTCAACCCTTGTCACTTCCCCCCCAAATTTGAGGCAAGACCTTCCTTTTAACAAATCCATGCTGACTATCCCTGACTAGTCCAGGTTTTTCTATGTGACAGTTAATCCTATCTCCCAGTATTGATTTTAGTAATTTGCCCACTACTGACGTAAGGCCAACTGGCCTATAATTGTTTGACATTTCCTTTGATCTCTTTCTAAACAATGGGGCCACTTTGCATTTCACCAGTCCGCTGGTACCTCCAGTGTACCGAGTGAGTATTGGAAAATCATCCTCCGAGCATCTGCTATCTTCGCCGACCTTCAGTATCCTCAGAAACAATCCATCTGGCCCTGGCGACTTATCAACTTTCAAGGATTCCAATCCTTCGAGTGCTTCCTCGCTCTTTATGCTTATCCCATCCAATATTTCAGTGTTCCTCCTGGACTACTATATCTGCACCATCCATTTTCTTTCTAAACACTGAGACAAATATTCATTTAAAACACTGCCCACAGCTTCTGCATCTACAAACAAGTTCCCTTCATCATCTTTGATTGGTCCCGCTTTTTTCTTAACTAACCGTTTACCATTAATACATTGGTAAAACACCTTTGGGTTTTCTTTAACTTTAGTTGCTAATCTTTTTTCATGCCCTCTCTTTGGTTTCCTTATGATGTAGAGGGTAACTTATTGACATGGTAGAAGATTGGCTGGCTGGCAGAAAACAGTACTCCTAAATGGATCTTTGTCTGATTGGCAGGATGTGATGAGTGATGTCCCACTGCGGTCTGTGCTGGGGCCTCAACGTTTTACAATTTACATCAATGACTTGTATTAGAAGAGCAAAGGTATGGGACTGGATTCTCCAAAAAAGCAACTATGTCCCCACGCCGGTGTAAAAACGCTGGTGTTTCACTCCCCAGTTTCCTGCAACAAATAAAGAGCAATTTACTTCAGGGGGCTAGCAGGGATCCTGGGAGCTTCACGCAGCTTTGGCTGTGGATACGGGCCACCCGCACTTCCGGTTCTGAGTCCGCGCATGGTGGTGGCCTCCAGCGGTCGCGCCATGGCAGACGCAGACCAGCACTAGGAAGGAAGGTCCCCCCTGTCAGCCCCGCGCTGCTTCATCCGACCTGCCCGATCGCTACCCTGACCACCCCGGTGATGGATCCCCCACTAGGGCGGCCGCGGACTGAGTCCCGACCGGCCAGACGTGGTTAGAACCACGCCGTTGGGAACTCGGCCGGTCGGGTTCGGAGTATTGCTGGGAGGGCCTCTGGCGTTGGCCACCAGCTGCGCAGCATAATCTGCAGGCGAGCGATTCTCTGGGGACCGGGCCCGATTCGGGCATAAAAGTCGATTCTCCGCCCCCGCGCCAAACACTATTTTGGCGCGGGGCTGCGGAGAATCCAGCCCATGGTAGCTGAATTTACAGACCGCACGATGATGGGTAGGAAAATAAGTTGTGAAGAGAACGCAAGGAGTTTGTCGTCGAATATACATGGATTGAGTGAATGGCCAAAAATCTGGCAGATGGAATATAATATGGGGAAATGTGAAGTTCACTTTGGCCGGAAGAATTAAAAAAGCAGAGTATTGCTTAAATGGAGAATGATTGCAGAACTCCCAAGGTGCAGCCCTGAATATACCTGGGAGACTTAATGTCCAAAGGCTGTAAAGTGCTCAATTGAATGATAAGGTGCTGTCCCTGCAGCTCCTGTTGGACTTCACTAGAACCATGTATGAGACACGTCATGGCTTTCAAAAATATATTAGATAATTACTTTGAGAAAAACATTGTGGGACAAAATGGGAAAGAAGCAGGCTGTGTTGCTCTTGCAGGGAGCTGACACTGATATGAGGACTGAATCGTTACACCACAGAAGGAAGCCATTATATAAACTTTATTTGCACCTTCTCTAATGCCTTTACATCTTTCCTTGGATATGGTACCTAGAATGGGAAATTCTGTTCAAATTGAGGCCTTCCATGTTTTTCAAGTAAGGAGAGCCAGGAGGAGGAGGGTGGTGGCTGATGCGGACTAGCTGGACCTCAATTAAGGGAAGGAGAGCACCCTCGGGCTGCTCTGATGGAGGAGAGAGTTCTGGAGGGATTAGACATCAGTTATAAAAAGGGTGTTCGGGACAGGAAACTTGGTGGATGAGTCCCGTGAACAGGAGAAAAAGAAATTAAAATAGGAGGAAAGTTCCATGGAGGAAGAACAGATTCAAAGAGCTATACAAAGGCCATCTGCATTTAATAACCCAGGCTATCCAAAAGGAGATGGATCATCTGCTAACACAGGAGAGCCCAGAGCAGGAGGAGGCCTTTTGAGCCTGTCCGCCATTCATCATGATCATGGCTGATCATCTAATCTCCCTTCACCCTAAGTGCTTTTCATCTTTGGAATCGAGGCAACGGATGCCTCTTTCACAGTGTCAGAAGTAATATTGCCTTGCTGAATTGCATAGCTCATTCTGCTGTTTAATAATAATCACATTGCCAAGACTAGGCTTCAATGAAGTTACAGTGAAAAAGCCCTAGTCGCCACATTCCAGCGCCTGTACGGGGAGGCCGGTATGGGAATTGAACCTGCGCTGCTGGCATTGTTCTGCATTACAAGCCAGCTGTTTAGCCAACTGTGCTAAACCAGTCCCTCTAGCATCTGGCGAGTAGTCTGGCAGACAACCAGCTTTGTCAAGGTGGAATACGTGGCCTTCATCCTTGGCTGGTTTAGCTCAGTGGGCTAGACATCTGGTTTGTGATGCAGAACAAGGCCAGCAGTGCGGGTTCAATTTCCATACCAACTGAGAATTCTGAATTCTCCCTCTGTGTACCCGAACAGGTGCTGGAATGTGGCGACTAGGGGCTTTCACAGTGTCAGAAGTGAAAATATTCACACGTAGGCCTGTTTGAGTAAGTAAAGAAGCAGTTTATTATTGCAGATCTGGGAGAAAGATTTGGAGACTGCAGTCTTGCAATACACTTTCTCACTTGAGCTAAGGTTCGCATTGGGTTAATATACAAATTCAAGGGGCGGAATTAGTTGTATTCTCATTTACATACAATCAATCAACTATATTCGCATCACAATTCATTACATGCAGTCAATCAATTTTCTTAGCATCCCAGTTATCACATATATGGTTAAAGTGGGTGTTGTCTTACCCGCCCCTAACTTCATGCAAAAGTCACTCAAGACTAACATAAGGATATGTCCTGTCTGCAGCTGGGGACCTTGAGCTATTAAGAATACATTGCATTCCTTGTTCTGTGAAGCTGTTATCAGCGGCTGTTAAAATACTTCCTATACATACCCACGCCTGGTTCTCATGAGGTAGTTTACACAGTTTGTAACTTATTGTTCAGGAATGTGGCTAGTTCAGCCATTTTGTGTCCTTTCTGATATTAACAAGCATTGGATAGTGAAGAAGGTTATCTCGGATTGCAACAGGATCTTGATCAATTAGGCCAGTGGGCCGACGAATGGCAGATGGAGTTTAATTTAGATAAATGTGAGGTGATGCATTTTGGCAGATCGAATCAGGCCAGGACCTACTCAGTTAATGGTATGGCGTTGGGGAGAGTTATAGAACAAAGAGATCTAGGAGTACAGGTTCATAGCTCCTTGAAGGTGGAGTCGCAGGTGGGCAGGGTGGTGAAGAAGGCATTCGGCATGCTTGGTTTCATTGGTCAGAACATTGAATACAGGAGTTGGGATGTCTTGTTGAAGTTGTACAAGACATTGGTACGGCCACACTTGGAATACTGTGCGCAGTTCTGGTCACCCTATTATAGAAAGGATATTATTAAACTAGAAAGAGTGCAGAAAAGATTTACTAGGATGTTACCGGGACTTGATGGTTCGAGTTATAAGGAGAGGCTGGCTAGACTGGGACTTTTTTCCCTGGAGCGTAGGAGGCTTAGGGGTGATCTTATAGAGGTCTATAAAATAATGAGGGGCATAGATAAGGTAGATAGTCAACATCTTTTCCCAAAGGTAGGGGAGTCTAAAACTGGAGGGCATAGGTTTAAGGTGAGAGGGGAGAGATTCAGAAGGGCCCAGAGGGGCAATTTCTTCACTCAGAGGGTAGTGAGTGTCTGGAATGTGCTGCCAGAGGTAGTAGTAGAGGCGGGTACAATTGTGTCTTTTAAAAAGCATTTAGATAGTTACATGGGTAAGATGGGTATAGAGGGTTATGGGCCAAGTGCGGGCAACTGGGACTAGCTTAATGGTAAAAACTGGGCGGCATGGACTGGTTGGGCCGAAGGGCCTGTTTCCATGCTGTAAACTTCTATGATTCTATGATTACAATCTATTTCTACAAATTGCCTCTTCTAAACCGGCATCTGAGCCAATGAGTACCTTTTGTCTCAGCAGAACTATTCAAAAGTAATATGGAAGCACAAATGTAGTTACAGAGCCACCAATAATTTATATCATAGTCAAGTATCAGAAAATGTCCCCAACACACAGTAACTTCATTGCAGTGTTAATGTAAGCCTACTTGTGACAATAAAAGATTATTATTATACTGCTTCGGTTGCGTGTTCTGTACATCGCCTATAAGATGGATTCAACTCTGCGTGCCTAACTCATCGCGTGAAGTCAGCACCACCAGACAAGCAAATTATCCAGCATCAGTATTCAGCCCACCAATTTCTGCAAAGGAATATGTCATTGGACTTTGATTCTAGACTCCGGAACCCAAGTGAAAAAATATTTATTTTCGATGGTCTCTACTGTAAATCTTGCTTTTCTCTAACCCTTTCTTTATTTTGTGCGAGGGGTGTTGTGATCGCTCTTTTTGCATTTTTAGTCGGTTTAAATAAACAAATCCTCTAAGTGCATACGAACTCCAGTGTGCTGTGGGATTAAGTGAAAACTGAGGGGTTGGGAAATAGGCCACTGCTTAGAAAGAGGAAAATAAATTAAAAGACCTGTCTGTTTATGGGCAGGTGGTGAGAAGTGAAATTTGTGCTTTCAAATTAACCTCCCGCCAAAATCTATAACACTGGCAAAGAAAGAATATGAAAATCGAATGATAGTTAACATAATAAGGAATCAAAAAATGTTTTACCAGAATGAAGCAATCCGGTATGTGAATAATAAACTGGGAAGCCAACTTCTATGGGTCAAGAATGGATCTGGCCAGATAAACTGAAATCAAAGCTGTCACTGAACAATGGGCTACCTTTAAAGAAGATAGAATTCAAGTACAGTCAAGGCATATTCCAACAAAAGGAAAAGGTGGGCAAACAAATCCAGGAAATGGTTATTTAAACATTCTACAAATTTGTCTCCTAAGACCACCCTTGCCAACTTGGTGGGTCTAGTGTCATGTGAGAGTACCCTTTAAGAAATGTACCTTTAAGAAAGGGAGCTGCTCATGTTACTGGAGTGATGTCAGAGTGTGGATGGAGCTGAGCTCTACTTCTGCTTTTTGAGTTTTAGTTTGAGAAAGCTTGGTGTGTCTGTGAGCTGCACTGCTGTTGATCTCTGCCATGAAGGACGATCTCTTAATCATTTGGTGAATTCAGAATTATAAATGATCTCAGTATTGAATCTAAGTCTAATGTGCTCCTGTTTGAAGGTTTGTTAAGTCTTTTGGATGGTTAAAGGACAGCATACAGGTTATTTAGTGATGTATTCTTTGGGGGGGTGTATTTGATTTACTGGTTGCTAAAATGTTCACTTTGTTTTAGAAAGGTTAACTTGAGTTCATAGAATAAACCTTATTTTGTTTTAAAAACCACTGGTCCATTTTCTGCTGTACCATACCTGTAGAGTAAGCCGTGTGCTCCCCATACCACAATCTATTAAAAGTTGTGGGTCAGGTGAACTCCATGATACTCTTTGGGGTTCTCTAAAACCTGGCCCATAACAATTGGGGGCTCGTCCGGGAAAAAAGTCGTATCTATTGGATTGGCTTAGTGAATT
The DNA here is from genome assembly GCF_047496885.1 of Scyliorhinus torazame. Classification (NCBI taxonomy): domain Eukaryota; kingdom Metazoa; phylum Chordata; class Chondrichthyes; order Carcharhiniformes; family Scyliorhinidae; genus Scyliorhinus; species Scyliorhinus torazame. The sequence goes on from NC_092719.1 coordinate 89,654,429, forward strand.
TAAAGACAGTAAGGGGTGAGCATATTATGGTTGCTTTTCAGGTGTGGTATTTTAGTTTAAGTGGGGTGTGTGTTGTGCACAATGGCTCTTTCAGAGGCTCAGAAGTTTTTGGGGGTGGAGACGGTCACATGCAGTACCTTACGGACAGAGACTAAAAGCAGGCTGTTAGATTTGGCAAAAACATTGCAGTTAACATTACCTGACAAATTGCGAAAAGATGAGGTAATTGTGGCGGTGGTTTAGCTTTTAAAGTTGCCTGAGATACAGATTGACTCACTGGAAATGGCAAAAATTCAGTTGCAAATTAAACAAATGGAACATGAGAAAGAATTAAAGCAGCTTGAATACGAAAGAGAGAGAGAGGAAAAAGAAAAGGAGAGAGAATAAAGGAGAAAAGAAAGAATAGCCTTAGCAGAACAAAAAGAAAATGAAAGGGAGATACAGATCAGGGAAAAAGATAAAGAGAGAGAGTTTGAACTTCAGAAAATGGCCATGAAACATGACAGTCCGTTAAAATTGGCAGACGTAAAGGGAAACGTACAATTGGATGATAGTGATGAGGATAGTGAGAAAGAGCGTCAAATTGGAAGGCTTGGTGGGAATCTATTTAAATATGTCCAAGCATTGCCAAGGTTTGACGAGAAGGAGGTAGAAGCCTTTTTTATTTCATTTGAGAAGGTAGCTAAACAAATGAAATGGCCACAGGACATGTGGGTATTACTGATTCAAACAAAGCTGGTAGGTAGAGCTAGTGAAGTGTTTGCATCACTACCGGAGGAGGTATCTGGGATGTATGAGGAAGTGAAAAAATCCATCTTAGGTGCATATGAACAAGTGCCTGAAGCCTACAGACAAAGGTTTCGAAATTTAAGGAAAGAATTTGGTCAAACATGCATGGAGTTTGAAAGGCTCAAACAGAGTAATTTTGATAAGTGGATAAGGGTTTTGAAAATAGACCAAACGTATGAAGCTCTCAGAGAAATTATACTTTTGGAGGAGTTTAAAAATTCAATTCCTGATGTAGTGAAAACTCATGAAGAGCAGAGGGTCAAACTGCGAGATTAGCAGCAGAAAAGGCAGATGATTATGAATTAGTTCATAAATCAAAGCTTGGTTTCCGACATCAGTTTCAGCCTGTGAGGGATAAAAACTGGGGACATGAGAAATACTCACGTGGTAGAGGCAAAGGTGATCTGATGGGAGATAATAAGGAGAGTGTACCTCAGATTAAAAAAGAAATCGAGGAGGGTGGAAAAGAAATGAAAAGTTTCAAATGTTTTCACTAATAAACTAGGCCATGTAAAGTCACAGTGTTGGTGGTTGAAGAAAAGCACTGGGAAGGCTGATGTGGTAAAACCGGGTAAGACAGTGGGGTTTGTTAAAGTGGTAAAGGAAAGCCCAAGTGAAGTGAAGGAAGTGCAAAAGATTGTACAGCCTGATCAAGAGGTGATTGATAAGAAGGTGCCAGATCTCTTTAAGGAATTTACTTGTGTGGGTAAAGTTTACTCGTGTATCAGGAGGAGCAGGTAAAGAAGTTAAAATTTTAAGAGATACGGGAGCTAGTCAATCTTTAATGGTAAGAGATGAGGAGTTATGTAGTTTGGGAAGAATGTTGCCAGAAAAGGTGGTAATATGTGGAATTCAGGGTGAGAGGAGTAGCGTTCCATTATATAAAGTAAGTTTGGAAAGTCCAGTGAAGAGTGGTGAAGTGGTAGTAGGAGTAATAGAGAAACTATCTTGTCCAGAATACAGTTTATCTTGGGTAATGATATAGCTGGATCGCAAGTGGGAGTGATGCCTACTGTGGTTGATAAGCCCGTGGAAAATCAGACCACTGAAGTGTTGAAGGATGACTATCCTGGTTTTTTTCCGGATTGTGCAGTAACAAGGTCGCAAAGTCACAGGTTAAGACGAGGAGAAGTCAAAGAGTGAAGATGAAGTTGAAGTGCAATTATCAGAAACGATTTTTGATCAGATGGTTGAAAAAGAACAAGAACAGGTGGAGGATGAGGTGGATATTTTTAGTTCAGGAAAATTGGCAGAGTTACAACAAAAAGATATAGAAATAAAACGGATGTATCAAAAAGCATACACGGAAGAGGAATCTGAGTATACCAGTAAAAGTGTCACCGTAAAAGTGATGTCTTGATGAGAAAATGGAGACCTTTACATAGGCAGGCGGATGAAAAGTGGGCAGAAGTTCATCAAGTAGTATTGTTGGTAGGGTATAGAAAGGAGGTGTTGCGAGTTGCACACGAGGTACCAGTGGGAGGTCATTTTGGAATAAGGAAAACTCGAGCTAAAATCCAGAAACATTTTTATTGGCCTGGACTACATAAAGATGTAGTTAAATTTTGTCAATCGTGTCACACATGTCAAGTGATAGGGAAACCTCAGGCAGTGATAAAACCAGTGCCCTTAATACCCATTCCAGCATTTGAGGAACCTTTTACAAAGGTCCTAATTGATTGCGTAGGACCGTTTCCTTAAACAAAAAGTGGGAATCAATATCTTTTGACGATAATGAATGTGTCTACTAAGTTTCCAGAGGCCATTCCAGTACGTAATATTACAGCTAAAAAGATTGTGGAGGAGTTACTTGAATTCTTTACTAGATATGGACTACCCACAGAAATACAATCGGATCAAGGATCAAATTTTACCTCGAGGTTATTCAAAGAAGTAATGGATAGCTTAGGAATAATTCAATTTAAATCAACTGCGTACCATCCAGAACCGCAGGGAGCGTTAGAAAGGTGTCGTCAGACATTAAAGACAATGTTGAGGCCGTATTGTCAAGATTATCCAGAGGATTGCGATAAAGGAATTCCATTCGTTCTGTTTGCAATTAGGGATGCACCTAATGAGTCATCCAAATTTATCCTTCTGAACTAATTTTTGATCATGAGGTAAGAGGACCACTTAAATTGATTAAGGAAAAATTGGTGGGTGAGAAATCGCAAATTACATTATTGGATTACGTGTCAAATTTTAGGGAACGATTAAATAGAGCAGATGAATTGGCTAGACAACATTTGAAAGTTGCACAAAATGTCTCGGACAAGAAATCCAAAGTTTGTAGTTTTGCCAGTGGAGGTAAAGTTTTAGTGTTGTTACCAGTGGTAGGTGAACCTTTAAAAGCTAGGTTTTGTGGACCTTATCAGATTGAAAGGAAATTAAGTGAGGTGAATTATGTGGTAAAAACACCAGATAGAAGGAAGAATCACTGAGTGTGTCATGTGAATATGCTTAAAAGGTACTTTGAAAGGGAAGGAGAGAAAAAGGAGGAGGTTTTAATGATTCTAACTCAAAGTGACGAACCAAATCCAGATGACTGTGAATTTGACATACCTCAAATTCAATTTGAAAATGAGGATGTTCTTAAAAATTGGGATAAATAGTTGAGTTAGCTTCCAGAGGAAAAACAAACTGACCTGAAAGAGTTATTAATAACACATGGGCAAGTTGGTAGAGATAAATTGGGAAGTACTGAAATGGCTAAACATGATGTAGATGTGGTGTAGCCACTTAAAATGGCCAACTCCCGATTCAAAATGGCGAACGGCAAAGGCTGATGGGAAAGTCAGCCAACAAGACAAAAGCCAGCAGCTGCAGGTTGGCTGTGTATTTACCTCTGGAAAGGCCAGACAATATCGATACCAGCAACCATCAGCATAACAAAACAACAGCCATCTGCATACTAATGAGCAATCCCCGGGAACAATAAGCAACATTTAGACACACAAAGCGAAACCAGACTCTTCGGCGCAGGAGCCTACACAAAAGGGGGTGAACGGGCACCTCAAGACCGCCCATTGATCAGGGAACCGCTCCAGCATTGGAGAAAATCGAACCAAGCGATTGTGACAAAGTCCAATCACTTGGGACCAGGTACAGGTTCCGCCACGAAAGGCGGGAAGCCCCTGGGGACTATAAGAATTGAGCCCCAAGTTCAAATTGCTCTCGATAGGCCGAATGGCCTCCTGCACTGTAAATTCTATGATCATCTTCACTCTTCAGCAGCTCCTCTTCAGCTCTCCTTCCTGCCCGGGTCACCCAGCAACAACGAACCAACATTGACCGTGACCGGAGCAGTGAAGATCGAATCGTAAGTTTAATTCAACACTCGCTACGAGATAGGCGCTCCTAGCTACCAATCTGTACCAACTTCGAATCCTGCAGGCTCAGAACCTGAACAAAAGGCCATTTGTTTCCCTGACCTGGTGGGCCAGTTCCAAGTTAAGTATAGGCCTGTTAGTTGTAGAAGTAGCTTAGACGTAGAATTTATGCATGAGTAGCGATTACTGTGTATAATAAATGTGCTTTGATTTAAACCTTACTAATCGGTGTATTGGATTTTTTAAATTTTGTTTTATTTTATTTTTTTATTCTTTTTCACATTTTCTCCCACATTTACATCCATCAACAATAAACAATAATCAGCAAGATATGTCAGTCCCCATAATAACAACAACGATCCCATCTACCCACCAACCCCCAAACCTCAACCCGCATGTTTACATAAACAAATGGCAAAAAGGAATCAGGGATTACCCATAGTCACCCTTAATCTTACACAGCTCTCTTTCCCCCCCCCACCCCCACCGCAGGTCTCCAGCTCCTCCTGTCCACTGCCTCTTGTAAAACTCCTCCTCCCAACCTCGGTTCCTTCCCCCCAACTTTCCACCCCAGCTAGACCACTCGGACCCTGTTCTGCCAGGCTCCGATGGCCGCAGCCCCTCCCCCCCCACCTCACTCCCGTTCACTGGCCGGCTTAAACCGGTCAGCATGGAGGCCCCCGCCCGGGTCCCTTTCCCACTTGCCCGGCCCTAGGAAAGCCCAAAGATCCCCTTTTAGCACACAAACCCCGCATATCCACCTACACCCCAAAGAACTCTCATTTCGAGTGAAAGTCCCGTCCCTTCCCTTGTCCAAATATATACCACATTGGCTCCTTTAATCTCTACACCCGCGCGCAGTGATACAAAAAAGAAGAAAATACAGTCATGAGGTTACATCGGCACATGGCCAGTCCTCAATTTGTCAGTTCTGCCACAGTCCTTCTGCTTTTGCAAACTCCTCCGCTGTTCCAACATAAAAGTCCCTGAGCTTGTAAGTCACCCTCAGCTTCGCTGGATATACAATGCCGCACCGCACCTTGCTAATGTACAGTGCCCTCTTCACCCGGTTGAAGGCAGCCCGCCTCCTTGCCAGCTCCACCGTAAAGTCCTGGTATACACGTATACCAGCTCCAGCCCACTGCACCACCCGCTTCTGCTTGGCCCAGCTCAGGACCTTCTCCTTCACCCTATACCTACGGAAGCACAGAGTCACTGCCCTTGACGGCTCACTCGCCTTTGGTATAGGCCTCCAAGACCGATGAGCCCAATCCAGTTCATATCGGGAGGGATCCTCCCCCTCCCCCAATAATTTTGCCAGCATCGCGGCAAAGTACTCAGTTGGCTTCGGTCCTTCAACTCCTTTGGGCAGCCCCACAATCCTCAAATTCTGTCGCCTGGATCTGTTTTCCAGGTCTTCCATTTTTCCTCGCAGATCCTTGTTAGTATCCATCACCTTCCGCATCTCTTTCCCCATCGAGGCAAGTTGATCACCGTGCTGCAATAACGTCTCCTCCACTTCCTTCAGCGCCTCCCCTTGCTCTGGCACCTCCGTCCTCATCGGGGAAACAGCCTCCTCCACCAGCACACTCAAAGCCTCCCTCATCTCCTTCCTCACCGTCTCCATGCATTTCGCAATCTGCGCCAACTGCTTTTCAAATTCCGCAGCCATCACCTTAGTTATTTCTTCAGCCGTAAGCAGTGCGGCCTTCCCTGGTGCTCCAGCCTCCATTTTTCCTGGTGACCCCGCGGTGACCTTTCCACTCCCCGACGGACCTCCAACTGTTTTTTTTCCGGCCGTTTTCTTGCTCACCCTCGACATTTTTCTTTGTTCCTTTTTTCCTCCTGTGTCTCCACTGCGCCTCCTCCGTGCCTTCTCCCTTCTGCCGCCTCCGCGGACCCTGGGACCGGGCTTAAAGCCCCGAAAATGCCGTTGCCAACCGGGAGCCCTCCATTGTGCGGCCGCCTCCCGCATGCCGTCACCGGAAGTCTCGGTGTATTGGATTATTGATCATTACTCGGACTTGAACCACGTGGCGGTATCATAAAGATACCTGGCGACTCAAGAGCAAAGGTAATAAAACAGAGCAATTAAACTAAGGCAAAATTTGCAACAGTGGGAAATGCTATTCCAATCAAACAACATCCATATAGACTTAACTCTTTAAAATTGGCACAGGCTAACAAAGAGATTGAGAGTATGCTTAAAAATGGCATAATTGAAGTGGGTTGAAGCCAATGGAGCGCACCCATAGTGATGGTACCTAAACCAGATGGTACCCAACGGTTGTGAGTGGACTATAGATGTCAAATCCCAAATTTCTTTACCCGTCAGTCTGGCCTCAATAAAAGTCGAGATGGATTTGCAGGTACAGCATTAGTTATTTTATTTAGCTTGCAAGCTTTACTCAGTTCACAGTAGCACAAAGCACATCCTGCTTCGTACACTTCTGGAATCAAGTGAGTCTAGAACAAAGGAGTCTCTACTGATACATTCAAATGGCATCAAGTTTCACATGCACGATTCCCATAGGTCATCCTATACCCCTCCTGACCTGGTGCTATATTCTGATTGGCTCACTTCCAATCCCTTCCTCTGGCCCCTATTACCCAGCATCCTTTTCTCCTCCTTTGGTGGACACACGTCTTCCTTGCTTTGCCATGCGGTCTGAAATCCTTTGTCTGTGAACTCACCAGAATTAGACTGGCCTACCTCTACATTACATTAACTAAGATCTCTAAAGTAACTATTTTATATCACATTCGTCATTCCCTCCTATTATCATTCCATGATAACCAAACTATCCAATCCATAGCTACGGTTCCTCATCTAAAAAGATCCGTCGCTGCATTTCCAATTCCTGGCTTAGCCCCCCCTCACCTGCTGCACCCTCATGGATTTTAACAGCTAAGATTTTAGGGGCGTTGATCTGTTCCAGTGCACCCCGCATTCTACCCATCACACATTTAAGGATGTCTGGGCCCACAAAGATGCAGCCGATAGCCACCACTAAATACATGGCCATATTTATCAACCAGTCCTTCCAACCTCCAAATCCCCAGTTACCCCAAGAGCCAGGATCCTGCATTCCGTCCAGGTGATCCCGTATGTGATCCATAAATTTAGTGATGTTAGCGGTCAAGTCCTGAACTCCCATGATACACTTGCCCTGCACTATGGCGCATACCCCACCCTCACGGGCCAGAAGATAGTCAAGAGCATACCGGTTCTGCATTGCAAACAACCGTAGCTGAGACAATTCCTTGGTTATTGCCCCGAGGGCTCCCAAGGTTTCATTTCCCAAGATGGTAAGGCCACAAATAAAATAATTCCTATTGCTGACAGCCAAGGAACCCCCCCCACCTCCCAGTGTCAAGACGCTCAGAATCCCCCACCCGGCTGAGTGACCCCGGTTGGGTGCAAGAACCTGAGGTTTTTTCCAGTTCTCGCAAAATTCAGCCGAGACTGCCCGGCGTGCTAACTGATTATGCAGCTTCCACGCCGAAGGGCAGGGGACTGTGGTAGGGACTAGAGTCCCAATAGCAATTTGTCGGGGAAATGGGGGTGACAAAACATTGGTCGCTGTGCCATTAAATAAAAAGTAGTATCCTTGCTCCGTGTGCAGGCTAGCATCACAATCAGTATATCGGTTGCGTAAGGATCCCCCAGTAGCCCAGTTTATCCAGCTTCGAAACGCCCATTCGGGCCGCCCAGCAATGCGGAAAGCCCTAGTCCCAACAGTGATATGAGAGACATTCGCCCAGCCACAGAGGAGCTGGAGGCCGGCGTTCAATGGAACGCAAGTGGTGTTGTAACAAACGCATTGGCCAGACGCCTGGGTGATATGGCACCTCCTGTCCGTACAGGTGGGGATCAGACATGTTATATTCGTTTCCACCACTACCAGCAAACAGCCGTATCCTTCACTGCTGAAACAATTCTCGTACGACCGGGAATCCCTATTGGGAGTGAAGTGGCTAGGTATATACGCCCTCCACCATCGCAGCCTATCGTACTGTGAATGGGAATTATCCCGAGGAAGGGGAAGGCAAATAGCCGGTGGTGCTGAACCCGGATCGTAAGGAAGAGTGACCTGATCGGGCAGTGGTTCGGAATGCTGACAATGAACCACCGTTTGGGGAGTGCCCCAAAGCGGTGAAACAGAAAATAACCTAGACACCGCTGCGGGGTTTGGGTAGCAGACAACCCGTCCCTGGCCATACAGACGGTGGTAAATCTGGTAGAAGAGATTCATACTACCCGGGTTTTCCTCAGTTTGGCCTTTAATTAACTTAAGTGTATCTCCCGGTAACCTACGTTCTAGCTGTACTTCCCTTCTCATACGCCCCGTCCTCTCTCTAGTCCCTTTCTCTTTCTCATAGCCTCTTCCTACACTCTTCTGACAGCCTGATTTTACCTTTATTGTACCACTCTTAACACATCCAAAATCAAATTTACATGTATTCCAAAAACAAGGCAATGTCCATATAATGTTCCCTTCCCATCGCCGGGACCGGTGCAACTGCTTCATGACTCCTGCATTCTCCTTAACTTTGATGACCTTCCATGAGTCGATACCATGTCCTCGTATATGGGGGTAGCGAAGAACATCACCTTTGCATAGGTGATGTATCCTTGTAGATTGGTTGGGGCTACACAGATACATAATGTTCCCCTTTTCCATGTCCATCGCCAATAACACGCCAAGCGAAGTGAGGCCAAATATCAGACAGACGATGCGTAGCCACTCCATCATGCTCCACACCTGTAAAATAGCACTGGAGAAGGGAGGCAGGTTAGTATCTGACCTTTTACAGTAGTGGAGATGGACTCAATTTGCAGTGATGTAGGTGGACCCAAGCACTTCGCCCCTCCACTTTAACTGCTGTGGGGGTGGTAAGGAGAACTTGGAACGGCCCGTCCCATCGCGGCTCCGACCCCTTCCTAGTCCAGTTTTTGACCATGACATAACTACCGGGCTGGACTGAAAGTGAGCTAGGTACTGGGGGCAATGGCTGGTGAGCCGCGCGGACTTGGCCATGGAGTTCCTTGTGCACTTGCGTAAGGGCTAGAACATAGGTGGTCATTTCTTCAGTCATCTGATGAAACTGAACCCGTCTGGGAACCTGCAGGCTCCAAGGAGTTCTAAGAGGCCTGCCATAAAGAATCTCGGCGGGAGAGAGCCGGGCTGGTCCCGCAGGTGTAACCCGCAGCAGGAAGAGGGCAACGGGGAGCAACTTAAGCCATGTCAGTCCCGTGTCTGCTCTTAATTTAGCCAATTTAGTTTTGAGGGTCTGATTGTGTCTCTCAACCAACCCGGCCGCCTGCGGTCTGTAAGCACAGTGTAACTGCTGGCGTATGCCCAACTGGGAGCAAAACTCCTTGTTAATTTGTCCAATAAAATGAGGCCCATTATCAGAACTTAACTGAGCTGGTATACCGTACCGGGGAATGATTTCCCTCATCAAGACTTTAACCACAGTAGCAGCTTTATTATCGATAGTCGGATACGCCTCGACCCATCTGCTGAACACATCCACAATGACCAAAACATATTTGTAACATTGACACCTTTCCAACTCAATGTAATCCATTTGGAGCGTCTCAAAGGGACCACTGGGCAACGGGGTTTGCCCCTTCCCACAAGGGATACCTTTTCCGGTGTTATATTGCTGACAAATCAAACACCGATTACTGATACTTTGGGCCAACCCCTGCATTTTAGGGTGCCACCAAGTGTCCAGCAACAAATCACTAGTCCCTCGAGCCCCACAATGAGTTGCAAAGTGTACACATTCAATGACCCATAAAGCCAGCACATCAGACATACAAGTCTGATGTGCTGGCGTGGTCCATAAAGAGGAAGCAGAATCATATGTACAACCTAACCGTTTCCACATTTGTTTATCACTCTCAGGCGCGTCCTCCTGTAACCTTATGACGTCTTGGATGGTTGGCATTGACTTGTCAGAAGCAGACATATTTATAGTAGATCGTTTAGTCTGACTTAACATTTTAGGCACCATCACTTGCTGAATTTGTGCGGCTGTGCGCGCTGCACGATCTGCTCGTTCATTACCAACGTCAACTGGGGTTGTACCATTCGTGTGGGCAGCGCATTTAATAACGGAAATCTGCGCTGGCAGAAGGAGGGCCTGCAGTAGGTCATTAACTAAACCCCAGTTGGATATTTCTGTGCCTGCCGAGGTAAGGAATCCCCTATTCTTCCAGAGTTGTCCGAAGTCATGAACTACCCCGAAAGCATATCGAGAGTCAGTGTAGATATTTACCCGGCGATCTCCCCCAAGTATACATGCACGGGTGAGGGCAAAAAGTTCGGCTTGTTGTGCTGAGTAAGGGGTCTGGAAAGCTGCTGCTTCTAAAATCAGACCATCCTGATCTATGATTGCATAACCGGACAGTCTCCGGCCAGTGGGGCTTACTAATGCACTGCCATCAACATACATAATCATGTCAGGTTGTTCTAACGGAATATCACTCAGATCGTCCCTTATTGTGGTAGTTTCCTGAATCAAGGCTAAACAGTCGTGACCAGGCGCATCCTCATGGACAGGGGGACCGCTATGAAAACAGGCTGGATTGATAGTGGTACAATATTTAAATGTCAGACGTGGATTGTTCAAAAGGTATATCTCATACCTATTCTGACGAGCTGCGGTAAGATGCTGAGTCTGCAGCTGCCCCAATAGTGCGATTACCGAGTGGGAGCTATACACCGTAATATCCTGTTGGAGAGTGATGTTGGCAGCAGCCTGCAAACTATTGTATATCGCTGCCAAGATCTGGGTGCAAACAGGGTGGCCCAACGCCACTGGGTCGAGTTTGGAAGAGTAATATGCTACGGGCCGGTGCTTGTCCCCATGTTGCTGGGTGAGTACCGCTGTTGAACATCCTTCCAGAACAGTACAGTATATCTGGAATGGTCGGTCGTATAGGGGCCTACCAAGGGCCGGTGCTTGTAGCAAGGCCTGCTTCAGGCAACGGAAGGCCTCGAGTGCCTCGGTGGTGAGAATAAAGTTTCCCTCTTTACTCGTGTAAGGCGTCAGCAGCTTTGTATAGACAGCGATGTTTGGTATCCACTGCCGACAATAATTCACCATACCCAGCCAATGACGAACCTCCTTGGCTATTGTAGGGGCGGGGAATTGGCATATTGGTTCAATCCTACTGGGTTCGAGACTTCTTTCTGTGGCTGTAAGTAAAACTCCTAAGAACTTAACTTTTCTCTGAGCCACCAAGACCTTTGCTTGTGAAACAACATAACCCAACGAGGATAGGTGGTTCAATAATTGGATCACATCATCCCTATTACTGGGCTCGTCAGGACTTGCCACCAATATGTCATCTACATACTGCACTAGAGTGGAACCATGCTCCAATGTCAAGGCCTGGAGTTGGGTCTGCAGACATCTGGAGAAGAGTGTAGGTGAATTGACGAACCCCTGTGGCAGTCGGGTCCAGGTATACTGCTGTCCATTGTAAGTGAAGGCAAACAAATATTGACTTTCAGTCGCAAGTGGGAGGGCAAAGAAGGCGTGCTGAAGGTCAATTACGGCGAAGACCCGGGCTTGAGCTGGAATTTGAGCCAGTATGTGGGCAGGGTTAGGGACGAGAGCATGTAACGGCTGTGCGATGGCATTAATTGAACGTAAATCCTGTACTAATCGGTACTGGTCTGGTTTGGCTGGTTTAGGCACAGCAAGTATTGGGGTATTACATTCTGATTGGCAAGGGACCAAAATACCCTGTTTCAACAGTTCTTGAATTAATTTATCTATTGATGGAGCAGCTTGAGATTTCAGGGGGTATTGCCGAATGGAAGGTAGCTTTACATGATCCTTAATCATTACCTTGATAGGTGTAACATTTGTCTTTCCCACTTGTGATGGGTATTCCGCCCAGACCTGTGGATTGACATATTCCAACACATCATGTCCCCTGTGATGCTGCAGTCGAGTGTTAATCATTTCAGGGACCTCAAAATATTTTATGGTAGTGCCGTCCGGCATGACTTGAAGTGCGTAGTCTGTTGGATCTGAATGATCCACTGCCCTCCTGACCATTCGCCCCATATCCCTGGCATGGTACTGGTCATGGACCTGACGTGTAATATGAGGGCTTACCGAAGCTGACTGTGGCCATAAATGTGGTGATATTGTAACAAAATCGGCTGTACCTTCTTTTCCTGTAACTGTGGCTGTAACCTTGACTGGCCATTCGGTCTCAAGTAATGGCCGGTATTTGTCCTCCAACTCCCTGTTTCGTCCAGTTCTGTCATAGGCCAGGGTAACGTGATGCAGTGACTGTTCAACGTCTAACGTCCACCACTGGGGGTGATAGAAATATAGCACTGTTGTCTCATCCTCCATGATGTAACCGTTACCCCCTCATCTCCGCATTCTAGCTGTAGCTGGAAGATACACAGTAAATCTCGGGCCAACAAGTTACAGTCCAATCCAGTAGTCACTACAAACTGATGCTCTGCAGACGTATTCTCGTAAGTGACTGTCACAGGTTCAGAAATAGGATACTCACACACCTGTCCTTGGAACCCTGACAATTGCTGCGTGTGGTCGGATATTGGTAATTTAAGTGTTGATTGCACAGAAGACATAGCTGCCCCTGTGTCGATTACAAATGAGTGATGTTGATCTCCTATCTGCAGAGAGATAATAGGTTCCCTGTCGGATTGGAGAGTCCTTATGGCTAAATTAGCTAGTCAATCCTGTGTTGGGAAAGGGTTTTCCTGGGAGAAGTCAGTGTATCTCATCTGTCCTCCCCTTGGTGGGTACCCTCTCCTTTGGGTCGAATAATCTCCTTCTACTGTCTGTCTTTTAAAGGGGCATTCCTGTTGCCAGTGATCTACACGGCCGCAATTAAAACATGCATTGCTCCCTCTATTTCTGCCCCGTCCTCGTCTTCCAGTAGACCAATGGCCCCTCAGAGGGGGCTGCGGTTGTAGAGCTGTTGATTCGTTCGGTGGGCCATAAAAATGGGGTGAGGGTCCCTTTGGGTGGGTTTGGTATCCTCCTCTTCGCTGATCCACCCACCCAAAGTCACTATATTGGGGCTCCTGCTGGTAAACTACCATTTCTGCCGCTTGTTGGGGTCGCAGATCATCCTTTTTCATTACATACTCAGTCTTAACCTTTGTAACTGAGCCTCCTTCTTGGCCTACACCCTCCTTCCAGTAAAATCTGACTGCCCTTGCCATCTGGGAAGGGTCGTTCTCTGTCCAATTCATGTTATTACATTTCACAGCAGTAACCACAGAAGGTGGTAGGCAATGCATTAACATAGCACAGTATTGAGGGGAATTCTGACCATTTTGATACAGCAAATCGCCTGACTGCCCCCGGTAGATTTCATTAAAATGCTCCAGAAATTCCTCTGGCTCTTCAGTCTTCTTAGGTTTTAGGTCTAAGATAACAGAAAGATTTATGGGCCTTTGAAATGTGCTATTCAACGCATTCAAGATCTGTGTCCTTCTATCGTCGTCTAACGCATAGGCCTGCTGGAGTGCGGCATGACTAGCATAATTCAGGTGGTTAAGATAATTGCGGTACTCTGCTGGGGTTAAAATCTGCTGGACTAGGGCCCAGAGGTCCCTTGAATCAGCTTGATAAATTGAGATGGTAGTTCTCAATGAATCCACGAAGGCAGCAGGAGATTTTTTTCTATCTGGGATTGTAGCCATAATAGCCATCATCTCACTGGGTGTCCATGGGAAGTAAACGTCTATCGTGGGGTTCGCTGCCGCAGTCCCTGGGTCGGGGTTTCGCATCTTCCTAATCGGTAACTGTCTCCGAATGTCACCAGGGGGCACTCTAGCTATTTCCCCTGGTTGTTCCAAGACTTCAACGTCTCTCCCTGTCATTAGGGGGAGTTCTTTCTCTTCAAACGAAGTTGTTTCAGCTTTCTTTGTTCCCAAATCTTGTGATTTCTCCTTAGTTTGGGGAGACTTAGGTGATATGCTTAATTGTTTCTGGTGAGCGTCAAGCCCCTCTCTCGCTGTCCGAGATCTTGTCCTAGAGCTAACTGGGCTTGTGGGACAGAGTTCCTTTTGCTCTTTCGGTTGTGAAGTTGGTAAATCAGGACCCACACTATCACCCAAAAGGGCTTGAGTTTCTGGCATTTTTGAAATCTGGGGAGCAATGGCTGGGTATATATTATTGTACTCTGGTGGTTCTGGAATGAGCGCAGACCATACTATGGGTGCAGACGGAACTTTTACTGACTTTTCCAAATTATTGAATTTTTCTTCTTCTGTCAATTCAAGGCCAGCCGTAGTTCGTCTCTTGTGTGACCCGGGTCCTTCCTGTCTCTATTTGCTCTTTTTTTAAATGCACATTCCTTTTTCAAGATCTGTAATGTTTTTAGGTTACCCTGTTCACTAATTGAAATCCCCATTTTAAGGGCGTTATCCTGCCAGCTGGACAACATAATCTTATCTTTTTCCTCTTGACAATATTGCCTCCATAATCCAATTAATTCTTTAGTTTTCATACCTTGATTTTTTCTCCATATTTGTCCCTGGATTTTCTTAACCATTTCTAGGTCTTTGGTTCCCCCTAGTGGCCATTCATCTCCCATTTTAGTTCTTAACTGTGCTGACAATTTTCTAAAATCCTTCGCTTTGTCCGGATACTTATCACATAATATTTGCAGTGGCATGCCTGGCTCATTTGTGCTATCCAAGGAATTTCCCATAATCTCAACTAGTCCTTGGAACTGCGTTTTTTCGCCACTACAGTCCAAAGAGAAAATTTTAGCTTAATCAACTATATTTTTAACACACAGACATATAGAGGTGAACCATTTTCAATTTCAAATGTTACATCTACCTCTCATAACGTAACCCAACCGAATTAACTCACAAATAAAGTTGAACCATTTATATTTTAAATGTTACATCAACAATACAGCCTACCCCAGCCGAATTAACTCACAAATAAAGTTGAACCATTTATATTTTAAATGTTACATCAACAATACAGCCTACCCCAGCCGAATTAACTTTATGAAATCCCATCAATTAAAATGCTAATCCCCAGACTGACCTGTGATTTCGTCGAGGCGGTCTTTCTGTGCCAACCGCGAGTGACCAGACTAATCAGACGATAAGAAGAGGGGAACAATCAATGCGCGGTCGTTTTCCAGTTCTACATTGAGGGCCCTTTGTTCCCCATCCTCATGTTCATAATCAGTCTAATTCTGATTTCGCAGTTGGATCAGGATCGCCCTGAGAAATCCCGGTTTTCGGCACCAAATGTCGATTCCCAAATTTCTTTCTCTGTCAGTCTGGCCTCAATAAAAGTTGAGATGGATTCGCACGTAAAAAGAAGTTATTTATTTAGCTTGCAAGCTTAATTCATCTTACAGAAACATAAGAGACATCCAGTCTCTTACACTCCAGAAAGCGACTGAACAAAGAGACAAAAGGATCTCTGCAAAATCAATTCAAATGGTATCAAGTTTCACATACTCGACGCCCATAGGTCAGCCTATGTCCCTCCTGACCTGTTTGATCTATTCTGATTGGCTCGCTTCCAATCCCTTTCTCTGGCCCCTATCAATGCAGCATCACTCTCATAGACACACCTCTTCCTGCTTTTTCCATGCGGTCTCAAATCCCTTTGTCCCTAACTGCCAGAATCAAAGTGGCTTATTTCTACATTACATTAACTAGTATCTCTAAAGTAACTATTTTATATCACATTCGTCAGGTCCAGGTATACTGCTGTCCATTGTAAGTGAAGGCAAACAAATATTGGCTTTCAGTTGCAAGTGGGAGGGCAAAGAAGGCGTGCTGAAGGTCAATTATGGCAAAGACCCAGGCTTGAGCTGGAATTTGAGCCAGTATGTGGGCAGGGTTAGGGACGAGAGCATGTAACAGCTGTACAATGGCATTGATTGAACGTAAATCCTGTACTAATCGGTACTGGTCTGGTTTGGCTGGTTTAGGCACAGCAAGTATGGGGGTGTTACATTCTGATTGCCAAGGGACCAAAATACCCTGTTGCAACAGCTCTTGAATTAATTTGTCTATAGACGGAGCAGCTTGGGATTTCAGGGGGTATTGCCGAATGGAAGGTAGCTTTACATGATCCTTAATAGTTACCTTAATAGGTGTAACATTTGTCTTTCCCACTTGTGATGGGTATTCCGCCCAGACCTGTGGATTGACATATTCCAAAACATCATGTCCCCAGTGATGCTGCAGTCGAGTGTTAATTGTTTCAGGGACCTCAAAATATTTTATGGCAGTGCCGTCCGGCATGACTTGAAGTGCGTACTCTGTTGAATCCGAATGATCCACTGCCCTCCTTACCATTTGCCCCAGATCCCTGGCATGATACTGGTCGTGGACCTGACGTGTAATATGAGGGCTTACCGAAGCTGACTGTGGCCATAAATGTGGTGGTATTGTAACAAAATCGGCTGTACCTTCTTTTCCCGTGACTGTGGCTGTAACCTTGACTGGCCATTCGGTCCCAATTAATGGCCGGTATTTGTCCTCCAACTCCCTGTTTTGTCCGGTTCTGTCATAGGCCAGGGTAACGTGATGCAGAGAATGTTCAATGTCTAACGTCCACCACTGGGGGGGTGATAGAAATATAGCACTGTTGTCTCATCCTCCATGATTTAACCGTTACCCCCTCGTCTCCGCACTCTAGCTGTAGCTGGAAGATACACAGTAAATCTCGAGCCAACAAGTTACAGTCCAATCCAGTAGTCACTACAAACTGATGATCTGCAGACTTATTCTCGTAAGTGACTGTCACAGATTCAGAAATAGGATACTCACACACCTCTCCTTGGAACCCCGACAATTGCTGCGTGTGGTCGGATAGTGGTAGTCGAAGTTCTGATTGCACAGAAGACATGGCTGCTCCAGTGTCGATTACAAATGAGTGATGTTGATCTCCTATCTGCAGAGAGATAATTGGTTCCCTGTCCGATTGGAGAGTCCTTATGACTAAATTAGCTAGTCAATCCTGTGTTGGGAAAGGGTTTGCCTAGGAGAAGTCAGTGTATCTCGTCTGTCCTCCCCTTGGTGGGTACCCCCTCCTTTGGGTCGGATAATCTCCTTCTGCTGCCTGTCTTTTAAAGGGGCATTCCTGTTGCCAGTGATCTGCACGGCCGCAATTAAAACATGCATTGCTCCCTCTATATCTGCCCCGTCCTCTTCTCCCAGTAGACCAATGGCCCCTCAGAGGGGGCGGCGGTTGTAAAGCTGTTGATGCATACGGTGGGCCATAAAAAGGAGCTGAGGGTCCCTTTGGGTGGGTTTGATATCCTCCCCCTCGCTGATCCACCCACCCAAAGTCACAATATTGGGGCTCCTGCTGGTAAACTACCATTTCTGCCGCTTGTTTGGGTCGCAGATCATCCTTTTTCATTACACACTCAGTCTTAACCTTTGTAACTGAGCCTCCTTCCTGGCCTACACCCTCCTTCCAATAAAATCTGACTGCCTTTGCCATCTGGGAAGGGTCGTTCTCTGTCCAATTCATGTTATTACATTTCACAGCAGTAGCCACAGAAGGTGGTAGGCAATGCATTAACATAGCACAATATTGAGGGGAATTCTGACCATTTTGATATAGCAAGTCGCCTGACTGCCCACGGTCGATTTCATTAAAACGCTCCAGAAATTCCTCTGGCTCTTCAATCTTCTTAGGTTTTAGGTCTAAGATAACAGAAAGATTTATGGGCTTTTGAAATGTGCTATTCAACGCATTCAGGATCTGTGTCCGTCTATCGTCGTCTAACGCATGGGCTTGCTGAAGTGCGGCGTGGCTAGCATAATTCAAGTGATTAAGATAATTGCGGTACTCTGCTGGGGTTAAAACCTGCTGGACTAGGGCCCAGAGGTCCCTAGAATCAGCGTGATAAATTGAGATGGTAGTTCTCAAGGAATCCACGAAAGCAGCAGGAGATTTTTTTCTATCTGGGATTGTAGCCGTAATAGCCATCATCTCACTGGGTATCCATGGGAAGTAAACGTCTATCGTGGGTTGGGCCCCTGCAGTCACCACATCCGGGTTTGGTATCTTCCTAATCGGCAACTGTCTCCGAATCTCACCAGGGGGCACTCTAGCTATTTCCTCTGGTTCTTCCAAGACTTCGACGTCTCTCCCTATCACTAGAGGGAGTTCTTTCTCTTCAAAATCATCTGTTGCATCTCCCTTTGTTCTCGAAATTTGCAGTTTCCCCTTGGTCTGGAGGGATTTAGGTGGTATGCTTAATTGTTTCTGGTTAGGATCAAGCCCTTCTCTCGCTGTCCGAGATCTGGTCCTAGAGCTAACTGGGCTTGCGGAACAGAGCTCCTCTTTCTCTACTGATCATGAAGATGGTAAATCGGGACCCACACTATCAACCAAAAGGGCTGGAGTTACTGGCATGATTGGAATCTGGGGAGCAGTAACTGGATATAAATTATCATACTCTGGTGGTTCTGGAATTAGTGCAGACAATGCTACAGGTGCAGTAGGAACTTTTAATTTCTAAATTATTGAATTGATCATTTTCTGTCAATTCAAGGCCAGCCATTGAACTACGTAGCTCATCTTTTGTTTGACCCGAGCCTTTCCTGTCTCTACTTGCGCGTTTTTTGAATGCACATTCCTTTTTCAAGACCTGTAATGTTTTTTGGTTACCCTGTTCACTAATTGGAATTCCCATTTCAAGGGCATTGTCCTGCCAACTTGATAACATGTGATCTTATCTCTTTCCTCTTGACATTATTGTCTCCATAATCCAATTAATTCTTTTGCTTTCATACTTTGACTCTTTTTCCAGATGTGACCCTGGATTTTCTTAATAATCTCTAGGTCTTTGGTGCCCCCTAAGACCTACTTCTTAGCATTGCTGACATTTTTCTGAAATCTTTTGCTTCATCCGGATACATATCGCATAATATTTGCAGTGGCATGCCTGGATCATTTGTGCTATCCAAGGAATTCTCCATAATCTCAACTAGTCCTCAGAACTGCGTTTTTCACCACTACAGTCCAAGGGTACCATTTTTTAGCTTAATCAACTATAGATTTAAAACACTCACACATGGAATTGAATCATCTTCAGATTTAAAAACACTTATACTTGACTGAACCTTCACTACTGAAGTCTCATCAGCCCTTAAACACTTATACTTGACTGAACCTTCACTACTGAAGTCTCATCAGCCCTTAAACACTTATACTTGACTGAACCTTCACTACTGAAGTCCCATCAGCCTTTAAACACCTAACCCAAGCCGAATCAACAATATGAAATCCCATCAATTAAATTTCTAATCCCCAGACTGACCATTGATTTCATCAAGACGATCTTTCCGTACCAACCGCGAGTGACCAGACTAATCAGACGATAAGAAGAGGGGAAAATCAATGCGCGGTCATTTTCCAGCTGTACATTGTGGGCCCTTTTTCCCCATCCTCCTGTTCATAATCAGTCTAATTCTGATTTCGCAGTTGGTCAGAACCGTCTTGAGAAATCCCGGGTTTTCGGCACCAACTGTCAAATCCCAAATTTCTTTACCCGTCAGTCTGGCCTCAATAAAAGTCGAGATGGATTTGCAGGTACAGCATTAGTTATTTTATTTAGCTTGCAAGCTTTACTCAGTTCACAGTAGCACAAAGCACATCCTGCTTCGTACACCTCTGGAATCAAGTGAGTCTGTAGAACAAAGGAGTCTCTACTGATACATTCAAATGGCATCAAGTTTCACATACACGATTCCCATAGGTCATCCTATACCCCTCCTGACCTGGTGATATATTCTGATTGGCTCACTTCTCATCCCTTCCTCTGGCCCCTATTACCCAGCATCCTTTTCTCCTCCTTTGGTGGACAGACCTCCTCCTTGCTTTGCCATGCGGTCTGAAATCCTTTGTCTGTGAACTCATCAGAATGAGACTGGCCTATCTCTACATTACATTAACTAATATCTCTAAAGTAACTATTTTATATCACATTCGTCATAGACAGGTTAATGCAGTTACAAGAACGGACTCTTATCCTATCCCACGTTTGGAGGATTGCATTGAGAAAGTGGGACAATCAGTTTTTATTTCCAAATTGGATTTACTTAACGGTTACTGGCAGGTACCTTTATCCGAAAGGGCGAAGGAGATTTCAGCTTTTGTGACTCCAGATGGTATATACCAATTCAAAGTTTTGCCATTTGGCATGAAAAACGGTTAACTAACAAAGTTGTTTCAGAATTACCCAATTGTGTGGTATACATCAACGATCTAGTAATTTTCAGCCAGACATGGAAAGACCATTTGAAACATCTGATGGAGTTATTCAATCGACTTCAGGAGGCGGGTTTGGTGATAAACCAAGCCAATAGTGAATTTGGAAAAGCCCGAATCACTTTCCTTGAGGAGTTTTCGATACCCTCAAGACGAAGGGAAATAATGCGATTTCTTAGCATGAGTGGATTTGACCAATCATGTGTGCAAATATTTTGGAGCGTGATTGCTCCACTGATGGACTTGCTGAAGAACCGTTGCAAAGTGCAATGGACAGCGGACTTTCAACAGGTATTTGACTGCCTGAAAACTGTGATAACCAATGCTCCTGTGTTGGAGAATTGCAAGAGACTCTGTGATCAGGTTGAACTAAATTATCTGACTTTAAAGAGAAATGCCGAGGCGTAGAGAAATGGACTGATTGTGCAAAGACCTTCTTGTTCAAAGAGACTGTCAATCATGAAGAATTTCAGTTGGAGGAAGAAGAACGGGAAAACAATGGACGATATTATTATACCTGTTTGCGTGTGTTGTTTTTTTAAACGAACAAGTATATTTACGTTGTGCATTTCTTAAAGGATAGTGCAAAGGTGAAAAATGAAACTATCTTGAAGTTGATGGTTTATTTTTTTTTCTTGGGGGTGGGGGGTGTCATGTGAGAGTACCCTTTAAGAAATGGGTGTTTAAGAAATGTACCTTTACGAAATGGAGCTGCTCATGTTACTGGAGGGATGTCAGAGTGTGGGTGGAGCTGAGCTCTACTGCTTTTAGAGTTTAGAGTCCAACGCCGGCATCTCCACATCATTTAGAGTTTCAGTCTGAGAAAGCTTGGGTGTGTCTGTGAGTTGCGCTGCTGTTGATCTCTGCCATGAAGGACGATCTCTTAATCATTTGGTGAATTCAGAATTATAAATGATCTCAGTATTGAATATAAATCTAATGTGCTCCTGTTTGAGGATTTGTTAAGTCTTTTGGATGGTAAAAGGATAGCATACAGGTTATTTAGTGTTGTATTCTTTGGGGGGTGTATTTGATTTACTGGTTGCTAAGATGTTCACTGTTTGTTTTAGAAAGGTTAACTTGAGTTCATAGAATAAACCTTGTTTTGTTGTAAAAAACCACTGGTCCATTTTCTACTGTACCATACCTGTAGAGTGGGCCGTGTGCTCCCCATACCACAATCTATTAAAAGTTGTGGGTCAGGTGAACTCCATGATACATTTTGGGGTTCTCTAAACCCTTGCCCATAACACTAGTCTGTATGAAGATTAAATCCCCTACAATTATTACATTTACTTTGTTACGTGCTCCAATAATTTATTGTTTAATTCTCTGTCCAACAGTATGACAGGGGTACTATTAACTACTCTCACCAATATTTTCTGACTCTTGCTATTTCTAATCTCAACTTCAATGACGTTCAATGAGCCAAGATCCTTTCTCACTTGTGCTCTGCTTTACCATTCTGTCTGTCTTTCTGAAATATTGTCCGCACTGCTATATTTCCTAAACTTGATCAGCTTGTAACCATGTCTCTAGAAATGCAATTAGATCTAAATCATTTACCTAATGTTTTGCTATGAGTTCACCTTATTGCGATGCTTCACGCATTCAGATTAAGCACCTATAATTAAACTTTTTCACCACTATTCCCTGCATGGACAATTACTGAAAAACTCTGTTTCTTCCTGCCCCACCCACATTACTGCCTGAACCCCCATACTCACGTTGGGGTCACTATGCTTGTACCCACACTAACTGTCTCTGGGATATCTCCGCCTGTGCCCACACTCTGACTCTGGACATCCTCTTTCTGACTGTAACCACACTCTCTGAGTCTTATAATGGATTCTGGGCCCTTTGTCTGTACCCAGACTCAGGGCTCTCTCCATGTCTGTGTCCACACACTCTGACACTGGACTCTTTCTCCACCCGTAATCACGCTCCCTGTCTCTAGGATCTCTCTCTGCCTGTACCCACACTCTCTGACACTGGGATCTCTCTCTGCCTGGACCCCACTCTGGATTATGATAGCTCTCTCAGCCAGAAACACTATTGGTTCTCTCTCTGATGCTGCGATCTCTCTACCTGAATCCTCACTCTCTGACTCTGGGCTATCTCTCCGCCTGTACCCACACTCACTCTGGGATCTCTCACCTTGCAACTCACACTGTCTCTGGGATATCTCCGCCTGTAACCGTGTTCTCTCTGACTCTGAGATCTGCCTCTGCGTGTACCCACACTGTCTTTGTGATCTCCCTCTCTCTCTTTGTATCCTTGCACTCTGGGATTTCTCTCTGCTTGTAACCTCACTCTCTGACTCTGGGATCTCTCCCTGCCTGTACTTACACACTCTGTCTCTGAGATCTCTCGCTACCTGTACCCTCACTCTGTCCCTGGAATCTCTTTCCCTCTGTGTCCTCACACTGTCTCCGGGATCGCTCTCCGTCTGTACCCATGCTCTGTCTCTGGGATCTCTCACCGCATGTACCCATGCTCTGTCTCTGGTACCTCTCTCCAGCTGTAACCTCAAACTCTGTCCCCAGGGTCTCTCTCCACCTGTACCCACACACTGTCTCTGGAATCTTTCTCTGCCTGTCACTACTCTCTCTGCCTGTGCCTCTGCACTCTGGGATCTCTCTCCACTTTAATTCTGGGCATCCTGAAGGGGGAGGGCAAACAGGCAGAAGTTGTTGTACATATTGGTACTAACGACATAGGCAGGAAGGGGCATGAGGTCCTGCAGCAGGAGTTCATGGAGCTAGGCAGAAAGTTAAAAGACAGGAGCTCTAGGGTTGTAATATTGGGATTACTCCCTGTGCCACGTGCCAGTGAGGCTAGGAATAGGAAGCTAGAGCAGCTAAACACGTGGCTAAACAGCTGGTGTAGGAGGAAGGGTTTCCGTTATCTGGACCACTGGGAGCTCTTCCGGGGCAGGTGTGCCCTATATAAGAAGGGCGGATTGCATCTAAACTGGAGAGGCATAAATATCCTGGCCGCGAGGTTTGCTAGTGTCACACGGGAGGGTTTAAAGTAGTATGGCTAGGGGGTGGGCACGGGAGCAATAGGTCAGAAGGTGAGAGCATTGAGGGAGAACTAGGGAATAGGGCCAGTATGGCTCTGAGGCAGAGCAGACAGGGTGAAGTTGCTGAACACAGCGGGTCTGGTGGCTTGAAGTGCATATGTTTTAATGAAAGAAGTATTACGGGTAAGGCAGATGAACTTAGAGCTTGGATTAGTACTTGGAACGATAATGTTGTTGCCATTACAGAGACCTGGTTGAGGGAAGGGCAGGATTGGCAGCTAAACGTTCCAGGATTTAGATGTTTCAGGCGGGATAGAGGGGGATGTAAAAGAGGTGGCGGAGTTGCGCTACTGGTTAGGGAGAATATCACCGCTTTACTACGGGAGGACACCTCAGAGGGCAGTGAGGCTATATGAGTAGAGATCAGGAATAAGAAGGGTGCAGTCACAATGTTCGGGGTTTACTACAGGCCTCCCAACAGCCAGCGGGAGATAGAGGAGCAGATAGGTAGACAGATTTTGGAAAAGAGTAAAAACAACAGGGTTGTTGTGATGGGAGACTTCAACTTCCCCAATATTGACTGGGACTCACTTAGTGCCAGGGGCTTAGATGGGGCAGAGTTTGTAAGGAGCATCCAGGAGGGCTTCTTAAAACAATATGTAGTCAGTCCAACTAGGGAAGGGGCTGTACTGGACATGGTATTGGGGAATGAGCCCGGCCACGTGGTAGAAGTTTCAGTAGGGGAGCATTTCGGGAACAGTGACCACAATTCAGTAAGTTTTAAAGTGCTGGTGGACAAGGATACGAATGGTCCTAGGGTGAATGTGCTAAATTGGGGGAAGGCTAATTATAACAATACTAGGCGGGAACTGAAGAACCTAGATTGGGGGCGGATGTTTGAGGGTAAATCAACATCTGACATGTGGGAGGCTTTCAAGTGTCAGTTGAAAGGAATTCAGGACCGGCATGTTCCTGTGAGGAAAAAGGATAAATACGGCAATTTTCGAGAACCTTGGATAACGAGAGATATTGTAGGCCTCGTCAAAAAGAAAAAGGAGGCATTTGTCAGGGCTAAAAGGCTGGGAACAGACGAAGCCTGTGTGGAATATAAGGAAAGTAGGAAGGAACTTAAGCAAGGAGTCAGGAGGGCTAGAAGGGGTCACATGACTACCAGAAGGATGTGGAGGCTTTAGAGAGTTGCAGAAGAGATTTACCAGAATGTTGCCTGGTATGGAGGGCATTAGGTATGAGGAGCAGTTGAATATACTCTGTTTGTTCTCACTGGAACGACGGAGGTTGAGGAGCGACCTGATAGAGGTCTACAAAATTATGAGGGGCATAGACAGAGTGGATAGTCAGAGGCTTTTCCCCAGAGTAGAGGGGTCAATTACTAGGGGGCATAGGTTTAAGGTGCAACGGGCAAGGTTTAGTGTAGATGTACGAGGCAAGTTTTTTACACAGAGGGTAGTGGGTGCCTGGAACTCGTTACCGGAGGAGGTGGTGGAAGCAGGGACGATAGTGACATTTAAGGGGCATCTTGACAAATACATGAATAGGATGGGAATAGAGGGATACGGACCCAGGATGTGTAGAAGATTATAGTTTAGTCGGGCAGCATGGTCGGCACGGGCTTGGAGGGCCGAAGGGCCTGTTCCTGTGCTGTACTTTTCTTTGTTCTTTGTTCTTTCCACCTGTGCCCTCACACTCTCTGACTCTGTGATCTCTCCCCACCTGAACCCTCACACTCTGCCCCTATTGTCTCTCTCCACTGTACCTGGGATCTCTCTCTTTGTGTCTGGGAGGGATCTCTCTCTCTCTCTGCATAGAACATGGAACGATACAGCGCAGTACAGGCCCTTCGGCCCACGATGTTGCACCGAAACAAAAGCCATCTAACCTACACTATGCCATTATCATCCATATGTTTATCTAATAAACTTTTAAATGCCCTCAATGTTGGCGAGTTCACTACTGTTGCTGGTAGGGCATTCCACGGCCTCACTACTCATTGCATAAATAACCTACCTCTGACCTCTGTCCTATATCTATTACCCCTCAGTTTAAAGCTATGTCCCCTCGTGCCAGCCATTTCCATCCGCGGGAGAAGGCTCTCACTGTCCACCCTATCTAACCCCCTGATCATTTTGTATGCCTCTATTAAGTCTCCTCTTAACCTTCTTCTCTCCAACGAAAACAACCTCAAGTCCATCAGCCTTTCCTCATAAGATTTTCCCTCCATACCAGGCAACATCCTGGTGAATCTCCTCTGCACCCTCTCCAAAGCCTGCACGTCCTTCCTATAATGCGGTGACCAGAACTGTACGCAATACTCCATCCAACATCTGGGATCTACCTCTCTTTCTGGAATCTCTCTGACTCTGAAATCTATCACGCTCTGGAACCTACCTGTCTCTGGGATCACTCTGATTCTGGGATCTCACTGTCTCTGGTATCTATCTGCCTTTGGGATCTCTGACTCTGGGATATACCTGACTCCGGGGCATCTCTCTGTTGCTGGGACCTATCTATATCTGGGATCTCTCTGCCCTGCGATGTCTCTGTTTCTGGGATCTCACTGATCAGGGGATCTATCTGTCTCTGGGATATCTCTCTGTCTCTGGGATATCTCTTTGAATCTGGGATATCTCTCTGAATCTGGGATGTCTGTGAGTCTGGGTTACCGCTCTGAATCTGCGATCTCTCTCTGAAACTGGGATCTCTCTGACTTGGGATGCTTCTCTGGCCCTGGGATGTCTCTGACTCTGGGATGTCTCTGACTCTGGGATGTCTCTGACTCTGGGATCTCTCTGACTCTGGGATTTCACTGAATGGGATGTCTCTGAATCTGGGATGTCAATGAATCTGTGATCTCTCTGAATCTGGGATATCTTTGACTGGGATGTCTCTGAATCTGGGTTCTCTGACTCTGGGATGTCTCTGAATCTGGGATATCTCTGACTCTGGGATGTATCTGAATCTGGGATCTCTCTGACTCTGGCATCTCTCTGAATCTGGGATCTCTCTGACTCTGGGATCTCTCTGATTCAGGGATGTCTCTGACTCTGGGATGTCTCTGACTCTGGGATCTCTCTGATCTGGGATCTCTCTGTCTCTGGGATCTCTCTGAATCTGGGATACCTCTGAATCTGGGATCGGTCTAACTCTGGGATCTCCCTGACTCTGGGATCTCTCTGGGATGTCTCCAACTCTGGGATGCATCTGAATCTGGGATGTCTCTGACTCTGGAATCTCTCTGACTCTGGGATGTCTCTGACTCTGGGATGTCTCTGAATCTGGGATCTCTCTGACTCTGTGATGTCTCTGACACTGGGACGTCTCTGACACTGGGATCACTCTGACTCTGGAATGTCTCTGAATCTGGGATGTCTCTGACTCTGAATCTGGGATCTCTCTGACTCTGGGATCTCGCTGACTGGGATGTCTACGACTCTGAATCTGGATTCTCTCTGGCTCTGAATCTGGCATCTCTCTGACTCTGGGATGTCTCTAACTCTGAATCTGGGATGTCTCTGACTCTGAACCTGGGATCTCTCTAACTCTGAACCTGGGATCTCTCTGACTCTGGGATCTCTCTGACTGGGATGTCCACGACTCTGAATCTGGGATGCCTCTGACTCTGAATCTGGGATCTCTTTGACTCTGGGATACCTCTGTCTCTGGGATCTCTCTAACTCTGGGATGTCTCTGTCTCTGGGATCTCTCAGACTCTGGGATATCTCTGACTCTGGGATCTGTCTGGGATGTCTCCGACCGTGGAATCTCTCTGGGATGCCTCCGACTCTGGGATGCATCTGAATCTGGGATGTCTCTGTCTCTGGGATGTCTCTGAATCTCAATCTGGGATGTCTCTGACTCTGGGATGTCTCTGAATCTGGGATATCTCTGACTCTGGGATGTCTCTGAATCTGAATCTGGGATGTCTATGACGCTGGGATGCCTCTAACGCTGAAGCTGGGATCTCTCTGACTCTGGGACCTCTCTGACTGGGATGTCTACGACTCTGAATCTGGGATGCCACTGACTCTGAACCTGGGATCTCCCTAACTCTGAATCTGGGATCTCTTTGACTCAGGGATACCTCTGCATTGGAGATGTCTCTGACTCTGGGATGTCTCTGACTCTGGGATGTCTCAGACTCTGGGATGTCTCTGACTCTGGGATGTCTCTGACACTGGGATTCTCTGAATCTGGGATCTCTCTGAATCTGGGATCTCTCTGAATCTGGGATGTCTGATCTGGGATACCTCTGACACGGGGATGTCTCTGACACGGGGATGTCTCTGTCTCTGGGATTTCACTGACTGGGATGTCTCTGAATCTGGGATGTCTCTGACTCTGAATCTGGGATCTCTCTGACTATATGATCTCTCTGACTGGGATGTCTACGACTCTGAATCTGGATTGTCTCTCACTCTGAATCTGGGATCTCTCTGAATCTGGGATTTCTCTGAATCTGGGATCTCTCTGATCTGGGATACCTCTGACACGGGGATGTCTCTGACACGGGGATGTCTCTGACTCTGGAATCTCTCTGACTCTAGGATTTCACTGACTGGGATGTCTCTGAATCTGGGATGTCTCTGAAACTGTGACCTCTCTGAATCTGGGATATCTTTGACTCTGGGATGTCTCTGTCTCTGGGATCTCTCTGACTCTGGGATCTCTCTGACTCTGGGATCTCTCTGACTCTGGGATCTCTCTGACTCTAGGATCTCTCCGTCACTGGGATGTCTCTGAATCTGGGATGTCTCTGCCTTTGGGATGTCTCTGGCTCTGGGATGTCTCTGACTCTGGGATGTCTCTGAATCTGGGATATCTCTGGCTCTGGGATGTCTCTGAATCTGAATCTGGGATCTCTCTGACTCTGGGATGTCTCTGAATCTGGGATGTCTCTGAATCTGGGATTCTCCGAATCTGGGATATCTCTGACTCTGGGATGTCTCTGACTCTGGGATATGTCTGAACCTGGGATCTCTCTGACACTGGGATGTGTCTGACTCTGGGATCTCTCTGACTCTGGGATGTCTCTGAATCTGGGATGTCTCTGACTCTGAATCTGGGATCTCTCTGACTCTGGGATGTCACTAACTCTGAAGCTGGGATCTCTCTGACTCTGGGATCTCTCTGACTGGGATGTATACGACTCTGAGTCTGGGATGCCTCTGACTCTGAACCTGGGATCTCTCTAACTCTCAATCTGGGCTCTCTCTGAAACTGGGATCTCTCTGATCTGGGATACCTCTGACACGGGGATGTCTCTGACACGGGGAAGTCTCTGACAGGGGGATCTCTCTGACTCTGGGATCTCTCTGACTCTGGGATGTCTCTGACTCTGGGATCTCTCGGTCTCTGGGATGTCTCTGAATCTGGGATGCCTCTGACTCTGGGATTTCTCTGACTCTGGGATGTCTCTGAATCTGGGATGCCTCTGACTCTGTGGTGTCTCTGAATCTGTGAGCTCTCTGACTCTGGGATGTGTCTGAATCTGGGATGTTACTGAATCTGGGATGTCTCTGACTCTGGGATATGTCTGAATCTGGGATCTCTCTGACTCTGGGGTGTCTCTGAATCTGGGATGTCTCTGACTCTGAATCTGGGATCTCTCTGTCTCTGGGATGTCACTAACTCTGAAGCTGGGATCTCTCTGACTCTGGGATCTCTCTGACTGGGATGTATACGACTCTGAATCTGGGATGCCTCTGACTCTGAACCTGGGATCTCTCTAACTCTCAATCTGGGCTCTCTCTGAAACTGGGATCTCTCTGATCTGGGATACCTCTGACACGGGGATGTCTCTGACACGGAGAAGTCTCTGACACGGGGATCTCTCTGACTCTGGGATCTCTCTGACTCTGTGATGTCTCTGACTCTGGGATCTCTCGGTCTCTGGGATGTCTCTGAATCTGGGATGCCTCTGACTCTGGGATTTCTCTGACTCTGGGATGTCTCTGAATCTGGGTTGTCTCTGACTCTGGGGTGTCTCTGAATCTGTGAGCTCTCTGACTCTGGGATGTGTCTGAATCTGGGATGTTACTGAATCTGGGATGTCTCTGACTCTGGGATATGTCTGAATCTGGGATCTCTCTGACACTGTGATGTGTCTGACTCTGGGATCTCTCTGACTCTGGGATGTCTCTGACTCTGGGATCTCTCTGACTCTGGGATATCTCTGAATCTGGGATGTCACTGACTCTGAATCTGGGATCTCTCTGACTCTGGGATGTCACTAACTCTGAATCTGGGATGCCTCTGACTCTGAACCTGGGATCTCTCTAACTCTGAATCTGGGATCTCTCTCAATCTGGGATCTCTCTGAATCTGGTATCTCTCTGATCTGGGATACCTCTGACACAGGGATGTCTCTGAAACGTGGAAGTCTCTGACACGGGGATCTGTCTGACTCTGGGATCTCTCTAACTCTGGGATATCACTGACTGGGATGTCTCTGAATCTGGGATGTCTCTGAATCTGGGATCGGTCTGACTCTGGGATCTCTCTGACTCTGGGATCTCTCTGGGATGTCTCCGACTCTGGGATGCATCTGAATCTGGGATGTCTCTGACTCTGGGATGTCTCTGACTCTGGGATCTCTCTGACTCTGGGATCTCTCTATCTTTGGGATACCTCTGAATCTGGGATACCTCTGAATGTGGGATCGGTCTGACTCTGGGATCTCTCTGACTCTGGGATCTCTCTGGGATGTCTCCGACTCTGGGATGCATCTGAACCTGGGATGTCTCTGACTCTGGAATCTCTCTGACTCTGGGTTGTCTATGACTCTGGGATGTCTCTGACTCTGGGATCTCTCTGACTCTGGGATATCTCAGACTCTGGGATCTCTCTGACTCTGGGATTTCACTGAATGGGATGTCTCTGAATCTGGGATGTCAATGAATCTGTGATCTCTCTGAATCTGGGATCTCTTTGACTCAGGGATATCTCTGCATTGGGGATGTCTCTGACTCTGGGATGTCTCTGACTCTGGGATGTCTCAGACTCTGGGATGTCTCTGACTCTGGGATGTCTCTGAATCTGGGATCTATCTGAATCTGGGATCTCTCTGATCTGCGATACCTCTGACTCTGGGATGTCTCTGTCTCTGGGACCTCTCTGACTCTGGGATGTCTCTGACTCTGAACCTGTGATCTTTCTAACTCTGAATCTGGGATGTCTCGGAATCTGGGATGTCTCTGAATCTGGGATCACTCTGATCTGGGATACCTCTAACACGGGGATGTCTCTGACACGGGGATGTCTCTGACTCTGGGATCTCTCTGAATCTGGGATATCTTTGACTCTGGGATGTCTCTGTCTCTGGGATCTCTCTGACTCTGGGATCTATCTGACTCTGGGATGTCTCTGACTCTGGGATGTCTCTGACTCTGGATGTCTCTGACTCTGGGATCTCTCGGTCTCTGGGATGTCTCTGACTCTGGGATGTCTCTGACTCTGGGATCTCTCTGACTCTGGGATCTCTCTATCTTTGGGATACCTCTGAATCTGGGATACCTCTGAATGTGGGATCGGTCTGACTCTGGGATCTCTCTGACTCTGGGATCTCTCTGGGATGTCTCCGACTCTGGGATGCATCTGAACCTGGGATGTCTCTGACTCTGGAATCTCTCTGACTCTGGGTTGTCTATGACTCTGGGATGTCTCTGACTCTGGGATCTCTCTGACTCTGGGATATCTCAGACTCTGGGATCTCTCTGACTCTGGGATTTCACTGAATGGGATGTCTCTGAATCTGGGATGCCAATGAATCTGTGATCTCTCTGAATCTGGGATCTCTTTGACTCAGGGATATCTCTGCATTGGGGATGTCTCTGACTCTGGGATGTCTCTGACTCTGGGATGTCTCTGAATCTGGGATCTATCTGAATCTGGGATCTCTCTGATCTGCGATACCTCTGACTCTGGGATGTCTCTGTCTCTGGGACCTCTCTGACTCTGGGATGTCTCTGACTCTGAACCTGTGATCTTTCTAACTCTGAATCTGGGATGTCTCGGAATCTGGGATGTCTCTGAATCTGGGATCACTCTGATCTGGGATACCTCTAACACGGGGATGTCTCTGACACGGGGATGTCTCTGACTCTGGGATCTCTCTGAATCTGGGATATCTTTGACTCTGGGATGTCTCTGTCTCTGGGATCTCTCTGACTCTGGGATCTCTCTGACTCTGGGATGTCTCTGACTCTGGGATGTCTCTGACTCTGGATGTCTCTGACTCTGGGATCTCTCGGTCTCTGGGATGTCTCTGACTCTGGGATGTCTCTGACTCTGGGATGTCTCTGCCTTTGGGATGTCCCTGACTCGGGGATGTCTCTGACTCTGGGATGCCTCAGAATCTGGGATCTCTCAGAATCTGGGATATCTCTGACTCTGGGATGTCTGTGTCTCTGGGATCTCTCTAACTCTGGGATGTCTCTGGGACCTCTCTGACTCTGGGATGTCTCTGACTCTGGGATCTCTCTGGGATATCTCCGACTCTGGGTTCTCTCTGGGATGTCTCCGTCTCTGGGATGCATCTGAATCTGGGATGTCTCTGGCTCTGGGATGTCTCTGACTCTTCGATCTCTCTGACTCTGGGATGTCTCTGACTCTGGGATGTCTCTGCCTTTGGGATGTCTCTGACTCTGGGATGTCTCTGAATCTGGGATGTCTCTGTATCAGTGATCTCTCTGAATCTGGGATATCTTTGACTCTGGGATGTCTCTGTCTCTGGGATCTCTCTGACTCTGGGATCTCTCTGACTCTGGGATGTCTCTGACTCTGGGATGTCTCTGACTCTGGATGTCTCTGACTCTGGGATCTCTCGGTCTCTGGGATGTCTCTGACTCTGGGATGTCTCTGACTCTGGGATGTCTCTGCCTTTGGGATGTCCCTGACTCTGGGATGTCTCTGACTCTGGGATGTCTCTGACTCTGGGATGTCTCTGAATCTGGGATCTCTCTGAATCTGGGATATCTCTGACTCTGGGATGTCTGTGTCTCTGGGATCTCTCTAACTCTGGGATGTCTCTGGGACCTCTCTGACTCTGGGATGTCTCTGACTCTGGGATCTCTCTGGGATATCTCCGACTCTGGGTTCTCTCTGGGATGTCTCCGTCTCTGGGATACATCTGAATCTGGGATGTCTCTGGCTCTGGGATGTCTCTGACTCTTCGATCTCTCTGACTCTGGGATGTCTCTGACTCTGGGATATCTCTGCCTTTGGGATGTCTCTGACTCTGGGATGTCTCTGACTCTGGAATGTCTCTGACTCTGGGATGTCTCTGAATCGGAATCTGGGATCTCTCTGACTCTGGGATGTCTCTGAATCTGGGATGTCTCTGAATCTGGGATATCTCTGAATCTGGGATGTCTCCGACTCTGGGATGTCTCTGAATCTGGGATATCTCTGACTCTGGGGTGTCTCTGAATCTGGGAGCTCTCTGACTCTGGGATGTGTCTGAATCTGGGATGTCACTGAATCTGGGATGTCTCTGACACTGGGATATGTCTGAATCTGGGATCTCTCTGACACTGGGATGTGTCTGACTCTGGGATCTCTCTGACTCTGGGATGTCTCTGACTCTGGGATCTCTCTGACTCTGGGATGTCTCTGAATCTGGGATGTCTCTGACTCTGAATCTGCGATCTCTCTGACTCTGGGATGTCACTAACTCTGAAGCTGGGATCACTCTGACTCTGGGATCTCTCTGACTGGGATGTCTACGACTCTGAATCTGGGATGCCTCTGACTCTGAACCTCGGATCACTCTAACTCTGAATCTGGGATCTCTCTCAATCTGGGATCTCTTTGAATCTGGGATCTCTCTGATCTGGGATACCTCTTACACAGGGATGTCTCTGACACGTGGAAGTCTCTGACACGGGGATCTGTCTGACTCTGGGATCTCTCTGACTCTGGGATTTCATTGACTGGGATGACTCTGAATCTGGGATGTCTCTGAATCTGTGATCTCACTGAATCTGGGGTATCTCTGACTCTGGGATGTCTGTGTCTCTGGGATCTCTCTAACTCTGGGATGTCTCTGGGACCTCTCTGACTCTGGGATGTCTCTGACTCTGGGATCTCTCTGGGATGTCTCCGACTCTGGGTTCTCTCAGGGATGTCTCCGACTCTGGGATGCATCTGAATATGGGATGTCTCCGGCTCTGGGATGTCTCTGACTCTTCGATCTCTCTGACTCTGGGATCTCTCTGACTCTGGGATCTCTCTGACTCTGGGATGTCTCTGTCTCTGACACGGGGATGGCTCTGACTCTGACTCTGGGATGAATCTGACTCTGGGATGTCTCTGACTCTGGGATGTCTCTGACTCTGGGATCTCATTGAATCTGGGATTTCACTGAATGGGATGTCTCTGAATCTGGGATGTCAATGAATCTGTGATCTCTCTGAATCTGGGATCTCTTTGACTCAGGGATACCTCTGCATTGGGGATGTCTCTGACTCTGGGATGTCTCTGACTCTGGGATGTCTCAGACTCTGGGATGTCTCTCACTCTGGGATGTCTCTGACTCTGGGATGTCCCTGACTCTGGGATCTCTCTGAATCTGGGATCGCTCTGAATCTGGGATCTCTCTGATCTGGGATACCTCTGACACGGGGTGTCTCTGACACGCGGATGTCTCTGACTCTGGGATCTCTCTGACTCTGGGATTTCACTGACTGGGATGTCTCTGAATCTGGGATGTCTCTGAATCTGTGATCTCTCTGAATCTGGGATATCTCTGACTCTGGGTTGTCTCAGTCTCTAGGATCTCTCTGACTCTGGGATCTCTCTGACTCTGGGATGTCTCTGACTCTGGGATATCTCTGACTCTGGGATCTCTCGGTCTCTGGGATGTCTCTGAATCTGGGATGTCTCTGACTCTGGGATTTCTCTGACTCTGGGATGTCTCTGAATCTGGGATATCTCTGACACGGGGATGTCTCTGACACGGGGATGTCTCTGACTCTGGGATCTCTCTGACTCTGGGATTTCACTGACTGGGATTTGTCTGAATCTGGGTTGTCTCTGACTCTGGGATCTCTCTGACTCTGGGATGTCTCTGACTCTGGGATGTCTCTGAATCTGGGATACCTCTGACACGGGGATGTCTCTGTCACGGGGATGTCTCTGACTCTGGGATCTCTCTGACTCTGGGATTTCACTGACTGGGATTTGTCTGAATCTGGGTTGTCTCTGAATCTGTGATCTCTCTGAATCTGGGATATCTTTGACTCTGGGATGTCTCTGTCTCTGGGATCTCTCTGACTCTGGGATCTCTCTGATTCTGGGATGTCTCTGACTCTGGGATGTCTCTGACTCTGGATGTCTCTGACTCTGGGATCTCTCGGTCTCTGGGATGTCTCTGACTCTGGGATGTCTCTGACTCTGGGATGTCTCTGCCTTTGGGATGTCTCTGACTCTGGGATCTCTCTGACTCTGGGATGTCTCTCACTCTGGGATGTCTCTGACTCTGGGATGTCCCTGAATCTGGGATGTCTCTGAATCTGTGATCTCACTGAATCTGGGATATCTCTGACTCTGGGATGTGTGTGTCTCTGGGATCTCTCTAACTCTGGGATGTCACTGGGACCTCTCTGACTCTGGGATGTCTCTGACTCTGGGATCTCTCTGACTCTGGGATATCTCTGAATCTGGGATGTCACTGACTCTGAATCTGGGATCTCTCTGACTCTGGGATGTCACTAACTCTGAATCTGGGATGCCTCTGACTCTGAACCTGGGATCTCTCTAACTCTGAATCTGGGATCTCTGTCAATCTGGGATCTCTCTGAATCTGGTATCTCTCTGATCTGGGATACCTCTGACACAGGGATGTCTCTGAAACGTGGAAGTCTCTGACACGGGGATCTGTCTGACTCTGGGATCTCTCTAACTCTGGGATATCACTGACTGGGATGTCTCTGAATCTGGGATGTCTCTGAATCTGGGATCGGTCTGACTCTGGGATCTCTCTGACTCTGGGATCTCTCTGGGATGTCTCCGACTCTGGGATGCATCTGAATCTGGGATGTCTCTGACTCTGGAATCTCTCTGACTCTGGGATGTCTCTGACTCTGGGATCTCTCTGACTCTGGGATCTCTCTATCTTTGGGATACCTCTGAATCTGGGATACCTCTGAATCTGGGATCGGTCTGACTCTGGGATCTCTCTGACTCTGGGATCTCTCTGGGATGTCTCCGACTCTGGGATGCATCTGAACCTGGGATGTCTCTGACTCTGGAATCTCTCTGACTCTGGGTTGTCTATGACTCTGGGATGTCTCTGACTCTGGGATCTCTCTGACTCTGGGATATCTCAGACTCTGGGATCTCTCTGACTCTGGGATTTCACTGAATGGGATGTCTCTGAATCTGGGATGTCAATGAATCTGTGATCTCTCTGAATCTGGGATCTCTTTGACTCAGGGATATCTCTGCATTGGGGATGTCTCTGACTC
Organism: Scyliorhinus torazame; assembly: GCF_047496885.1. Taxonomy (NCBI): domain Eukaryota; kingdom Metazoa; phylum Chordata; class Chondrichthyes; order Carcharhiniformes; family Scyliorhinidae; genus Scyliorhinus; species Scyliorhinus torazame. Next base: position 89,690,341 of record NC_092719.1, read on the forward strand.
TGGGATGTCTCTGACTCTGGGATGTCTCAGACTCTGGGATGTCTCTGACTCTGGGATGTCTCTGAATCTGGGATCTATCTGAATCTGGGATCTCTCTGATCTGCGATACCTCTGACTCTGGGATGTCTCTGTCTCTGGGACCTCTCTGACTCTGGGATGTCTCTGACTCTGAACCTGTGATCTTTCTAACTCTGAATCTGGGATGTCTCAGAATCTGGGATGTCTCTGAATCTGGGATCACTCTGATCTGGGATACCTCAAACACGGGGATGTCTCTGACACGGGGATGTCTCTGACTCTGGGATCTCTCTGAATCTGGGATATCTTTGACTCTGGGATGTCTCTGTCTCTGGGATCTCTCTGACTCTGGGATCTCTCTGACTCTGGGATGTCTCTGACTCTGGGATGTCTCTGACTCTGGATGTCTCTGACTCTGGGATCTCTCGGTCTCTGGGATGTCTCTGACTCTGGGATGTCTCTGACTCTGGGATGTCTCTGCCTTTGGGATGTCCCTGACTCTGGGATGTCTCTGACTCTGGGATGCCTCAGAATCTGGGATCTCTCAGAATCTGGGATTTCTCTGACTCTGGGATGTCTGTGTCTCTGGGATCTCTCTAACTCTGGGATGTCTCTGGGACCTCTCTGACTCTGGGATGTCTCTGACTCTGGGATCTCTCTGAGATATCTCCGACTCTGGGTTCTCTCTGGAATGTCTCCGTCTCTGGGATGCATCTGAATCTGGGATGTCTCTGGCTCTGGGATGTCTCTGACTCTTCGATCTCTCTGACTCTGGGATGTCTCTGACTCTGGGATGTCTCTGCCTTTGGGATGTCTCTGACTCTGGGATGTCTCTGAATCTGGGATGTCTCTGTATCAGTGATCTCTCTGAATCTGGGATATCTTTGACTCTGGGATGTCTCTGTCTCTGGGATCTCTCTGACTCTGGGATCTCTCTGACTCTGGGATGTCTCTGACTCTGGGATGTCTCTGACTCTGGATGTCTCTGACTCTGGGATCTCTCGGTCTCTGGGATGTCTCTGACTCTGGGATGTCTCTGACTCTGGGATGTCTCTGCCTTTGGGATGTCCCTGACTCTGGGATGTCTCTGACTCTGGGATGTCTCTGACTCTGGGATGTCTCTGAATCTGGGATCTCTCTGAATCTGGGATATCTCTGACTCTGGGATGTCTGTGTCTCTGGGATCTCTCTAACTCTGGGATGTCTCTGGGACCTCTCTGGCTCTGGGATGTCTCTGACTCTGGGATCTCTCTGGGATATCTCCGACTCTGGGTTCTCTCTGGGATGTCTCCGTCTCTGGGATACATCTGAATCTGGGATGTCTCTGGCCCTGGGATGTCTCTGACTCTTCGATCTCTCTGACTCTGGGATGTCTCTGACTCTGGGATATCTCTGCCTTTGGGATGTCTCTGACTCTGGGATGTCTCTGACTCTGGAATGTCTCTGACTCTGGGATGTCTCTGAATCGGAATCTGGGATCTCTCTGACTCTGGGATGTCTCTGACTCTGGAATGTCTCTGACTCTGGGATGTCTCTGAATCGGAATCTGGGATCTCTCTGACTCTGGGATGTCTCTGAATCTGGGATGTCTCTGAATCTGGGATATCTCTGAATCTGGGATGTCTCCGACTCTGGGATGTCTCTGAATCTGGGATATCTCTGACTCTGGGGTGTCTCTAAATCTGGGAGCTCTCTGACTCTGGGATGTGTCTGAATCTGGGATGTCACTGAATCTGTGATGTCTCTGACACTGGGATATGTCTGAATCTGGGATCTCTCTGACACTGGGATGTGTCTGACTCTGGGATCTCTCTGACTCTGGGATGTCTCTGACTCTGGGATCTCTCTGACTCTGGGATGTCTCTGAATCTGGGATATCTCTGACTCTGAATCTGCGATCTCTCTGACTCCGGGATGTCACTAACTCTGAAGCTGGGATCACTCTGACTCTGGGATCTCTCTGACTGGGATGTCTACGACTCTGAATCTGGGATGCCTCTGACTCTGAACCTGGGATCACTCTAACTCTGAATCTGGGATCTCACTCAATCTGGGATCTCTTTGAATCTGGGATCTCTCTGATCTGGGAAACCTCTTACACAGGGATGTCTCTGACACGTGGAAGTCTCTGACACGGGGATCTGTCTGACTCTGGGATCTCTCTGACTCTGGGATTTCATTGACTGGGATGACTCTGAATCTGGGATGTCTCTGAATCTGTGATCTCACTGAATCTGGGATATCTCTGACTCTGGGATGTCTGTGTCTCTGGGATCTCTCTAACTCTGGGATGTCTCTGGGACCTCTCTGACTCTGGGATGTCTCCGACTCTGGGATCTCTCTGGGATGTCTCCGACTCTGGGATGCATCTGAATATGGGATGTCTCCGGCTCTGGGATGTCTCTGACTCTTCGATCTCTCAGACTCTGGGATCTCTCTGACTCTGGGATCTCTCTGACTCTGGGATGTCTCTGTCTCTGACACGGGGATGTCTCTGACTCTGACTCTGGGATGAATCTGACTCTGGGATCTCTCTGACTCTGGGATTTCACTGAATGGGATGTCTCTGAATCTGGGATGTCAATGAATCTGTGATCTCTCTGAATCTGGGATCTCTTTGACTCAGGGATACCTCTGCATTGGGGATGTCTCTGACTCTGGGATGTCTCTGACTCTGGGATGTCTTAGACTCTGGGATGTCTCTCACTCTGGGATGTCTCTGACTCTGGGATGTGCCTGACTCTGGGATCTCTCTGAATCTGGGATCTCTCTGAATCTGGGATCTCTCTGATCTGGGATACCTCTGACACGGGGTGTCTCTGACACGCGGATGTCTCTGACTCTGGGATCTCTCTGACTCTGGGATTTCACTGACTGGGATGTCTCTGAATCTGGGATGTCTCTGAATCTGTGATCTCTCTGAATCTGGGATATCTCTGACTCTGGGATGTCTCTGTCTCTAGGATCTCTCTGACTCTGGGATCTCTCTGACTCTGGGATGTCTCTGACTCTGGGATGTCTCTGACACTGGGATCTCTCGGTCTCTGGGATGTCTCTGAATCTGGGATGTCTCTGACTCTGGGATTTCTCTGACTCTGGGATGTCTCTGAATCTGGGATATCTCTGACACGGGGATGTCTCTGACACGGGGATGTCTCTGACTCTGGGATCTCTCTGATTCTGGGATTTCACTGACTGGGATTTGTCTGAATCTGGGTTATCTCTGACTCTGGGATCTCTCTGACTCTGGGATGTCTCTGACTCTGGGATGTCTCTGAATCTGGGATGTCTCTGACTCTGGGAACTCTCTGAATCTGGGATCTCTCTGAATCTGGGATGTCTCTGAATCTGGGATCACTCTGATCTGGGATACCTCTGACACGGGGATGTCTCTGACACGGGGATGTCTCTGACTCTGGGATCTCTCTGACTCTGGGATTTCACTGACTGGGATTTGTCTGAATCTGGGTTGTCTCTGAATCTGTGATCTCTCTGAATCTGGGATATCTTTGACTCTGGGATGTCTCTGTCTCTGGGATCTCTCTGACTCTGGGATCTCTCTGATTCTGGGATGTCTCTGACTCTGGGATGTCTCTGACTCTGGATGTCTCTGACTCTGGGATCTCTCGGTCTCTGGGATGTCTCTGACTCTGGGATGTCTCTGACTCTGGGATGTCTCTGCCTTTGGGATGTCTCTGACTCTGGGATGTCTCTGACTCTGGGATGTCTCTCACTCTGGGATGTCTCTGACTCTGGGATGTCCCTGAATCTGGGATGTCTCTGAATCTGTGATCTCACTGAATCTGGGATATCTCTGACTCTGGGATGTGTGTGTCTCTGGGATCTCTCTAACTCTGGGATGTCACTGGGACCTCTCTGACTCTGGGATGTCTCTGACTCTGGGATCTCTCTGGGATGTCTCCGACTCTGGGTTCTCTCTGGGATGTCTCCGTCTCTGGGATGCATCTGAATCTGGGATGTCTCTGGCTCTGGGATGTCTCTGACTCTTCGATCTCTCTGACTCTGGGATGTCTCTGCCGTTGGGATGTCTCTGACTCTGGGATGTCTCTGAATCGGAATCTGGGATCTCTCTGACTCTGGGATTTCTCTGACTCTGGGATGTCTCTGAATCTGGGATATCTCTGACACGGGGATGTCTCTGACACGGGGATGTCTCTGACTCTGGGATCTCTCTGACTCTGGGATTTCACTGACTGGGATTTGTCTGAATCTGGGTTGTCTCTGACTCTGGGATCTCTCTGACTCTGGGATGTCTCTGACTCTGGGATGTCTCTGAATCTGGGATGTCTCTGACTCTGGGAACTCTCTGAATCTGGGATCTCTCTGAATCTGGGATGTCTCTGAATCTGGGATCACTCTGATCTGGGATACCTCTGACACGGGGATGTCTCTGTCACGGGGATGTCTCTGACTCTGGGATCTCTCTGACTCTGGGATTTCACTGACTGGGATTTGTCTGAATCTGGGTTGTCTCTGAATCTGTGATCTCTCTGAATCTGGGATATCTTTGACTCTGGGATGTCTCTGTCTCTGGGATCTCTCTGACTCTGGGATCTCTCTGATTCTGGGATGTCTCTGACTCTGGGATGTCTCTGACTCTGGATGTCTCTGACTCTGGGATCTCTCGGTCTCTGGGATGTCTCTGACTCTGGGATGTCTCTGACTCTGGGATGTCTCTGCCTTTGGGATGTCTCTGACTCTGGGATCTCTCTGACTCTGGGATGTCTCTCACTCTGGGATGTCTCTGACTCTGGGATGTCCCTGAATCTGGGATGTCTCTGAATCTGTGATATCACTGAATCTGGGATATCTCTGACTCTGGGATGTGTGTGTCTCTGGGATCTCTCTAACTCTGGGATGTCACTGGGACCTCTCTGACTCTGGGATGTCTCTGACTCTGGGATCTCTCTGACTCTGGGATATCTCTGAATCTGGGATGTCACTGACTCTGAATCTGGGATCTCTCTGACTCTGGGATGTCACTAACTCTGAATCTGGGATGCCTCTGACTCTGAACCTGGGATCTCTCTAACTCTGAATCTGGGATCTCTGTCAATCTGGGATCTCTCTGAATCTGGTATCTCTCTGATCTGGGATACCTCTGACACAGGGATGTCTCTGAAACGTGGAAGTCTCTGACACGGGGATCTGTCTGACTCTGGGATCTCTCTAACTCTGGGATATCACTGACTGGGATGTCTCTGAATCTGGGATGTCTCTGAATCTGGGATCGGTCTGACTCTGGGATCTCTCTGACTCTGGGATCTCTCTGGGATGTCTCCGACTCTGGGATGCATCTGAATCTGGGATGTCTCTGACTCTGGAATCTCTCTGACTCTGGGATGTCTCTGACTCTGGGATCTCTCTGACTCTGGGATCTCTCTATCTTTGGGATACCTCTGAATCTGGGATACCTCTGAATCTGGGATCGGTCTGACTCTGGGATCTCTCTGACTCTGGGATCTCTCTGGGATGTCTCCGACTCTGGGATGCATCTGAACCTGGGATGTCTCTGACTCTGGAATCTCTCTGACTCTGGGTTGTCTATGACTCTGGGATGTCTCTGACTCTGGGATCTCTCTGACTCTGGGATATCTCAGACTCTGGGATCTCTCTGACTCTGGGATTTCACTGAATGGGATGTCTCTGAATCTGGGATGTCAATGAAACTGTGATCTCTCTGAATCTGGGATCTCTTTGACTCAGGGATATCTCTGCATTGGGGATGTCTCTGACTCTGGGATGTCTCTGACTCTGGGATGTCTCAGACTCTGGGATGTCTCTGACTCTGGGATGTCTCTGAATCTGGGATCTATCTGAATCTGGGATCTCTCTGATCTGCGATACCTCTGACTCTGGGATGTCTCTGTCTCTGGGACCTCTCTGACTCTGGGATGTCTCTGACTCTGAACCTGTGATCTTTCTAACTCTGAATCTGGGATGTCTCAGAATCTGGGATGTCTCTGAATCTGGGATCACTCTGATCTGGGATACCTCAAACACGGGGATGTCTCTGACACGGGGATGTCTCTGACTCTGGGATCTCTCTGAATCTGGGATATCTTTGACTCTGGGATGTCTCTGTCTCTGGGATCTCTCTGACTCTGGGATCTCTCTGACTCTGGGATGTCTCTGACTCTGGGATGTCTCTGACTCTGGATGTCTCTGACTCTGGGATCTCTCGGTCTCTGGGATGTCTCTGACTCTGGGATGTCTCTGACTCTGGGATGTCTCTGCCTTTGGGATGTCCCTGACTCTGGGATGTCTCTGACTCTGGGATGCCTCAGAATCTGGGATCTCTCAGAATCTGGGATTTCTCTGACTCTGGGATGTCTGTGTCTCTGGGATCTCTCTAACTCTGGGATGTCTCTGGGACCTCTCTGACTCTGGGATGTCTCTGACTCTGGGATCTCTCTGAGATATCTCCGACTCTGGGTTCTCTCTGGAATGTCTCCGTCTCTGGGATGCATCTGAATCTGGGATGTCTCTGGCTCTGGGATGTCTCTGACTCTTCGATCTCTCTGACTCTGGGATGTCTCTGACTCTGGGATGTCTCTGCCTTTGGGATGTCTCTGACTCTGGGATGTCTCTGAATCTGGGATGTCTCTGTATCAGTGATCTCTCTGAATCTGGGATATCTTTGACTCTGGGATGTCTCTGTCTCTGGGATCTCTCTGACTCTGGGATCTCTCTGACTCTGGGATGTCTCTGACTCTGGGATGTCTCTGACTCTGGATGTCTCTGACTCTGGGATCTCTCGGTCTCTGGGATGTCTCTGACTCTGGGATGTCTCTGACTCTGGGATGTCTCTGCCTTTGGGATGTCCCTGACTCTGGGATGTCTCTGACTCTGGGATGTCTCTGACTCTGGGATGTCTCTGAATCTGGGATCTCTCTGAATCTGGGATATCTCTGACTCTGGGATGTCTGTGTCTCTGGGATCTCTCTAACTCTGGGATGTCTCTGGGACCTCTCTGGCTCTGGGATGTCTCTGACTCTGGGATCTCTCTGGGATATCTCCGACTCTGGGTTCTCTCTGGGATGTCTCCGTCTCTGGGATACATCTGAATCTGGGATGTCTCTGACTCTGGGATGTCTCTGAATCTGGGATATCTCTGACTCTGAATCTGCGATCTCTCTGACTCCGGGATGTCACTAACTCTGAAGCTGGGATCACTCTGACTCTGGGATCTCTCTGACTGGGATGTCTACGACTCTGAATCTGGGATGCCTCTGACTCTGAACCTGGGATCACTCTAACTCTGAATCTGGGATCTCACTCAATCTGGGATCTCTTTGAATCTGGGATCTCTCTGATCTGGGAAACCTCTTACACAGGGATGTCTCTGACACGTGGAAGTCTCTGACACGGGGATCTGTCTGACTCTGGGATCTCTCTGACTCTGGGATTTCATTGACTGGGATGACTCTGAATCTGGGATGTCTCTGAATCTGTGATCTCACTGAATCTGGGATATCTCTGACTCTGGGATGTCTGTGTCTCTGGGATCTCTCTAACTCTGGGATGTCTCTGGGACCTCTCTGACTCTGGGATGTCTCCGACTCTGGGATCTCTCTGGGATGTCTCCGACTCTGGGATGCATCTGAATATGGGATGTCTCCGGCTCTGGGATGTCTCTGACTCTTCGATCTCTCAGACTCTGGGATCTCTCTGACTCTGGGATCTCTCTGACTCTGGGATGTCTCTGTCTCTGACACGGGGATGTCTCTGACTCTGACTCTGGGATGAATCTGACTCTGGGATCTCTCTGACTCTGGGATTTCACTGAATGGGATGTCTCTGAATCTGGGATGTCAATGAATCTGTGATCTCTCTGAATCTGGGATCTCTTTGACTCAGGGATACCTCTGCATTGGGGATGTCTCTGACTCTGGGATGTCTCTGACTCTGGGATGTCTTAGACTCTGGGATGTCTCTCACTCTGGGATGTCTCTGACTCTGGGATGTGCCTGACTCTGGGATCTCTCTGAATCTGGGATCTCTCTGAATCTGGGATCTCTCTGATCTGGGATACCTCTGACACGGGGTGTCTCTGACACGCGGATGTCTCTGACTCTGGGATCTCTCTGACTCTGGGATTTCACTGACTGGGATGTCTCTGAATCTGGGATGTCTCTGAATCTGTGATCTCTCTGAATCTGGGATATCTCTGACTCTGGGATGTCTCTGTCTCTAGGATCTCTCTGACTCTGGGATCTCTCTGACTCTGGGATGTCTCTGACTCTGGGATGTCTCTGACACTGGGATCTCTCGGTCTCTGGGATGTCTCTGAATCTGGGATGTCTCTGACTCTGGGATTTCTCTGACTCTGGGATGTCTCTGAATCTGGGATATCTCTGACACGGGGATGTCTCTGACACGGGGATGTCTCTGACTCTGGGATCTCTCTGATTCTGGGATTTCACTGACTGGGATTTGTCTGAATCTGGGTTATCTCTGACTCTGGGATCTCTCTGACTCTGGGATGTCTCTGACTCTGGGATGTCTCTGAATCTGGGATGTCTCTGACTCTGGGAACTCTCTGAATCTGGGATCTCTCTGAATCTGGGATGTCTCTGAATCTGGGATCACTCTGATCTGGGATACCTCTGACACGGGGATGTCTCTGACACGGGGATGTCTCTGACTCTGGGATCTCTCTGACTCTGGGATTTCACTGACTGGGATTTGTCTGAATCTGGGTTGTCTCTGAATCTGTGATCTCTCTGAATCTGGGATATCTTTGACTCTGGGATGTCTCTGTCTCTGGGATCTCTCTGACTCTGGGATCTCTCTGATTCTGGGATGTCTCTGACTCTGGGATGTCTCTGACTCTGGATGTCTCTGACTCTGGGATCTCTCGGTCTCTGGGATGTCTCTGACTCTGGGATGTCTCTGACTCTGGGATGTCTCTGCCTTTGGGATGTCTCTGACTCTGGGATGTCTCTGACTCTGGGATGTCTCTCACTCTGGGATGTCTCTGACTCTGGGATGTCCCTGAATCTGGGATGTCTCTGAATCTGTGATCTCACTGAATCTGGGATATCTCTGACTCTGGGATGTGTGTGTCTCTGGGATCTCTCTAACTCTGGGATGTCACTGGGACCTCTCTGACTCTGGGATGTCTCTGACTCTGGGATCTCTCTGGGATGTCTCCGACTCTGGGTTCTCTCTGGGATGTCTCCGTCTCTGGGATGCATCTGAATCTGGGATGTCTCTGGCTCTGGGATGTCTCTGACTCTTCGATCTCTCTGACTCTGGGATGTCTCTGCCGTTGGGATGTCTCTGACTCTGGGATGTCTCTGAATCGGAATCTGGGATCTCTCTGACTCTGGGATGTCTCTGAATCTGGGATGTCTCTGAATCTGGGATGTCTCCGACTCTGGGATTCTCTGAATCTGGGATATCTCTGACTCTGGGGTGTCTCTGAATCTGGGAGCTCTCTGACTCTGGGATGTGTCTGAAACTGGGATGTCACTGAATCTGAGATGTCTCTGACTCTGGGATATGTCTGAATCTGGGATCTCTCTGACACTGGGATGTGTCTGACTCTGGGATATCTCTGACTCTCGGATGTCTCTGACTCTGGGATCTCTCTGACTCTGCGGTGTCTCTGAATCTGGGATGTCTCTCACTCTGGGATGTCTCTGACTCTGGGATGTGCCTGACTCTGGGATCTCTCTGAATCTGGGATCTCTCTGAATCTGGGATCTCTCTGATCTGGGATACCTCTGACACGGGGTGTCTCTGACACGCGGATGTCTCTGACTCTGGGATCTCTCTGACTCTGGGATTTCACTGACTGGGATGTCTCTGAATCTGGGATGTCTCTGAATCTGTGATCTCTCTGAATCTGGGATATCTCTGACTCTGGGATGTCTCTGTCTCTAGGATCTCTCTGACTCTGGGATCTCTCTGACTCTGGGATGTCTCTGACTCTGGGATGTCTCTGACGCTGGGATCTCTCGGTCTCTGGGATGTCTCTGAATCTGGGATGTCTCTGACTCTGGGATTTCTCTGACTCTGGGATGTCTCTGAATCTGGGATATCTCTGACACGGGGATGTCTCTGACACGGGGATGTCTCTGACTCTGGGATCTCTCTGACTCTGGGATTTCACTGACTGGGATTTGTCTGAATCTGGGTTGTCTCTGACTCTGGGATCTCTCGGTCTCTGGGATGTCTCTGACTCTGGGATGTCTCTGACTCTGGGATGTCTCTGCCTTTGGGATGTCTCTGACTCTGGGATCTCTCTGACTCTGGGATGTCTCTCACTCTGGGATGTCTCTGACTCTGGGATGTCCCTGAATCTGGGATGTCTCTGAATCTGTGATCTCACTGAATCTGGGATATCTCTGACTCTGGGATGTGTGTGTCTCTGGGATCTCTCTAACTCTGGGATGTCACTGGGACCTCTCTGACTCTGGGATGTCTCTGACTCTGGGATCTCTCTGACTCTGGGATATCTCTGAATCTGGGATGTCACTGACTCTGAATCTGGGATCTCTCTGACTCTGGGATGTCACTAACTCTGAATCTGGGATGCCTCTGACTCTGAACCTGGGATCTCTCTAACTCTGAATCTGGGATCTCTCTCAATCTGGGATCTCTCTGAATCTGGTATCTCTCTGATCTGGGATACCTCTGACACAGGGATGTCTCTGAAACGTGGAAGTCTCTGACACGGGGATCTGTCTGACTCTGGGATCTCTCTAACTCTGGGATATCACTGACTGGGATGTCTCTGAATCTGGGATGTCTCTGAATCTGGGATCGGTCTGACTCTGGGATCTCTCTGACTCTGGGATCTCTCTGGGATGTCTCCGACTCTGGGATGCATCTGAATCTGGGATGTCTCTGACTCTGGAATCTCTCTGACTCTGGGATGTCTCTGACTCTGGGATCTCTCTGACTCTGGGATCTCTCTATCTTTGGGATACCTATGAATCTGGGACACCTCTGAATCTGGGATCGGTCTGACTCTGGGATCTCTCTGACTCTGGGATCTCTCTGGGATGTCTCCGACTCTGGGATGCATCTGAACCTGGGATGTCTCTGACTCTGGAATCTCTCTGACTCTGGGTTGTCTATGACTCTGGGATGTCTCTGACTCTGGGATCTCTCTGACTCTGGGATATCTCAGACTCTGGGATCTCTCTGACTCTGGGATTTCACTGAATGGGATGTCTCTGAATCTGGGATGTCAATGAATCTGTGATCTCTCTGAATCTGGGATCTCTTTGACTCAGGGATATCTCTGCATTGGGGATGTCTCTGACTCTGGGATGTCTCTGACTCTGGGATGTCTCAGACTCTGGGATGTCTCTGACTCTGGGATGTCTCTGAATCTGGGATCTATCTGAATCTGGGATCTCTCTGATCTGCGATACCTCTGACTCTGGGATGTCTCTGTCTCTGGGACCTCTCTGACTCTGGGATGTCTCTGACTCTGAACCTGTGATCTTTCTAACTCTGAATCTGGGATGTCTCAGAATCTGGGATGTCTCTGAATCTGGGATCACTCTGATCTGGGATACCTCAAACACGGGGATGTCTCTGACACGGGGATGTCTCTGACTCTGGGATCTCTCTGAATCTGGGATATCTTTGACTCTGGGATGTCTCTGTCTCTGGGATCTCTCTGACTCTGGGATCTCTCTGACTCTGGGATGTCTCTGACTCTGGGATGTCTCTGACTCTGGATGTCTCTGACTCTGGGATCTCTCGGTCTCTGGGATGTCTCTGACTCTGGGATGTCTCTGACTCTGGGATGTCTCTGCCTTTGGGATGTCCCTGACTCTGGGATGTCTCTGACTCTGGGATGCCTCAGAATCTGGGATCTCTCAGAATCTGGGATTTCTCTGACTCTGGGATGTCTGTGTCTCTGGGATCTCTCTAACTCTGGGATGTCTCTGGGACCTCTCTGACTCTGGGATGTCTCTGACTCTGGGATCTCTCTGAGATATCTCCGACTCTGGGTTCTCTCTGGAATGTCTCCGTCTCTGGGATGCATCTGAATCTGGGATGTCTCTGGCTCTGGGATGTCTCTGACTCTTCGATGTCTCTGACTCTGGGATGTCTCTGACTCTGGGATGTCTCTGCCTTTGGGATGTCTCTGACTCTGGGATGTCTCTGAATCTGGGATGTCTCTGTATCAGTGATCTCTCTGAATCTGGGATATCTTTGACTCTGGGATGTCTCTGTCTCTGGGATCTCTCTGACTCTGGGATCTCTCTGACTCTGGGATGTCTCTGACTCTGGGATGTCTCTGACTCTGGATGTCTCTGACTCTGGGATCTCTCGGTCTCTGGGATGTCTCTGACTCTGGGATGTCTCTGACTCTGGGATGTCTCTGCCTTTGGGATGTCCCTGACTCTGGGATGTCTCTGACTCTGGGATGTCTCTGACTCTGGGATGTCTCTGAATCTGGGATCTCTCTGAATCTGGGATATCTCTGACTCTGGGATGTCTGTGTCTCTGGGATCTCTCTAACTCTGGGATGTCTCTGGGACCTCTCTGACTCTGGAATGTCTCTGACTCTGGGATGTCTCTGAATCGGAATCTGGGATCTCTCTGACTCTGGGATGTCTCTGAATCTGGGATGTCTCTGAATCTGGGATATCTCTGAATCTGGGATGTCTCCGACTCTGGGATGTCTCTGAATCTGGGATATCTCTGACTCTGGGGTGTCTCTGAATCTGGGAGCTCTCTGACTCTGGGATGTGTCTGAATCTGGGATGTCACTGAATCTGGGATGTCTCTGACACTGGGATATGTCTGAATCTGGGATCTCTCTGACACTGGGATGTGTCTGACTCTGGGATCTCTCTGACTCTGGGATGTCTCTGACTCTGGGATCTCTCTGACTCTGGGATGTCTCTGAATCTGGGATGTCTCTGACTCTGAATCTGCGATCTCTCTGACTCTGGGATGTCACTAACTCTGAAGCTGGGATCACTCTGACTCTGGGATCTCTCTGACTGGGATGTCTACGACTCTGAATCTGGGATGCCTCTGACTCTGAACCTCGGATCACTCTAACTCTGAATCTGGGATCTCTCTCAATCTGGGATCTCTTTGAATCTGGGATCTCTCTGATCTGGGATACCTCTTACACAGGGATGTCTCTGACACGTGGAAGTCTCTGACACGGGGATCTGTCTGACTCTGGGATCTCTCTGACTCTGGGATTTCATTGACTGGGATGACTCTGAATCTGGGATGTCTCTGAATCTGTGATCTCACTGAATCTGGGGTATCTCTGACTCTGGGATGTCTGTGTCTCTGGGATCTCTCTAACTCTGGGATGTCTCTGGGACCTCTCTGACTCTGGGATGTCTCTGACTCTGGGATCTCTCTGGGATGTCTCCGACTCTGGGTTCTCTCAGGGATGTCTCCGACTCTGGGATGCATCTGAATATGGGATGTCTCCGGCTCTGGGATGTCTCTGACTCTTCGATCTCTCTGACTCTGGGATCTCTCTGACTCTGGGATCTCTCTGACTCTGGGATGTCTCTGTCTCTGACACGGGGATGGCTCTGACTCTGACTCTGGGATGAATCTGACTCTGGGATGTCTCTGACTCTGGGATGTCTCTGACTCTGGGATCTCATTGAATCTGGGATTTCACTGAATGGGATGTCTCTGAATCTGGGATGTCAATGAATCTGTGATCTCTCTGAATCTGGGATCTCTTTGACTCAGGGATACCTCTGCATTGGGGATGTCTCTGACTCTGGGATGTCTCTGACTCTGGGATGTCTCAGACTCTGGGATGTCTCTCACTCTGGGATGTCTCTGACTCTGGGATGTCCCTGACTCTGGGATCTCTCTGAATCTGGGATCGCTCTGAATCTGGGATCTCTCTGATCTGGGATACCTCTGACACGGGGTGTCTCTGACACGCGGATGTCTCTGACTCTGGGATCTCTCTGACTCTGGGATTTCACTGACTGGGATGTCTCTGAATCTGGGATGTCTCTGAATCTGTGATCTCTCTGAATCTGGGATATCTCTGACTCTGGGTTGTCTCAGTCTCTAGGATCTCTCTGACTCTGGGATCTCTCTGACTCTGGGATGTCTCTGACTCTGGGATATCTCTGACTCTGGGATCTCTCGGTCTCTGGGATGTCTCTGAATCTGGGATGTCTCTGACTCTGGGATTTCTCTGACTCTGGGATGTCTCTGAATCTGGGATATCTCTGACACGGGGATGTCTCTGACACGGGGATGTCTCTGACTCTGGGATCTCTCTGACTCTGGGATTTCACTGACTGGGATTTGTCTGAATCTGGGTTGTCTCTGACTCTGGGATCTCTCTGACTCTGGGATGTCTCTGACTCTGGGATGTCTCTGAATCTGGGATGTCTCTGACTCTGGGAACTCTCTGAATCTGGGATCTCTCTGAATCTGGGATGTCTCTGAATCTGGGATCACTCTGATCTGGGATACCTCTGACACGGGGATGTCTCTGTCACGGGGATGTCTCTGACTCTGGGATCTCTCTGACTCTGGGATTTCACTGACTGGGATTTGTCTGAATCTGGGTTGTCTCTGAATCTGTGATCTCTCTGAATCTGGGATATCTTTGACTCTGGGATGTCTCTGTCTCTGGGATCTCTCTGACTCTGGGATCTCTCTGATTCTGGGATGTCTCTGACTCTGGGATGTCTCTGACTCTGGATGTCTCTGACTCTGGGATCTCTCGGTCTCTGGGATGTCTCTGACTCTGGGATCTCTCTGACTCTGGGATATCTCTGAATCTGGGATGTCACTGACTCTGAATCTGGGATCTCTCTGACTCTGGGATGTCACTAACTCTGAATCTGGGATGCCTCTGACTCTGAACCTGGGATCTCTCTAACTCTGAATCTGGGATCTCTGTCAATCTGGGATCTCTCTGAATCTGGTATCTCTCTGATCTGGGATACCTCTGACACAGGGATGTCTCTGAAACGTGGAAGTCTCTGACACGGGGATCTGTCTGACTCTGGGATCTCTCTAACTCTGGGATATCACTGACTGGGATGTCTCTGAATCTGGGATGTCTCTGAATCTGGGATCGGTCTGACTCTGGGATCTCTCTGACTCTGGGATCTCTCTGGGATGTCTCCGACTCTGGGATGCATCTGAATCTGGGATGTCTCTGACTCTGGAATCTCTCTGACTCTGGGATGTCTCTGACTCTGGGATCTCTCTGACTCTGGGATCTCTCTATCTTTGGGATACCTCTGAATCTGGGATACCTCTGAATCTGGGATCGGTCTGACTCTGGGATCTCTCTGACTCTGGGATCTCTCTGGGATGTCTCCGACTCTGGGATGCATCTGAACCTGGGATGTCTCTGACTCTGGAATCTCTCTGACTCTGGGTTGTCTATGACTCTGGGATGTCTCTGACTCTGGGATCTCTCTGACTCTGGGATATCTCAGACTCTGGGATCTCTCTGACTCTGGGATTTCACTGAATGGGATGTCTCTGAATCTGGGATGTCAATGAATCTGTGATCTCTCTGAATCTGGGATCTCTTTGACTCAGGGATATCTCTGCATTGGGGATGTCTCTGACTCTGGGATGTCTCTGACTCTGGGATGTCTCAGACTCTGGGATGTCTCTGACTCTGGGATGTCTCTGAATCTGGGATCTATCTGAATCTGGGATCTCTCTGATCTGCGATACCTCTGACTCTGGGATGTCTCTGTCTCTGGGACCTCTCTGACTCTGGGATGTCTCTGACTCTGAACCTGTGATCTTTCTAACTCTGAATCTGGGATGTCTCAGAATCTGGGATGTCTCTGAATCTGGGATCACTCTGATCTGGGATACCTCAAACACGGGGATGTCTCTGACACGGGGATGTCTCTGACTCTGGGATCTCTCTGAATCTGGGATATCTTTGACTCTGGGATGTCTCTGTCTCTGGGATCTCTCTGACTCTGGGATCTCTCTGACTCTGGGATGTCTCTGACTCTGGGATGTCTCTGACTCTGGATGTCTCTGACTCTGGGATCTCTCGGTCTCTGGGATGTCTCTGACTCTGGGATGTCTCTGACTCTGGGATGTCTCTGCCTTTGGGATGTCCCTGACTCTGGGATGTCTCTGACTCTGGGATGCCTCAGAATCTGGGATCTCTCAGAATCTGGGATTTCTCTGACTCTGGGATGTCTGTGTCTCTGGGATCTCTCTAACTCTGGGATGTCTCTGGGACCTCTCTGACTCTGGGATGTCTCTGACTCTGGGATCTCTCTGAGATATCTCCGACTCTGGGTTCTCTCTGGAATGTCTCCGTCTCTGGGATGCATCTGAATCTGGGATGTCTCTGGCTCTGGGATGTCTCTGACTCTTCGATCTCTCTGACTCTGGGATGTCTCTGACTCTGGGATGTCTCTGCCTTTGGGATGTCTCTGACTCTGGGATGTCTCTGAATCTGGGATGTCTCTGTATCAGTGATCTCTCTGAATCTGGGATATCTTTGACTCTGGGATGTCTCTGTCTCTGGGATCTCTCTGACTCTGGGATCTCTCTGACTCTGGGATGTCTCTGACTCTGGGATGTCTCTGACTCTGGATGTCTCTGACTCTGGGATCTCTCGGTCTCTGGGATGTCTCTGACTCTGGGATGTCTCTGACTCTGGGATGTCTCTGCCTTTGGGATGTCCCTGACTCTGGGATGTCTCTGACTCTGGGATGTCTCTGACTCTGGGATGTCTCTGAATCTGGGATCTCTCTGAATCTGGGATATCTCTGACTCTGGGATGTCTGTGTCTCTGGGATCTCTCTAACTCTGGGATGTCTCTGGGACCTCTCTGGCTCTGGGATGTCTCTGACTCTGGGATCTCTCTGGGATATCTCCGACTCTGGGTTCTCTCTGGGATGTCTCCGTCTCTGGGATACATCTGAATCTGGGATGTCTCTGGCCCTGGGATGTCTCTGACTCTTCGATCTCTCTGACTCTGGGATGTCTCTGACTCTGGGATATCTCTGCCTTTGGGATGTCTCTGACTCTGGGATGTCTCTGACTCTGGAATGTCTCTGACTCTGGGATGTCTCTGAATCGGAATCTGGGATCTCTCTGACTCTGGGATGTCTCTGACTCTGGAATGTCTCTGACTCTGGGATGTCTCTGAATCGGAATCTGGGATCTGTCTGACTCTGGGATGTCTCTGAATCTGGGATGTCTCTGAATCTGGGATATCTCTGAATCTGGGATGTCTCCGACTCTGGGATGTCTCTGAATCTGGGATATCTCTGACTCTGGGGTGTCTCTAAATCTGGGAGCTCTCTGACTCTGGGATGTGTCTGAATCTGGGATGTCACTGAATCTGGGATGTCTCTGACACTGGGATATGTCTGAATCTGGGATCTCTCTGACACTGGGATGTGTCTGACTCTGGGATCTCTCTGACTCTGGGATGTCTCTGACTCTGGGATCTCTCTGACTCTGGGATGTCTCTGAATCTGGGATATCTCTGACTCTGAATCTGCGATCTCTCTGACTCCGGGATGTCACTAACTCTGAAGCTGGGATCACTCTGACTCTGGGATCTCTCTGACTGGGATGTCTACGACTCTGAATCTGGGATGCCTCTGACTCTGAACCTGGGATCACTCTAACTCTGAATCTGGGATCTCACTCAATCTGGGATCTCTTTGAATCTGGGATCTCTCTGATCTGGGAAACCTCTTACACAGGGATGTCTCTGACACGTGGAAGTCTCTGACACGGGGATCTGTCTGACTCTGGGATCTCTCTGACTCTGGGATTTCATTGACTGGGATGACTCTGAATCTGGGATGTCTCTGAATCTGTGATCTCACTGAATCTGGGATATCTCTGACTCTGGGATGTCTGTGTCTCTGGGATCTCTCTAACTCTGGGATGTCTCTGGGACCTCTCTGACTCTGGGATGTCTCCGACTCTGGGATCTCTCTGGGATGTCTCCGACTCTGGGATGCATCTGAATATGGGATGTCTCCGGCTCTGGGATGTCTCTGACTCTTCGATCTCTCAGACTCTGGGATCTCTCTGACTCTGGGATCTCTCTGACTCTGGGATGTCTCTGTCTCTGACACGGGGATGTCTCTGACTCTGACTCTGGGATGAATCTGACTCTGGGATCTCTCTGACTCTGGGATTTCACTGAATGGGATGTCTCTGAATCTGGGATGTCAATGAATCTGTGATCTCTCTGAATCTGGGATCTCTTTGACTCAGGGATACCTCTGCATTGGGGATGTCTCTGACTCTGGGATGTCTCTGACTCTGGGATGTCTTAGACTCTGGGATGTCTCTCACTCTGGGATGTCTCTGACTCTGGGATGTGCCTGACTCTGGGATCTCTCTGAATCTGGGATCTCTCTGAATCTGGGATCTCTCTGATCTGGGATACCTCTGACACGGGGTGTCTCTGACACGCGGATGTCTCTGACTCTGGGATCTCTCTGACTCTGGGATTTCACTGACTGGGATGTCTCTGAATCTGGGATGTCTCTGAATCTGTGATCTCTCTGAATCTGGGATATCTCTGACTCTGGGATGTCTCTGTCTCTAGGATCTCTCTGACTCTGGGATCTCTCTGACTCTGGGATGTCTCTGACTCTGGGATGTCTCTGACACTGGGATCTCTCGGTCTCTGGGATGTCTCTGAATCTGGGATGTCTCTGACTCTGGGATTTCTCTGACTCTGGGATGTCTCTGAATCTGGGATATCTCTGACACGGGGATGTCTCTGACACGGGGATGTCTCTGACTCTGGGATCTCTCTGATTCTGGGATTTCACTGACTGGGATTTGTCTGAATCTGGGTTATCTCTGACTCTGGGATCTCTCTGACTCTGGGATGTCTCTGACTCTGGGATGTCTCTGAATCTGGGATGTCTCTGACTCTGGGAACTCTCTGAATCTGGGATCTCTCTGAATCTGGGATGTCTCTGAATCTGGGATCACTCTGATCTGGGATACCTCTGACACGGGGATGTCTCTGACACGGGGATGTCTCTGACTCTGGGATCTCTCTGACTCTGGGATTTCACTGACTGGGATTTGTCTGAATCTGGGTTGTCTCTGAATCTGTGATCTCTCTGAATCTGGGATATCTTTGACTCTGGGATGTCTCTGTCTCTGGGATCTCTCTGACTCTGGGATCTCTCTGATTCTGGGATGTCTCTGACTCTGGGATGTCTCTGACTCTGGATGTCTCTGACTCTGGGATCTCTCGGTCTCTGGGATGTCTCTGACTCTGGGATGTCTCTGACTCTGGGATGTCTCTGCCTTTGGGATGTCTCTGACTCTGGGATGTCTCTGACTCTGGGATGTCTCTCACTCTGGGATGTCTCTGACTCTGGGATGTCCCTGAATCTGGGATGTCTCTGAATCTGTGATCTCACTGAATCTGGGATATCTCTGACTCTGGGATGTGTGTGTCTCTGGGATCTCTCTAACTCTGGGATGTCACTGGGACCTCTCTGACTCTGGGATGTCTCTGACTCTGGGATCTCTCTGGGATGTCTCCGACTCTGGGTTCTCTCTGGGATGTCTCCGTCTCTGGGATGCATCTGAATCTGGGATGTCTCTGGCTCTGGGATGTCTCTGACTCTTCGATCTCTCTGACTCTGGGATGTCTCTGCCGTTGGGATGTCTCTGACTCTGGGATGTCTCTGAATCGGAATCTGGGATCTCTCTGACTCTGGGATTTCTCTGACTCTGGGATGTCTCTGAATCTGGGATATCTCTGACACGGGGATGTCTCTGACACGGGGATGTCTCTGACTCTGGGATCTCTCTGACTCTGGGATTTCACTGACTGGGATTTGTCTGAATCTGGGTTGTCTCTGACTCTGGGATCTCTCTGACTCTGGGATGTCTCTGACTCTGGGATGTCTCTGAATCTGGGATGTCTCTGACTCTGGGAACTCTCTGAATCTGGGATCTCTCTGAATCTGGGATGTCTCTGAATCTGGGATCACTCTGATCTGGGATACCTCTGACACGGGGATGTCTCTGTCACGGGGATGTCTCTGACTCTGGGATCTCTCTGACTCTGGGATTTCACTGACTGGGATTTGTCTGAATCTGGGTTGTCTCTGAATCTGTGATCTCTCTGAATCTGGGATATCTTTGACTCTGGGATGTCTCTGTCTCTGGGATCTCTCTGACTCTGGGATCTCTCTGATTCTGGGATGTCTCTGACTCTGGGATGTCTCTGACTCTGGATGTCTCTGACTCTGGGATCTCTCGGTCTCTGGGATGTCTCTGACTCTGGGATGTCTCTGACTCTGGGATGTCTCTGCCTTTGGGATGTCTCTGACTCTGGGATCTCTCTGACTCTGGGATGTCTCTCACTCTGGGATGTCTCTGACTCTGGGATGTCCCTGAATCTGGGATGTCTCTGAATCTGTGATATCACTGAATCTGGGATATCTCTGACTCTGGGATGTGTGTGTCTCTGGGATCTCTCTAACTCTGGGATGTCACTGGGACCTCTCTGACTCTGGGATGTCTCTGACTCTGGGATCTCTCTGACTCTGGGATATCTCTGAATCTGGGATGTCACTGACTCTGAATCTGGGATCTCTCTGACTCTGGGATGTCACTAACTCTGAATCTGGGATGCCTCTGACTCTGAACCTGGGATCTCTCTAACTCTGAAT
This sequence comes from Scyliorhinus torazame, assembly GCF_047496885.1. Lineage (NCBI taxonomy): Eukaryota > Metazoa > Chordata > Chondrichthyes > Carcharhiniformes > Scyliorhinidae > Scyliorhinus > Scyliorhinus torazame. The sequence continues at coordinate 89,711,028 of NC_092719.1, forward strand.
CTGGGATCTCTGTCAATCTGGGATCTCTCTGAATCTGGTATCTCTCTGATCTGGGATACCTCTGACACAGGGATGTCTCTGAAACGTGGAAGTCTCTGACACGGGGATCTGTCTGACTCTGGGATCTCTCTAACTCTGGGATATCACTGACTGGGATGTCTCTGAATCTGGGATGTCTCTGAATCTGGGATCGGTCTGACTCTGGGATCTCTCTGACTCTGGGATCTCTCTGGGATGTCTCCGACTCTGGGATGCATCTGAATCTGGGATGTCTCTGACTCTGGAATCTCTCTGACTCTGGGATGTCTCTGACTCTGGGATCTCTCTGACTCTGGGATCTCTCTATCTTTGGGATACCTCTGAATCTGGGATACCTCTGAATCTGGGATCGGTCTGACTCTGGGATCTCTCTGACTCTGGGATCTCTCTGGGATGTCTCCGACTCTGGGATGCATCTGAACCTGGGATGTCTCTGACTCTGGAATCTCTCTGACTCTGGGTTGTCTATGACTCTGGGATGTCTCTGACTCTGGGATCTCTCTGACTCTGGGATATCTCAGACTCTGGGATCTCTCTGACTCTGGGATTTCACTGAATGGGATGTCTCTGAATCTGGGATGTCAATGAATCTGTGATCTCTCTGAATCTGGGATCTCTTTGACTCAGGGATATCTCTGCATTGGGGATGTCTCTGACTCTGGGATGTCTCTGACTCTGGGATGTCTCAGACTCTGGGATGTCTCTGACTCTGGGATGTCTCTGAATCTGGGATCTATCTGAATCTGGGATCTCTCTGATCTGCGATACCTCTGACTCTGGGATGTCTCTGTCTCTGGGACCTCTCTGACTCTGGGATGTCTCTGACTCTGAACCTGTGATCTTTCTAACTCTGAATCTGGGATGTCTCAGAATCTGGGATGTCTCTGAATCTGGGATCACTCTGATCTGGGATACCTCAAACACGGGGATGTCTCTGACACGGGGATGTCTCTGACTCTGGGATCTCTCTGAATCTGGGATATCTTTGACTCTGGGATGTCTCTGTCTCTGGGATCTCTCTGACTCTGGGATCTCTCTGACTCTGGGATGTCTCTGACTCTGGGATGTCTCTGACTCTGGATGTCTCTGACTCTGGGATCTCTCGGTCTCTGGGATGTCTCTGACTCTGGGATGTCTCTGACTCTGGGATGTCTCTGCCTTTGGGATGTCCCTGACTCTGGGATGTCTCTGACTCTGGGATGCCTCAGAATCTGGGATCTCTCAGAATCTGGGATTTCTCTGACTCTGGGATGTCTGTGTCTCTGGGATCTCTCTAACTCTGGGATGTCTCTGGGACCTCTCTGACTCTGGGATGTCTCTGACTCTGGGATCTCTCTGAGATATCTCCGACTCTGGGTTCTCTCTGGAATGTCTCCGTCTCTGGGATGCATCTGAATCTGGGATGTCTCTGGCTCTGGGATGTCTCTGACTCTTCGATCTCTCTGACTCTGGGATGTCTCTGACTCTGGGATGTCTCTGCCTTTGGGATGTCTCTGACTCTGGGATGTCTCTGAATCTGGGATGTCTCTGTATCAGTGATCTCTCTGAATCTGGGATATCTTTGACTCTGGGATGTCTCTGTCTCTGGGATCTCTCTGACTCTGGGATCTCTCTGACTCTGGGATGTCTCTGACTCTGGGATGTCTCTGACTCTGGATGTCTCTGACTCTGGGATCTCTCGGTCTCTGGGATGTCTCTGACTCTGGGATGTCTCTGACTCTGGGATGTCTCTGCCTTTGGGATGTCCCTGACTCTGGGATGTCTCTGACTCTGGGATGTCTCTGACTCTGGGATGTCTCTGAATCTGGGATCTCTCTGAATCTGGGATATCTCTGACTCTGGGATGTCTGTGTCTCTGGGATCTCTCTAACTCTGGGATGTCTCTGGGACCTCTCTGGCTCTGGGATGTCTCTGACTCTGGGATCTCTCTGGGATATCTCCGACTCTGGGTTCTCTCTGGGATGTCTCCGTCTCTGGGATACATCTGAATCTGGGATGTCTCTGACTCTGGGATGTCTCTGAATCTGGGATATCTCTGACTCTGAATCTGCGATCTCTCTGACTCCGGGATGTCACTAACTCTGAAGCTGGGATCACTCTGACTCTGGGATCTCTCTGACTGGGATGTCTACGACTCTGAATCTGGGATGCCTCTGACTCTGAACCTGGGATCACTCTAACTCTGAATCTGGGATCTCACTCAATCTGGGATCTCTTTGAATCTGGGATCTCTCTGATCTGGGAAACCTCTTACACAGGGATGTCTCTGACACGTGGAAGTCTCTGACACGGGGATCTGTCTGACTCTGGGATCTCTCTGACTCTGGGATTTCATTGACTGGGATGACTCTGAATCTGGGATGTCTCTGAATCTGTGATCTCACTGAATCTGGGATATCTCTGACTCTGGGATGTCTGTGTCTCTGGGATCTCTCTAACTCTGGGATGTCTCTGGGACCTCTCTGACTCTGGGATGTCTCCGACTCTGGGATCTCTCTGGGATGTCTCCGACTCTGGGATGCATCTGAATATGGGATGTCTCCGGCTCTGGGATGTCTCTGACTCTTCGATCTCTCAGACTCTGGGATCTCTCTGACTCTGGGATCTCTCTGACTCTGGGATGTCTCTGTCTCTGACACGGGGATGTCTCTGACTCTGACTCTGGGATGAATCTGACTCTGGGATCTCTCTGACTCTGGGATTTCACTGAATGGGATGTCTCTGAATCTGGGATGTCAATGAATCTGTGATCTCTCTGAATCTGGGATCTCTTTGACTCAGGGATACCTCTGCATTGGGGATGTCTCTGACTCTGGGATGTCTCTGACTCTGGGATGTCTTAGACTCTGGGATGTCTCTCACTCTGGGATGTCTCTGACTCTGGGATGTGCCTGACTCTGGGATCTCTCTGAATCTGGGATCTCTCTGAATCTGGGATCTCTCTGATCTGGGATACCTCTGACACGGGGTGTCTCTGACACGCGGATGTCTCTGACTCTGGGATCTCTCTGACTCTGGGATTTCACTGACTGGGATGTCTCTGAATCTGGGATGTCTCTGAATCTGTGATCTCTCTGAATCTGGGATATCTCTGACTCTGGGATGTCTCTGTCTCTAGGATCTCTCTGACTCTGGGATCTCTCTGACTCTGGGATGTCTCTGACTCTGGGATGTCTCTGACACTGGGATCTCTCGGTCTCTGGGATGTCTCTGAATCTGGGATGTCTCTGACTCTGGGATTTCTCTGACTCTGGGATGTCTCTGAATCTGGGATATCTCTGACACGGGGATGTCTCTGACACGGGGATGTCTCTGACTCTGGGATCTCTCTGATTCTGGGATTTCACTGACTGGGATTTGTCTGAATCTGGGTTATCTCTGACTCTGGGATCTCTCTGACTCTGGGATGTCTCTGACTCTGGGATGTCTCTGAATCTGGGATGTCTCTGACTCTGGGAACTCTCTGAATCTGGGATCTCTCTGAATCTGGGATGTCTCTGAATCTGGGATCACTCTGATCTGGGATACCTCTGACACGGGGATGTCTCTGACACGGGGATGTCTCTGACTCTGGGATCTCTCTGACTCTGGGATTTCACTGACTGGGATTTGTCTGAATCTGGGTTGTCTCTGAATCTGTGATCTCTCTGAATCTGGGATATCTTTGACTCTGGGATGTCTCTGTCTCTGGGATCTCTCTGACTCTGGGATCTCTCTGATTCTGGGATGTCTCTGACTCTGGGATGTCTCTGACTCTGGATGTCTCTGACTCTGGGATCTCTCGGTCTCTGGGATGTCTCTGACTCTGGGATGTCTCTGACTCTGGGATGTCTCTGCCTTTGGGATGTCTCTGACTCTGGGATGTCTCTGACTCTGGGATGTCTCTCACTCTGGGATGTCTCTGACTCTGGGATGTCCCTGAATCTGGGATGTCTCTGAATCTGTGATCTCACTGAATCTGGGATATCTCTGACTCTGGGATGTGTGTGTCTCTGGGATCTCTCTAACTCTGGGATGTCACTGGGACCTCTCTGACTCTGGGATGTCTCTGACTCTGGGATCTCTCTGGGATGTCTCCGACTCTGGGTTCTCTCTGGGATGTCTCCGTCTCTGGGATGCATCTGAATCTGGGATGTCTCTGGCTCTGGGATGTCTCTGACTCTTCGATCTCTCTGACTCTGGGATGTCTCTGCCGTTGGGATGTCTCTGACTCTGGGATGTCTCTGAATCGGAATCTGGGATCTCTCTGACTCTGGGATTTCTCTGACTCTGGGATGTCTCTGAATCTGGGATATCTCTGACACGGGGATGTCTCTGACTCTGGGATCTCTCTGACTCTGGGATTTCACTGACTGGGATTTGTCTGAATCTGGGTTGTCTCTGACTCTGGGATCTCTCTGACTCTGGGATGTCTCTGACTCTGGGATGTCTCTGAATCTGGGATGTCTCTGACTCTGGGAACTCTCTGAATCTGGGATCTCTCTGAATCTGGGATGTCTCTGAATCTGGGATCACTCTGATCTGGGATACCTCTGACACGGGGATGTCTCTGTCACGGGGATGTCTCTGACTTTGGGATCTCTCTGACTCTGGGATTTCACTGACTGGGATTTGTCTGAATCTGGGTTGTCTCTGAATCTGTGATCTCTCTGAATCTGGGATATCTTTGACTCTGGGATGTCTCTGTCTCTGGGATCTCTCTGACTCTGGGATCTCTCTGATTCTGGGATGTCTCTGACTCTGGGATGTCTCTGACTCTGGATGTCTCTGACTCTGGGATCTCTCGGTCTCTGGGATGTCTCTGACTCTGGGATGTCTCTGACTCTGGGATGTCTCTGCCTTTGGGATGTCTCTGACTCTGGGATCTCTCTGACTCTGGGATGTCTCTCACTCTGGGATGTCTCTGACTCTGGGATGTCCCTGAATCTGGGATGTCTCTGAATCTGTGATCTCACTGAATCTGGGATATCTCTGACTCTGGGATGTGTGTGTCTCTGGGATCTCTCTAACTCTGGGATGTCACTGGGACCTCTCTGACTCTGGGATGTCTCTGACTCTGGGATCTCTCTGACTCTGGGATATCTCTGAATCTGGGATGTCACTGACTCTGAATCTGGGATCTCTCTGACTCTGGGATGTCACTAACTCTGAATCTGGGATGCCTCTGACTCTGAACCTGGGATCTCTCTAACTCTGAATCTGGGATCTCTGTCAATCTGGGATCTCTCTGAATCTGGTATCTCTCTGATCTGGGATACCTCTGACACAGGGATGTCTCTGAAACGTGGAAGTCTCTGACACGGGGATCTGTCTGACTCTGGGATCTCTCTAACTCTGGGATATCACTGACTGGGATGTCTCTGAATCTGGGATGTCTCTGAATCTGGGATCGGTCTGACTCTGGGATCTCTCTGACTCTGGGATCTCTCTGGGATGTCTCCGACTCTGGGATGCATCTGAATCTGGGATGTCTCTGACTCTGGAATCTCTCTGACTCTGGGATGTCTCTGACTCTGGGATCTCTCTGACTCTGGGATCTCTCTATCTTTGGGATACCTCTGAATCTGGGATACCTCTGAATCTGGGATCGGTCTGACTCTGGGATCTCTCTGACTCTGGGATCTCTCTGGGATGTCTCCGACTCTGGGATGCATCTGAACCTGGGATGTCTCTGACTCTGGAATCTCTCTGACTCTGGGTTGTCTATGACTCTGGGATGTCTCTGACTCTGGGATCTCTCTGACTCTGGGATATCTCAGACTCTGGGATCTCTCTGACTCTGGGATTTCACTGAATGGGATGTCTCTGAATCTGGGATGTCAATGAATCTGTGATCTCTCTGAATCTGGGATCTCTTTGACTCAGGGATATCTCTGCATTGGGGATGTCTCTGACTCTGGGATGTCTCTGACTCTGGGATGTCTCAGACTCTGGGATGTCTCTGACTCTGGGATGTCTCTGAATCTGGGATCTATCTGAATCTGGGATCTCTCTGATCTGCGATACCTCTGACTCTGGGATGTCTCTGTCTCTGGGACCTCTCTGACTCTGGGATGTCTCTGACTCTGAACCTGTGATCTTTCTAACTCTGAATCTGGGATGTCTCAGAATCTGGGATGTCTCTGAATCTGGGATCACTCTGATCTGGGATACCTCAAACACGGGGATGTCTCTGACACGGGGATGTCTCTGACTCTGGGATCTCTCTGAATCTGGGATATCTTTGACTCTGGGATGTCTCTGTCTCTGGGATCTCTCTGACTCTGGGATCTCTCTGACTCTGGGATGTCTCTGACTCTGGGATGTCTCTGACTCTGGATGTCTCTGACTCTGGGATCTCTCGGTCTCTGGGATGTCTCTGACTCTGGGATGTCTCTGACTCTGGGATGTCTCTGCCTTTGGGATGTCCCTGACTCTGGGATGTCTCTGACTCTGGGATGCCTCAGAATCTGGGATCTCTCAGAATCTGGGATTTCTCTGACTCTGGGATGTCTGTGTCTCTGGGATCTCTCTAACTCTGGGATGTCTCTGGGACCTCTCTGACTCTGGGATGTCTCTGACTCTGGGATCTCTCTGAGATATCTCCGACTCTGGGTTCTCTCTGGAATGTCTCCGTCTCTGGGATGCATCTGAATCTGGGATGTCTCTGGCTCTGGGATGTCTCTGACTCTTCGATGTCTCTGACTCTGGGATGTCTCTGACTCTGGGATGTCTCTGCCTTTGGGATGTCTCTGACTCTGGGATGTCTCTGAATCTGGGATGTCTCTGTATCAGTGATCTCTCTGAATCTGGGATATCTTTGACTCTGGGATGTCTCTGTCTCTGGGATCTCTCTGACTCTGGGATCTCTCTGACTCTGGGATGTCTCTGACTCTGGGATGTCTCTGACTCTGGATGTCTCTGACTCTGGGATCTCTCGGTCTCTGGGATGTCTCTGACTCTGGGATGTCTCTGACTCTGGGATGTCTCTGCCTTTGGGATGTCCCTGACTCTGGGATGTCTCTGACTCTGGGATGTCTCTGACTCTGGGATGTCTCTGAATCTGGGATCTCTCTGAATCTGGGATATCTCTGACTCTGGGATGTCTGTGTCTCTGGGATCTCTCTAACTCTGGGATGTCTCTGGGACCTCTCTGGCTCTGGGATGTCTCTGACTCTGGGATCTCTCTGGGATATCTCCGACTCTGGGTTCTCTCTGGGATGTCTCCGTCTCTGGGATACATCTGAATCTGGGATGTCTCTGGCCCTGGGATGTCTCTGACTCTTCGATCTCTCTGACTCTGGGATGTCTCTGACTCTGGGATATCTCTGCCTTTGGGATGTCTCTGACTCTGGGATGTCTCTGACTCTGGAATGTCTCTGACTCTGGGATGTCTCTGAATCGGAATCTGGGATCTCTCTGACTCTGGGATGTCTCTGACTCTGGAATGTCTCTGACTCTGGGATGTCTCTGAATCGGAATCTGGGATCTGTCTGACTCTGGGATGTCTCTGAATCTGGGATGTCTCTGAATCTGGGATATCTCTGAATCTGGGATGTCTCCGACTCTGGGATGTCTCTGAATCTGGGATATCTCTGACTCTGGGGTGTCTCTAAATCTGGGAGCTCTCTGACTCTGGGATGTGTCTGAATCTGGGATGTCACTGAATCTGGGATGTCTCTGACACTGGGATATGTCTGAATCTGGGATCTCTCTGACACTGGGATGTGTCTGACTCTGGGATCTCTCTGACTCTGGGATGTCTCTGACTCTGGGATCTCTCTGACTCTGGGATGTCTCTGAATCTGGGATATCTCTGACTCTGAATCTGCGATCTCTCTGACTCCGGGATGTCACTAACTCTGAAGCTGGGATCACTCTGACTCTGGGATCTCTCTGACTGGGATGTCTACGACTCTGAATCTGGGATGCCTCTGACTCTGAACCTGGGATCACTCTAACTCTGAATCTGGGATCTCACTCAATCTGGGATCTCTTTGAATCTGGGATCTCTCTGATCTGGGAAACCTCTTACACAGGGATGTCTCTGACACGTGGAAGTCTCTGACACGGGGATCTGTCTGACTCTGGGATCTCTCTGACTCTGGGATTTAATTGACTGGGATGACTCTGAATCTGGGATGTCTCTGAATCTGTGATCTCACTGAATCTGGGATATCTCTGACTCTGGGATGTCTGTGTCTCTGGGATCTCTCTAACTCTGGGATGTCTCTGGGACCTCTCTGACTCTGGGATGTCTCCGACTCTGGGATCTCTCTGGGATGTCTCCGACTCTGGGATGCATCTGAATATGGGATGTCTCCGGCTCTGGGATGTCTCTGACTCTTCGATCTCTCAGACTCTGGGATCTCTCTGACTCTGGGATCTCTCTGACTCTGGGATGTCTCTGTCTCTGACACGGGGATGTCTCTGACTCTGACTCTGGGATGAATCTGACTCTGGGATCTCTCTGACTCTGGGATTTCACTGAATGGGATGTCTCTGAATCTGGGATGTCAATGAATCTGTGATCTCTCTGAATCTGGGATCTCTTTGACTCAGGGATACCTCTGCATTGGGGATGTCTCTGACTCTGGGATGTCTCTGACTCTGGGATGTCTCAGACTCTGGGATGTCTCTGACTCTGGGATGTCTCTGACTCTGGGATGTGCCTGACTCTGGGATCTCTCTGAATCTGGGATCTCTCTGAATCTGGGATCTCTCTGATCTGGGATACCTCTGACACGGGGTGTCTCTGACACGCGGATGTCTCTGACTCTGGGATCTCTCTGACTCTGGGATTTCACTGACTGGGATGTCTCTGAATCTGGGATGTCTCTGAATCTGTGATCTCTCTGAATCTGGGATATCTCTGACTCTGGGATGTCTCTGTCTCTAGGATCTCTCTGACTCTGGGATCTCTCTGACTCTGGGATGTCTCTGACTCTGGGATGTCTCTGACACTGGGATCTCTCGGTCTCTGGGATGTCTCTGAATCTGGGATGTCTCTGACTCTGGGATTTCTCTGACTCTGGGATGTCTCTGAATCTGGGATATCTCTGACACGGGGATGTCTCTGACACGGGGATGTCTCTGACTCTGGGATCTCTCTGATTCTGGGATTTCACTGACTGGGATTTGTCTGAATCTGGGTTATCTCTGACTCTGGGATCTCTCTGACTCTGGGATGTCTCTGACTCTGGGATGTCTCTGAATCTGGGATGTCTCTGACTCTGGGAACTCTCTGAATCTGGGATCTCTCTGAATCTGGGATGTCTCTGAATCTGGGATCACTCTGATCTGGGATACCTCTGACACGGGGATGTCTCTGACACGGGGATGTCTCTGACTCTGGGATCTCTCTGACTCTGGGATTTCACTGACTGGGATTTGTCTGAATCTGGGTTGTCTCTGAATCTGTGATCTCTCTGAATCTGGGATATCTTTGACTCTGGGATGTCTCTGTCTCTGGGATCTCTCTGACTCTGGGATCTCTCTGATTCTGGGATGTCTCTGACTCTGGGATGTCTCTGACTCTGGATGTCTCTGACTCTGGGATCTCTCGGTCTCTGGGATGTCTCTGACTCTGGGATGTCTCTGACTCTGGGATGTCTCTGCCTTTGGGATGTCTCTGACTCTGGGATGTCTCTGACTCTGGGATGTCTCTCACTCTGGGATGTCTCTGACTCTGGGATGTCCCTGAATCTGGGATGTCTCTGAATCTGTGATCTCACTGAATCTGGGATATCTCTGACTCTGGGATGTGTGTGTCTCTGGGATCTCTCTAACTCTGGGATGTCACTGGGACCTCTCTGACTCTGGGATGTCTCTGACTCTGGGATCTCTCTGGGATGTCTCCGACTCTGGGTTCTCTCTGGGATGTCTCCGTCTCTGGGATGCATCTGAATCTGGGATGTCTCTGGCTCTGGGATGTCTCTGACTCTTCGATCTCTCTGACTCTGGGATGTCTCTGCCGTTGGGATGTCTCTGACTCTGGGATGTCTCTGAATCGGAATCTGGGATCTCTCTGACTCTGGGATGTCTCTGAATCTGGGATGTCTCTGAATCTGGGATGTCTCCGACTCTGGGATTCTCTGAATCTGGGATATCTCTGACTCTGGGGTGTCTCTGAATCTGGGAGCTCTCTGACTCTGGGATGTGTCTGAAACTGGGATGTCACTGAATCTGAGATGTCTCTGACTCTGGGATATGTCTGAATCTGGGATCTCTCTGACACTGGGATGTGTCTGACTCTGGGATATCTCTGACTCTCGGATGTCTCTGACTCTGGGATCTCTCTGACTCTGCGGTGTCTCTGAATCTGGGATGTCTCTCACTCTGGGATGTCTCTGACTCTGGGATGTGCCTGACTCTGGGATCTCTCTGAATCTGGGATCTCTCTGAATCTGGGATTTCTCTGATCTGGGATACCTCTGACACGGGGTGTCTCTGACACGCGGATGTCTCTGACTCTGGGATCTCTCTGACTCTGGGATTTCACTGACTGGGATGTCTCTGAATCTGGGATGTCTCTGAATCTGTGATCTCTCTGAATCTGGGATATCTCTGACTCTGGGATGTCTCTGTCTCTAGGATCTCTCTGACTCTGGGATCTCTCTGACTCTGGGATGTCTCTGACTCTGGGATGTCTCTGACGCTGGGATCTCTCGGTCTCTGGGATGTCTCTGAATCTGGGATGTCTCTGACTCTGGGATTTCTCTGACTCTGGGATGTCTCTGAATCTGGGATATCTCTGACACGGGGATGTCTCTGACACGGGGATGTCTCTGACTCTGGGATCTCTCTGACTCTGGGATTTCACTGACTGGGATTTGTCTGAATCTGGGTTGTCTCTGACTCTGGGATCTCTCGGTCTCTGGGATGTCTCTGACTCTGGGATGTCTCTGACTCTGGGATGTCTCTGCCTTTGGGATGTCTCTGACTCTGGGATCTCTCTGACTCTGGGATGTCTCTCACTCTGGGATGTCTCTGACTCTGGGATGTCCCTGAATCTGGGATGTCTCTGAATCTGTGATCTCACTGAATCTGGGATATCTCTGACTCTGGGATGTGTGTGTCTCTGGGATCTCTCTAACTCTGGGATGTCACTGGGACCTCTCTGACTCTGGGATGTCTCTGACTCTGGGATCTCTCTGACTCTGGGATATCTCTGAATCTGGGATGTCACTGACTCTGAATCTGGGATCTCTCTGACTCTGGGATGTCACTAACTCTGAATCTGGGATGCCTCTGACTCTGAACCTGGGATCTCTCTAACTCTGAATCTGGGATCTCTGTCAATCTGGGATCTCTCTGAATCTGGTATCTCTCTGATCTGGGATACCTCTGACACAGGGATGTCTCTGAAACGTGGAAGTCTCTGACACGGGGATCTGTCTGACTCTGGGATCTCTCTAACTCTGGGATATCACTGACTGGGATGTCTCTGAATCTGGGATGTCTCTGAATCTGGGATCGGTCTGACTCTGGGATCTCTCTGACTCTGGGATCTCTCTGGGATGTCTCCGACTCTGGGATGCATCTGAATCTGGGATGTCTCTGACTCTGGAATCTCTCTGACTCTGGGATGTCTCTGACTCTGGGATCTCTCTGACTCTGGGATCTCTCTATCTTTGGGATACCTATGAATCTGGGACACCTCTGAATCTGGGATCGGTCTGACTCTGGGATCTCTCTGACTCTGGGATCTCTCTGGGATGTCTCCGACTCTGGGATGCATCTGAACCTGGGATGTCTCTGACTCTGGAATCTCTCTGACTCTGGGTTGTCTATGACTCTGGGATGTCTCTGACTCTGGGATCTCTCTGACTCTGGGATATCTCAGACTCTGGGATCTCTCTGACTCTGGGATTTCACTGAATGGGATGTCTCTGAATCTGGGATGTCAATGAATCTGTGATCTCTCTGAATCTGGGATCTCTTTGACTCAGGGATATCTCTGCATTGGGGATGTCTCTGACTCTGGGATGTCTCTGACTCTGGGATGTCTCAGACTCTGGGATGTCTCTGACTCTGGGATGTCTCTGAATCTGGGATCTATCTGAATCTGGGATCTCTCTGATCTGCGATACCTCTGACTCTGGGATGTCTCTGTCTCTGGGACCTCTCTGACTCTGGGATGTCTCTGACTCTGAACCTGTGATCTTTCTAACTCTGAATCTGGGATGTCTCAGAATCTGGGATGTCTCTGAATCTGGGATCACTCTGATCTGGGATACCTCAAACACGGGGATGTCTCTGACACGGGGATGTCTCTGACTCTGGGATCTCTCTGAATCTGGGATATCTTTGACTCTGGGATGTCTCTGTCTCTGGGATCTCTCTGACTCTGGGATCTCTCTGACTCTGGGATGTCTCTGACTCTGGGATGTCTCTGACTCTGGATGTCTCTGACTCTGGGATCTCTCGGTCTCTGGGATGTCTCTGACTCTGGGATGTCTCTGACTCTGGGATGTCTCTGCCTTTGGGATGTCCCTGACTCTGGGATGTCTCTGACTCTGGGATGCCTCAGAATCTGGGATCTCTCAGAATCTGGGATTTCTCTGACTCTGGGATGTCTGTGTCTCTGGGATCTCTCTAACTCTGGGATGTCTCTGGGACCTCTCTGACTCTGGGATGTCTCTGACTCTGGGATCTCTCTGAGATATCTCCGACTCTGGGTTCTCTCTGGAATGTCTCCGTCTCTGGGATGCATCTGAATCTGGGATGTCTCTGGCTCTGGGATGTCTCTGACTCTTCGATGTCTCTGACTCTGGGATGTCTCTGACTCTGGGATGTCTCTGCCTTTGGGATGTCTCTGACTCTGGGATGTCTCTGAATCTGGGATGTCTCTGTATCAGTGATCTCTCTGAATCTGGGATATCTTTGACTCTGGGATGTCTCTGTCTCTGGGATCTCTCTGACTCTGGGATCTCTCTGACTCTGGGATGTCTCTGACTCTGGGATGTCTCTGACTCTGGATGTCTCTGACTCTGGGATCTCTCGGTCTCTGGGATGTCTCTGACTCTGGGATGTCTCTGACTCTGGGATGTCTCTGCCTTTGGGATGTCCCTGACTCTGGGATGTCTCTGACTCTGGGATGTCTCTGACTCTGGGATGTCTCTGAATCTGGGATCTCTCTGAATCTGGGATATCTCTGACTCTGGGATGTCTGTGTCTCTGGGATCTCTCTAACTCTGGGATGTCTCTGGGACCTCTCTGGCTCTGGGATGTCTCTGACTCTGGGATCTCTCTGGGATATCTCCGACTCTGGGTTCTCTCTGGGATGTCTCCGTCTCTGGGATACATCTGAATCTGGGATGTCTCTGGCCCTGGGATGTCTCTGACTCTTCGATCTCTCTGACTCTGGGATGTCTCTGACTCTGGGATATCTCTGCCTTTGGGATGTCTCTGACTCTGGGATGTCTCTGACTCTGGAATGTCTCTGACTCTGGGATGTCTCTGAATCGGAATCTGGGATCTCTCTGACTCTGGGATGTCTCTGACTCTGGAATGTCTCTGACTCTGGGATGTCTCTGAATCGGAATCTGGGATCTGTCTGACTCTGGGATGTCTCTGAATCTGGGATGTCTCTGAATCTGGGATATCTCTGAATCTGGGATGTCTCCGACTCTGGGATGTCTCTGAATCTGGGATATCTCTGACTCTGGGGTGTCTCTAAATCTGGGAGCTCTCTGACTCTGGGATGTGTCTGAATCTGGGATGTCACTGAATCTGGGATGTCTCTGACACTGGGATATGTCTGAATCTGGGATCTCTCTGACACTGGGATGTGTCTGACTCTGGGATCTCTCTGACTCTGGGATGTCTCTGACTCTGGGATCTCTCTGACTCTGGGACGTCTCTGAATCTGGGATATCTCTGACTCTGAATCTGCGATCTCTCTGACTCCGGGATGTCACTAACTCTGAAGCTGGGATCACTCTGACTCTGGGATCTCTCTGACTGGGATGTCTACGACTCTGAATCTGGGATGCCTCTGACTCTGAACCTGGGATCACTCTAACTCTGAATCTGGGATCTCACTCAATCTGGGATCTCTTTGAATCTGGGATCTCTCTGATCTGGGAAACCTCTTACACAGGGATGTCTCTGACACGTGGAAGTCTCTGACACGGGGATCTGTCTGACTCTGGGATCTCTCTGACTCTGGGATTTCATTGACTGGGATGACTCTGAATCTGGGATGTCTCTGAATCTGTGATCTCACTGAATCTGGGATATCTCTGACTCTGGGATGTCTGTGTCTCTGGGATCTCTCTAACTCTGGGATGTCTCTGGGACCTCTCTGACTCTGGGATGTCTCCGACTCTGGGATCTCTCTGGGATGTCTCCGACTCTGGGATGCATCTGAATATGGGATGTCTCCGGCTCTGGGATGTCTCTGACTCTTCGATCTCTCAGACTCTGGGATCTCTCTGACTCTGGGATCTCTCTGACTCTGGGATGTCTCTGTCTCTGACACGGGGATGTCTCTGACTCTGACTCTGGGATGAATCTGACTCTGGGATCTCTCTGACTCTGGGATTTCACTGAATGGGATGTCTCTGAATCTGGGATGTCAATGAATCTGTGATCTCTCTGAATCTGGGATCTCTTTGACTCAGGGATACCTCTGCATTGGGGATGTCTCTGACTCTGGGATGTCTCTGACTCTGGGATGTCTCAGACTCTGGGATGTCTCTCACTCTGGGATGTCTCTGACTCTGGGATGTGCCTGACTCTGGGATCTCTCTGAATCTGGGATCTCTCTGAATCTGGGATCTCTCTGATCTGGGATACCTCTGACACGGGGTGTCTCTGACACGCGGATGTCTCTGACTCTGGGATCTCTCTGACTCTGGGATTTCACTGACTGGGATGTCTCTGAATCTGGGATGTCTCTGAATCTGTGATCTCTCTGAATCTGGGATATCTCTGACTCTGGGATGTCTCTGTCTCTAGGATCTCTCTGACTCTGGGATCTCTCTGACTCTGGGATGTCTCTGACTCTGGGATGTCTCTGACACTGGGATCTCTCGGTCTCTGGGATGTCTCTGAATCTGGGATGTCTCTGACTCTGGGATTTCTCTGACTCTGGGATGTCTCTGAATCTGGGATATCTCTGACACGGGGATGTCTCTGACACGGGGATGTCTCTGACTCTGGGATCTCTCTGATTCTGGGATTTCACTGACTGGGATTTGTCTGAATCTGGGTTATCTCTGACTCTGGGATCTCTCTGACTCTGGGATGTCTCTGACTCTGGGATGTCTCTGAATCTGGGATGTCTCTGACTCTGGGAACTCTCTGAATCTGGGATCTCTCTGAATCTGGGATGTCTCTGAATCTGGGATCACTCTGATCTGGGATACCTCTGACACGGGGATGTCTCTGACACGGGGATGTCTCTGACTCTGGGATCTCTCTGACTCTGGGATTTCACTGACTGGGATTTGTCTGAATCTGGGTTGTCTCTGAATCTGTGATCTCTCTGAATCTGGGATATCTTTGACTCTGGGATGTCTCTGTCTCTGGGATCTCTCTGACTCTGGGATCTCTCTGATTCTGGGATGTCTCTGACTCTGGGATGTCTCTGACTCTGGATGTCTCTGACTCTGGGATCTCTCGGTCTCTGGGATGTCTCTGACTCTGGGATGTCTCTGACTCTGGGATGTCTCTGCCTTTGGGATGTCTCTGACTCTGGGATGTCTCTGACTCTGGGATGTCTCTCACTCTGGGATGTCTCTGACTCTGGGATGTCCCTGAATCTGGGATGTCTCTGAATCTGTGATCTCACTGAATCTGGGATATCTCTGACTCTGGGATGTGTGTGTCTCTGGGATCTCTCTAACTCTGGGATGTCACTGGGACCTCTCTGACTCTGGGATGTCTCTGACTCTGGGATCTCTCTGGGATGTCTCCGACTCTGGGTTCTCTCTGGGATGTCTCCGTCTCTGGGATGCATCTGAATCTGGGATGTCTCTGGCTCTGGGATGTCTCTGACTCTTCGATCTCTCTGACTCTGGGATGTCTCTGCCGTTGGGATGTCTCTGACTCTGGGATGTCTCTGAATCGGAATCTGGGATCTCTCTGACTCTGGGATGTCTCTGAATCTGGGATGTCTCTGAATCTGGGATGTCTCCGACTCTGGGATTCTCTGAATCTGGGATATCTCTGACTCTGGGGTGTCTCTGAATCTGGGAGCTCTCTGACTCTGGGATGTGTCTGAAACTGGGATGTCACTGAATCTGAGATGTCTCTGACTCTGGGATATGTCTGAATCTGGGATCTCTCTGACACTGGGATGTGTCTGACTCTGGGATATCTCTGACTCTCGGATGTCTCTGACTCTGGGATCTCTCTGACTCTGCGGTGTCTCTGAATCTGGGATGTCTCTCACTCTGGGATGTCTCTGACTCTGGGATGTGCCTGACTCTGGGATCTCTCTGAATCTGGGATCTCTCTGAATCTGGGATCTCTCTGATCTGGGATACCTCTGACACGGGGTGTCTCTGACACGCGGATGTCTCTGACTCTGGGATCTCTCTGACTCTGGGATTTCACTGACTGGGATGTCTCTGAATCTGGGATGTCTCTGAATCTGTGATCTCTCTGAATCTGGGATATCTCTGACTCTGGGATGTCTCTGTCTCTAGGATCTCTCTGACTCTGGGATCTCTCTGACTCTGGGATGTCTCTGACTCTGGGATGTCTCTGACGCTGGGATCTCTCGGTCTCTGGGATGTCTCTGAATCTGGGATGTCTCTGACTCTGGGATTTCTCTGACTCTGGGATGTCTCTGAATCTGGGATATCTCTGACACGGGGATGTCTCTGACACGGGGATGTCTCTGACTCTGGGATCTCTCTGACTCTGGGATTTCACTGACTGGGATTTGTCTGAATCTGGGTTGTCTCTGACTCTGGGATCTCTCTGACTCTGGGATGTCTCTGACTCTGGGATGTCTCTGAATCTGGGATGTCTCTGACTCTGGGAACTCTCTGAATCTGGGATCTCTCTGAATCTGGGATGTCTCTGAATCTGGGATCACTCTGATCTGGGATACCTCTGACACGGGGATGTCTCTGATACGGGGATGTCTCTGACTCTGGGATCTCTCTGACTCTGGGATTTCACTGACTGGGATTTGTCTGAATCTGGGTTGTCTCTGAATCTGTGATCTCTCTGAATCTGGGATATCTTTGACTCTGGGATGTCTCTGTCTCTGGGATCTCTCTGACTCTGGGATCTCTCTGATTCTGGGATGTCTCTGACTCTGGGATGTCTCTGACTCTGGATGTCTCTGACTCTGGGATCTCTCTGACTCTGGGATGTCTCTGACTCTGGGATGTCTCTGCCTTTGGGATGTCTCTGACTCTGGGATGTCTCTGACTCTGGGATGTCTCTCACTCTGGGATGTCTCTGACTCTGGGATGTCCCTGAATCTGGGATGTCTCTGAATCTGTGATCTCACTGAATCTGGGATATCTCTGACTCTGGGATGTGTGTGTCTCTGGGATCTCTCTAACTCTGGGATGTCACTGGGACCTCTCTGACTCTGGGATGTCTCTGACTCTGGGATCTCTCTGGGATGTCTCCGACTCTGGGTTCTCTCTGGGATGTCTCCGTCTCTGGGATGCATCTGAATCTGGGATGTCTCTGGCTCTGGGATGTCTCTGACTCTTCGATCTCTCTGACTCTGGGATGTCTCTGCCGTTGGGATGTCTCTGACTCTGGGATGTCTCTGAATCGGAATCTGGGATCTCTCTGGCTCTGGGATGTCTCTGAATCTGGGATGTCTCTGAATCTGGGATGTCTCCGACTCTGGGATGTCTCTGACTCTGGGATATGTCTGAATCTGGGATCTCTCTGACACTGGGATGTGTCTGACTCTGGGATATCTCTGACTCTCGGATGTCTCTGACTCTGGGATCTCTCTGACTCTGCGGTGTCTCTGAATCTGGGATGTCTCTCACTCTGGGATGTCTCTGACTCTGGGATGTGCCTGACTCTGGGATCTCTCTGAATCTGGGATCTCTCTGAATCTGGGATCTCTCTGATCTGGGATACCTCTGACACGGGGTGTCTCTGACACGCGGATGTCTCTGACTCTGGGATCTCTCTGACTCTGGGATTTCACTGACTGGGATGTCTCTGAATCTGGGATGTCTCTGAATCTGTGATCTCTCTGAATCTGGGATATCTCTGACTCTGGGATGTCTCTGTCTCTAGGATCTCTCTGACTCTGGGATCTCTCTGACTCTGGGATGTCTCTGACTCTGGGATGTCTCTGACGCTGGGATCTCTCGGTCTCTGGGATGTCTCTGAATCTGGGATGTCTCTGACTCTGGGATTTCTCTGACTCTGGGATGTCTCTGAATCTGGGATATCTCTGACACGGGGATGTCTCTGGCACGGGGATGTCTCTGACTCTGGGATCTCTCTGACTCTGGGATTTCACTGACTGGGATTTGTCTGAATCTGGGTTGTCTCTGACTCTGGGATCTCTCTGACTCTGGGATGTCTCTGACTCTGGGATGTCTCTGAATCTGGGATGTCTCTGACTCTGGGAACTCTCTGAATCTGGGATCTCTCTGAATCTGGGATGTCTCTGAATCTGGGATCACTCTGATCTGGGATACCTCTGACACGGGGATGTCTCTGATACGGGGATGTCTCTGACTCTGGGATCTCTCTGACTCTGGGATTTCACTGACTGGGATTTGTCTGAATCTGGGTTGTCTCTGAATCTGTGATCTCTCTGAATCTGGGATATCTTTGACTCTGGGATGTCTCTGTCTCTGGGATCTCTCTGACTCTGGGATCTCTCTGATTCTGGGATGTCTCTGACTCTGGGATGTCTCTGACTCTGGATGTCTCTGACTCTGGGATCTCTCTGACTCTGGGATGTCTCTGACTCTGGGATGTCTCTGCCTTTGGGATGTCTCTGACTCTGGGATGTCTCTGACTCTGGGATGTCTCTCACTCTGGGATGTCTCTGACTCTGGGATGTCCCTGAATCTGGGATGTCTCTGAATCTGTGATCTCACTGAATCTGGGATATCTCTGACTCTGGGATGTGTGTGTCTCTGGGATCTCTCTAACTCTGGGATGTCACTGGGACCTCTCTGACTCTGGGATGTCTCTGACTCTGGGATCTCTCTGGGATGTCTCCGACTCTGGGTTCTCTCTGGGATGTCTCCGTCTCTGGGATGCATCTGAATCTGGGATGTCTCTGGCTCTGGGATGTCTCTGACTCTTCGATCTCTCTGACTCTGGGATGTCTCTGCCGTTGGGATGTCTCTGACTCTGGGATGTCTCTGAATCGGAATCTGGGATCTCTCTGGCTCTGGGATGTCTCTGAAACTGGGATGTCTCTGAATCTGGGATGTCTCCGACTCTGGGATGTCTCTGAATCTGGGATATCTCTGACTCTGGGGTGTCTCTGAATCTGGGAGCTCTCTGACTCTGGGATGTGTCTGAAACTGGGATGTCACTGAATCTGAGATGTCTCTGACTCTGGGATATGTCTGAATCTGGGATCTCTCTGACACTGGGATGTGTCTGACTCTGGGATATCTCTGACTCTCGGATGTCTCTGACTCTGGGATCTCTCTGACTCTGCGGTGTCTCTGAATCTGGGATGTCTCTGACTCTGAATCTGCGATCTCTCTGACTCTGGGATGTCACTAACTCTGAAGCTGCGATCACTCTGACTCTGGGATCTCTCTGACTGGGATGTCTACGACTCTGAATCTGGGATGCCTCTGACTCTGAACCTGGGATCTCTCTAACTCTGAATCTGGGATCTCTCTGAATCTGGGATCTCTCTGAATCTGGGATCTCTCTGATCTGGGATACCTCTTACACAGGGATGTCTCTGACACGTGGAAGTCTCTGACACGGGGATCTGTCTGACTCTGGGATCTCTCTGACTCTGGGATTTCACTGACTGGGATGTCTCTGAATCTGGGATGTCTCTGAATCTGTGATCTCACTGAATCTGGGATATCTCTGACTCTGGGATGTCTGTGTCTCTGGGATCTCTCTAACTCTGGGATGTCTCTGGGACCTCTCTGACTCTAGGATGTCTCTGACTCTGGGATCTCTCTGGGATGTCTCCGACTCTGGGTTCTCTCTGGGATGTCTCCGACTCTTGGATGCATCTGAATCTGGGATCTCTCTGACTCTGGGATGTCTCTGAATCTGGGATGTCTCTGAATGTGGGATGTCTCCGACTCAGGGATGTCTCCGTATCTGGGATATCTCTGACTCTGGGATGTCTCTGACTCTGCGATATGTCTGAATCTGGGATCTCTCAGACACTGGGATGTGTCTGACTCTGGGATCTCTCTGACTCTGGGATGTCTCTGACTCTGGGATCTCTCTGACTCTGGGGTGTCTCTGAATCTGGGATGTCTCTGACTCTGAATCTGGGATCACTCTGACTCTGGGATGTCACTAACTCTGAAGCTGAGATCTCTCTGACTCTGGGATCTCTCTGACTGGGATGTCTACGACTCTGAATCTGGGATGCCTCTGACTCTGAACCTGGGATCTCTCTAACTCTGAATCTGGGATCTCTCTCAATCTGGGATCTCTCTGAATCTGGGATCTCTCTGATCTGGGATACCTCTGACACAGGGATGTCTCTGACACGGGGAAGTATCTGACACGGGGATCTCTCTGACTCTAGGATCTATCTGACTCTGGGATTTCACTGACTGGGATGTCTCTGAATCTGTGATCTCTCTGAATCTGGGATAGCTCTGACTCTGGGATGCCTGTGTCTCTGGGATCTCTCTAACTCTGGGATGTCTCTGGGACCTCTCTGAATCTGGGATGTCTCTGAAACTGGGATCTCTCTGGGATGTCTCCGACTCTGTGTTCTCTCTGGGATGTATCCGACTCTGGGATGCATCTGAATCTGGGATGTCTATGGCTCCGGGAAGTCTCTGACTCTGG
This sequence comes from Scyliorhinus torazame, assembly GCF_047496885.1. Lineage (NCBI taxonomy): Eukaryota > Metazoa > Chordata > Chondrichthyes > Carcharhiniformes > Scyliorhinidae > Scyliorhinus > Scyliorhinus torazame. The sequence goes on from NC_092719.1 coordinate 89,732,013, forward strand.
GATCTCTCTGACTCTGGGATGTCTCTGTCTCTGACTCTGGGATGTCTCTGACTCTGGGATGTCTCTGACTCTGGGATCTCTCTGACTCTGGGATCTCTCTGTCTTTGGGATACCTCTGAATCTGGGATACCTCTGAATCTGGGATCGGTCTGACTCTGGGATCTCTCTGACTCTGGGATCTCTCTGGGATGTCTCCGACTCTGGGATGCATCTGAATCTGGGATGTCTCTGACTCTGGAATCTCTCTGACTCTGGGATGTCTCTGGGATGTCTCCGACTCTGGGATGCATCTGAATCTGTGATGTCTCTGACTCTGGAATCTCTCTGACTCTGGGATGTCTCTGACTCTGGGATGTCTCTGACTCTGGGATTTCACTGAATGGGATGTCTCTGAATCTGGGATGTCAATGAATCTGTGCTCTCTCTGAATCTGGGATCTCTTTGACTCAGGGATATCTCTGCATTGGGAATGTCTCTGACTCTGGGATGTCTCTGACTCTGGGATGTCTCTGACTCTGGGATGTCTCTGAATCTGGGATCTCTCTGAATCTAGGATCTCTCTGATCTGCGATACCTCTGATGCGGGGATGCCTCTGACTCTGGGATTTCTCTGACTCTGGGACTTCACTGACTGGGATGTCTCTGAATCTGGGATGTCTCTGAACCTGTGATCTCTCTGAATCTGGGATATCTCTGACTCTGGGATGTCTCTGTCTCTGGGATCTCTCTGACTCTGGGATGTCTCTGACTCTGAACCTGGGATCTCTCTAACTCTGAATCTGGGATGTCTCTGACTCTGGGTTCTCTCTGAATCTGGGATCTCTCAGACACTGGGATGTGTCTGACTCTGGGATCTCTCTGACTCTGGGATGTCTCTGACACTGGGATCTCTCTGACTCTGGGGTGTCTCTGAATCTGGGATGTCTCTGACTCTGAATCTGGGATCACTCTGACTCTGGGATGTCACTAACTCTGAAGCTGAGATCTCTCTGACTCTGGGATCTCTCTGACTGGGATGTCTACGACTCTGAATCTGGGATGCCTCTGACTCTGAACCTGGAATCTCTCTAACTCTGAATCTGGGATCTCTCTCAATCTGGGATCTCTCTGAATCTGGGATCTCTCTGATCTGGGATACCTTTGACACAGGGATGTCTCTGACACGGGGAAATATCTGACACGGGGATCTCTCTGACTCTAGGATCTATCTGACTCTGGGATGTCTCTGAATCTGTGAACTCTCTGAATCTGGGATAGCTCTGACTCTGGGATGTCTGTGTCTCTGGGATCTCTCTAACTCTGGGATGTCTCTGGGACCTCTCTGACTCTGGAATGTCTCTGACACTGGGATCTCTCTGGGATGTCTCCGACTCTGTGTTCTCTCTGGGATGTATCCGACTCTGGGATGCATCTGAATCTGGGATGTCTATGGCTCCGGGAAGTCTCTGACTCTGGGATCTCTCTGACTCTGGGATGTCTCTGTCTCTGACTCTGGGATGTCTCTGACTCTGGGATGTCTCTGACTCTGGGATCTCTCTGTCTTTGGGATACCTCTGAATCTGGGATAACTCTGAATCAGGGATCGGTCTGACTCTGGGATCTCTCTGACTCTGGGATGTCTCCGACTCTGGGATGCATCTGAATCTGGGATGTCTCTGACTCTGGAATCTCTCTGACTCTGGGATGTCTCTGACTCTGGGATGTCTCTGACTCTGGGACCTCTCTGACTCTGGGATCTCTCTGTCTTTGGGATACCTCTGAATCTGGGATACCTCTGATCTGGGATACCTCTGACACGGGGATGTCTCTGACTCTGGGATCTCTCTGACTCTGGGATCTCTCTGGGATGTCTCCGACTCTGGGATGCATCTGAATCTGGGATGTCTCTGACTCTGGAATCTCTCTGACTCTGGGATGTCTCTGACTCTGGGATTTCACTGAATGGGATGTCTCTGAATCTGGGATGTCAATGAATCTGTGCTCTCTCTGAATCTGGGATCTCTTTGACTCAGGGATATCTCTGCATTGGGGATGTCTCTGACTCTGGGATGTCTCTGACTCTGGGATGTCTCAGACTCTGGGATGTCTCTGACTCTGGGATGTCTCTGACTCTGGGATGTCTCTGAATCTGGGATCTCTCTGAATCTAGGATCTCTCTGATCTGCGATACCTCTGACGCGGGGATGCCTCTGACTCTGGGATTTCTCTGACTCTGGGACTTCACTGACTGGGATGCCTCTGAATCTGGGATGTCTCTGAATCTGTGATCTCTCTGAATCTGGGATATCTCTGACTCTGGGCTGTCTCTGTCTCTAGGATCCCTCTGACTCTGGGATGTCTCTGACTCTGAACCTGGGATCTCTCTAACTCTGAATCTGGGATGTCTCTGACTCTGGGATCGCTCTGAATCTGGGATCTCTCTGAATCTGGGATCTCTCTGAATACGGGATATCTCTGAATCTGGGATCTCTCTGATCTGGGATACCTCTGACACGGGGATGTCTCTGACTCTGGGATCTCTCTGGCTCTGGGATTTCACTGACTGGGATGTCTCTGAATCTGGGATGTCTCTGAATCTGTGATCTCTCTGAATCTGGGATATCTTTGACTCTGGGATGTCTCTGTCTCTGGGATCTCTCTGACTCTGGGATCTCTCTGTCTCTGGGATGTCTCTGACTCTGGGATGTCTCTGACTCTGGATGTCTCTGACTATGGGATCTCTCGGTCTCTGGGATGTCTCTGACTCTGGGATGTCTCTGACTCTGGGATGTCTCTGCCTTTAGGATGTCTCTGACTCTGGGATGTCTCTGACTCTGGGATCTCATTGACTCTGGGATTTCACTGACTGGGATGTCTCTGAATCTGGGATGTCTCTGAATCTGGGATCTCTCTGAATCTGGGATATCTCTGACTCTGGGATGTCTGTGTCTCTGGGATCTCTCTAACTCTGGGATGTCTCTGGGACCTCTCTGACTCTGGGATGTCTCTGACTCTGGGATCTCTCTGGGATGTCTCCGACTCTGGGTTCTCTCTGGGATGTCTCCGTCCCAGGGATGCATCTGAATCTGGGATGTCTCTGGCTCTGGGATGTCTCTGACTCTTCGATCTCTCTGACTCTGGGATGTCTCTGACTCTGGGATGTCTCTGCCTTTGGGAGGTCTCTGGCTCTGGGATGTCTCCGACTCTGGGATGCATCTGAATCTGGGATGTCTCTGACTCTGGGATATCTCTGACTCTGGGATGTCTCCGACTCTGCGATGCATCTGAATCTGGGATGTCTCTGGCTCTGGGATGTCTCTGACTCTGGGATGTCTCTGACTCTGGATGACTCTGACTATGGGATCTCTCGGTCTCTGGGATGTCTCTGACTCTGGGATGTCTCTGACTCTGGGATGTCTCTGCCTTTGGGATGTCTCTGACTCTGGGATGTCTCTGACTCTGGGATCTCATTGACTCTGGGATTTCACTGACTGGGATGTCTCTGAATCTGGGATGTCTCTGAATCTGGGATCTCTCTGAATCTGGGATATCTCTGACTCTGGGATGTCTGTGTCTCTGGGATCTCTCTAACTCTGGGATGTCTCTGGGACCTCTCTGACTCTGGGATGTCTCTGACTCTGGGATCTCTCTGGGATGTCTCCGACTCTGGGTTCTCTCTGGGATGTCTCCGTCTCTGGGATGCATCTGAATCTGGGATGTCTCTGGCTCTGGGATGTCTCTGACTCTTCGATCTCTCTGACTCTGGGATGTCTCTGACTCTGGGATGTCTCTGCCTTTGGGATGTCTCTGGCTCTGGGATGTCTCCGACTCTGGGATGCATCTGAATCTGGGATGTCTCTGACTCTGGGATGTCTCTGACTCTGGGATGTCTCCGACTCTGCGATGCATCTGAATCTGGGATGTCTCTGGCTCTGGGATGTCTCTGACTCTTCGATCTCTCTGACTCTGGGATCTCTCTGACTCTGGGATCTCTCTGACTCTGGGATGTCTCTGTCTCTGACTCTGGGATGTCTCTGACTCTGGGATCTCTCTGACTCTGGGATTTCACAGAATGGGATGTCTCTGAATCTGGGATGTCAATGAATCTGTGATCTATCTGAATCTGGGATCTCTTTGACTCAGGGATACCTCTGCATTGGGGATGTCTCTGACTCTGGGATGTCTCTGACTCTGGGACGTCTCAGACTCTGGGATGTCTCTCACTCAGGGATGTCTCTGACTCTGGGATGTCCCTGACTCTGGGATCTCTCTGAATCTGGGATCTCTCTGAATCTGGGATCTCTCTGATCTGGGATACCTCTGACACGGGGATGTCTCTGACACGCGGATGTCTCTGACTCTGGGATCTCTCTGACTCTGGGATTTCACTGACTGGGATGACTCTGACTCTGGGATGTCTCAGACTCTGGGATCTCTCTGACTCTGGGATTTCACTGAATGGGATATCTCTGAATCTGGGATGTCAATGAATCTGTGACCTCTCTGAATCTGGGATATATTTCACTGGGATGTCTCTGAATCTGGGCTCTCTGAGTCTGGGATGTCTCTGTCTCTGGGATCTCTCTGACTCAGGGTTCTCTCTGACTCTGGGATGTCTCTGACTCTGGGATCTCTCGGTCTCTGGGATGTCTCTGAATCTGGGGTGTCTCTGACTCTGGGATGTCTCTGACTCTGGGATGTCTCTGACTCTGGGGTGTCTCTGAATCTGGGATATCTCTGACTCTGGGATGTCTCTGAATCTGAATCTGGGATCTCTCTGACTCTGGGATGTGTCTGAATCTGGGATGTCTCTGAATGTGGGATGTCTCCGACTCTGGGATGTCTCCGAATCTGGGATATCTCTGACTCTGGGATGTCTCTGACTCTGGGATATGACTGAATCTGGGATCTCTCTGACACTGGGATGTGTCTGACTCTGGGATCTCTCTGACTCTGGGATGTCTCTGACTCTGGGATCTCTCTGACTCTGGGGTGTCTCTGAATCTGGGATCTCTGACTCTGAATCTGAGATCTCTCTGACTCTGGGATGTCACTAACTCTGAAGCTGGGGTCTCTCTGACTCTGGGATCTCTCTGACTTGGAGGTCTATGGCTCTGAATCTGGGATGCCTCTGACTCTGAACCTGGGATCTCTCTAACTATGAATCTGGGATCTCTCTCAATCTGGGATCTCTCTAAATCTGGGATCTCTCTGATCTGGGATACCTCTGACACAGGGATGTCTCTGACACGGGGAAGTATCTGACACGGGGATCTCTCTGACTCTAGGATCTATCTGACTCTAGGATTTCACTGACTGGGATGTCTCTGAATCTGGGATAGCTCTGACTCTGGGATGTCTGTGTCTCTGGGATCTCTCTAACTCTGGGATGTCTCTGGGACCTCTCTGACTCTGGGATGTCTCTGACACTGGGATCTCTCTGGGATGTCTCCGACTCTGTGTTCTCTCTGGGATGTATCCGACTCTGGGAAGCATCTGAATCTGGGATGTCTATGGCTCCGGGAAGTCTCTGACTCTGGGATCTCTCTGACTCTGGGATGTCTCTGTCTCTGACTCTGGGATGTCTCTGACTCTGCGATGTCTCTGACTCTGGGATCTCTCTGACTCTGGGATCTCTCTGTCTTTGGGATACCTCTGAATCTGGGATACCTCTGAATCTGGGATCGGTCTGACTCTGGGATCTCTCTGACTCTGGGATCTCTCTAGGATGTCTCTGACTCTGGGATGCATCTGAATCTGGGATGTCTCTGACTCTGGAATCTCTCTGACTCTGGGATGTCTCTGACTCTGGGATGTCTCTGACTCTGGGATCTCTCTGACTCTGGGATCTCTCTGTCTTTGGGATACCTCTGAATCTGGGATACCTCTGAATCTGGGATCGGTCTGACTCTGGTATCTCTCTGACTCTGGGATCTCTCTGACTCTGCGATATCTCAGACTCTGGGATCTCTCTGACTCTGGGATTTCACTGAATGGGATGTCTCTGAATCTGGGATACCTCTGAATCTGGGATCGGTCTGACTCTGGTATCTCTCTGACTCTGGGATGTCTCTGAATCTGGGATCTCTCTGAATCTGGGATCTCTCTGATCTGCGATACCTCTGACTCTGGGATGTCTCTGTCTCTGGGATCTCTCTGACTCTGGGATGTCTCTGACTCTGAACCTGGGATCTCTCTAACTCTGAATCTGGAATGTCTCTGACTCTGGGATCTCTCTGAATCTGGGATCTCTCTGAATCTGGGATGTCTCTGAATCTGGGATCACTCTGATCTGGGATACCTCTGACACGGGGATGTCTCTGACACGGGAATCTCTCTGACTCTGGGATCTCTCTGACTCTGGGATTTCACTGACTGGGATGTCTCTGAATCTGGGATGTCTCTGTATCTGTGATCTCTCTGAATCTGGGATATCTTTGACTCTGGGATGTCTCTGTCTCTGGGATCTCTCTGACTCTGGGATCTCTCTGACTCTGGGATGTCTCTGACTCTGGGATGTCTCTGACTCTGGATGTCTCTGACTCTGGGATCTCTCGGTCTCTGGGATGTCTCTGACTCTGGGATGTCTCTGCCTTTGGGATGTCTCTCACTCTGGGATGTCTCTGAATCTGGGATCTCTCTGAATCTGGGATATCTCTGACTCTGGCATGTCTGTGTCTCTGGGATCTCTCTAACACTGGGATGTCTCTGGGACCTCTCTGACTCTGGGATGTCTCTGACTCTGTGATCTCTCTGGGATATCTCCGACTCTGGGTTCTCTCTGGGATGTCTCTGTCTCTGGGATGCATCTGAATCTGGGATGTCTCTGGCTCTGGGATGTCTCTGACTCTTCGATCTCTCTGACTCTGGGATGTCTCTGACTCTGGGATGTCTCTGCCTTTGGGATGTCTCTGACTCTGGGATGTCTCTGACTCTGGGATGTCTCTGACTCTGGGATATCTCTGAATCGGAATCTGGGATGTCTCTGAATCTGGGATGTCTCTGAATCTGGGATGTCTCCGACTCAGGGATGTCTCTAACTCTGGGATGTCCCTGACTCTGGGATCTCTCTGAATCTGGGATGTCTCTGAATCTGGGATCTCTCTGATCTGGGATACCTCTGACACGGGGATGTCTCTGACACGCGGATGTCTCTGACTCTGGGATCTCTCTGACTCTGGGATTTCACTGACTGGGATGACTCTGACTCTGGGATGTCTCAGACTCTGGGATCTCTCTGACTCTGGGATTTCACTGAATGGGATATCTCTGAATCTGGGATGTCAATGAATCTGTGACCTCTCTGAATCTGGGATATATTTCACTGGGATGTCTCTGAATCTGGGCTCTCTGACTCTGGGATGTCTCTGTCTCTGGGATCTCTCTGACTCAGGGTTCTCTCTGACTCTGGGATCTCTCTGACTCTGGGATGTCTCTGACTCTGGGATCTCTCGGTCTCTGGGATGTCTCTGAATCTGGGGTGTCTCTGACTCTGGGATGTCTCTGACTCTGGGATGTCTCTGCCTTTGGGTGTCTCTGACTCTGGGATGTCTCTGACTCTGGGGTGTCTCTGAATCTGGGATATCTCTGACTCTGGGATGTCTCTGAATCTGAATCTGGGATCTCTCTGACTCTGGGATGTCTCTGAATCTGGGATGTCTCTGAATGTGGGATGTCTCCGACTCTGGGATGTCTCCGAATCTGGGATATCTCTGACTCTGGGATGTCTCTGACTCTGGGATATGACTGAATCTGGGATCTCTCTGACACTGGGATGTGTCTGACTCTGGGATCTCTCTGACTCTGGGATGTCTCTGACTCTGGGATCTCTCTGACTCTGGGGTGTCTCTGAATCTGGGATCTCTGACTCTGAATCTGAGATCTCTCTGACTCTGGGATGTCACTAACTCTGAAGCTGGGGTCTTTCTGACTCTGGGATCTCTCTGACTGGGAGGTCTACGGCTCTGAATCTGGGATGTCTCTGACTCTGAACCTGGGATCTCTCTAACTATGAATCTGGGATCTCTCTCAACCTGGGATCTCTCTAAATCTGGGATCTCTCTGATCTGGGATACCTCTGACACAGGGATGTCTCTGACACGGGGAAGTATCTGACACGGGGATCTCTCTGACTCTAGGATCTATCTGACTCTAGGATTTCACTGACTGGGATGTCTCTGAATCTGTCATCTCTCTGAATCTGGGATAGCTCTGACTCTGGGATGTCTGTGTCTCTGGGATCTCTCTAACTCTGGGATGTCTCTGGGACCTCTCTGACTCTGGGATGTCTCTGACACTGGGATCTCTCTGGGATGTCTCCGACTCTGTGTTCTCTCTGGGATGTATCCGACTCTGGGATGCATCTGAATCTGGGATGTCTATGGCTCCGGGAAGTCTCTGACTCTGGGATCTCTCTGACTCTGGGATGTCTCTGTCTCTGACTCTGGGATGTCTCTGACTCTGCGATGTCTCTGACTCTGGGATCTCTCTGACTCTGGGATCTCTCTGTCTTTGGGATACCTCTGAATCTGGGATACCTCTGAATCTGGGATCGGTCTGACTCTGGGATCTCTCTGACTCTGGGATCTCTCTGGGATGTCTCCGACTCTGGGATGCATCTGAATCTGGGATGTCTCTGACTCTGGAATCTCTCTGACTCTGGGATGTCTCTGACTCTGGGATCTCTCTGACTCTGGGATCTCTCTGTCTTTGGGATACCTCTGAATCTGGGATACCTCTGAATCTGGGATCGGTCTGACTCTGGTATCTCTCTGACTCTGGGATCTCTCTGACTCTGGGATATCTCAGACTCTGGGATCTCTCTGACTCTGGGATTTCACTGAATGGGATGTCTCTGAATCTGGGATACCTCTGAATCTGGGATCTCTCTGATCTGCGATACCTCTGACTCTGGGATGTCTCTGACTCTGGGATCTCTCTGACTCTGGGATCTCTCTGAATCTCGGATGTCTCTGACTCTGAATCTGCGATCTCTCTGACTCTGGGATGTCACTAACTCTGAAGCTTGGATCACTCTGACTCTGGGATCTCTCTGACTGGGATGTCTACGACTCTGAATCTGGGATGCCTCTGACTCTGAACCTGGGATCTCTCTAACTCTGAATCTGGGATCTCTCTCAATCTGGGATCTCTTTAAATCTGGGATCTCTCTGATCTGGGATACCTCTTACACAGGGATGTCTCTGACACGTGGAAGTCTCTGACACGGGGATCTGTCTGACTCTGGGATCTCTCTGACTCTGGGATTTCATTGACTGGGATGTCTCTGGCTCTGGGATGTCTCTGACTCTTCGAACTCTCTGACTCTGGGATCTCTCTGACTCTGGGATGTCTCTGTCTCTGACACTGGGATGTCTCTGACTCTGACTCTGGGATGAATCTGGCTCTGGGATCTCTCTGACTCTGGGATTTCATTGAATGGGATGTCTCTGAATCTGGGATCTCTTTGACTCAGGGATACCGCTGCATTGGGGATGTCTCTGACTCTGGGATGTCTCTGACTCTGGGATGTCTCAGACTCTGGGATGTCTCTCACTCTGGGGTGTCTCTGACTCTGGGATGTCCCTGACTCTGGGATCCCTCTGAATCTGGGATCTCTCTGAATCTGGGATCTCTCTGATCTGGGATACCTCTGACACGGGGATGTCTCTGACACGCGGATGTCTCTGACTCTGGGATCTCTCTGACTCTGGGATTTCACTGACTGGGATGTCTCTGAATCTGGGATGTCTCTGAGTCTGTGATCTCTCTGAATCTGGGATATCTTTGACTCTGGGATGTCTCTGACTCTGGGATTTCTCTGACTCTGGGATGTCTCTGAATCTGGGATATCTCTGACTCTGGGATGTCTCTGATTCTGAATCTGGGATCTCTCTGACACTGGGATGTCTCTGAATCTGGGATTTCTCTGACTCTGGGAACTCTCTGAATCTGGGATCTCTCTGAATCTGTGATATCTCTGAATCTGGGATCTCTCTGATCTGGGATACCTCTGACACGGGGATGTCTCTGACACGCGGATGTCTCTGACTCTGGGATCTCTCTGACTCTGGGATTTCACTGACTGGGATGTCTCTGAATCTGGGATGTCTCTGAATCTGTGATCTCTCTGAATCTGGGATATCTTTGACTCTGGGATGTCTCTGACTCTGGGATTTCTCTGACTCTGGGATGTCTATGAATCTGGGATATCTCTGACTCTGTGATGTCTCTGATTCTGAATCTGGGATCTCTCTGACACTGGGATGTCTCTGAATCTGGGATGTCTCTGACTCTGGGAACTCTCTGAATCTGGGATCTCTCTGAATCTGTGATATCTCTGAATCTGGGATCACTCTGATCTGGGATACCTCTGACACGGGGATGTCTCTGACTCTGGGATGTCTCTGACTCTGGGATGTCTCTGACTCTGGATGTCTCTGACTCTGGGATCTCTCGGTCTCTGGGATGTCTCTGACTCTGGGATGTCTCTGACTCTGGGATGTCTCTGCCATTGGGATGTCTCTGACTCTGGGATGTCTCTGACTCTGGGATCTCTCTGACTCTGGGATTTCACTGACTGGGATGTCTCTGAATCTGGGTTGTCTCTGAATCTGTGATATCTCTGAATCTGGGATATCTTTGACTCTGGGATGTCTCTGTCTCTGGGACCTCTCTGACTCTGGGATCTCTCTGACTCTGGGATGTCTCTGACTCTGGGATGTCTCTGACTCTGGATGTCTCTGACTCTGGGATCTCTCGGTCTCTGGGATGTCTCTGACTCTGGGATGTCTCTGACTCTGGGATGTCTCTGCCTTTGGGATGTCTCTGACTCTGGGATGTCTCTGAATCTGGGATCTCTCTGACATTGGGATGTGTCTGACTCTGGGATCTCTCTGACTCTGGGATGTCTCTGACTCTGAATCTGCGATCTCTCTGACTCTGGGATGTCACTACCTCTGAAGCTGGGATCACTCTGCCTCTGGGATCTCTCTGACTGGGATGTCTACGACTCTGAATCTGGGATGCCTCTGACTCTGAACCTGGGATCTCTCTCACTCTGAATCTGGAATCTCTCTCAATCTGGGATCTCTCACAATCTGGGATCTCTCTGATCTGGGATACCTCTTACACAGGGATGTCTCTGACACGTGGAAGTGTCTGACACGGGGATCTGTCTGACTCTGGGATCTCTCTGACTCTGGGATTTCACTGACTGGGATGTCTCTGAATCTGGGATGTCTCTGAATCTTTCATCTCACTGAATCTGGGATATCTCTGACTCTGGGATGTCTGTGTTTCTGGGATCTCTCTAACTCTGGGATGTCACTGGGACCTCTCTGACTCTGGGATGTCTCTCACTCTGGGATCTCTCTGGGATGTCTCCGACTCTGGGTTCTCTCTGGGATGTCTCCGACTCTGGGATGCAACTGAATCTGGGATGTCTCTGGCTCTGGGATGTCTCTGACTCTTCGATCTCTCTGACTCTGGGATCTCTCTGACTCTGGGATCTCTCTGACTCTGGGATGTCTCTGTCTCTGACACTGGGATGTCTCTGACTCTGACTCTGGGATGTCTCTGACTCTGGGATCTCTCTGACTCTGGGATTTCACTGACTGGGATGTCTCTGAATTTGGGATGTCTCTGAATCTGTGATTTCTCTGAATCTGGGATATCTTTGACTCTGGGATGTCTCTGTCTCTGGGATCTCTCTGACTCTGGGATCTCTCTGACTCTGGGATGTCTCTGTCTCTGACTCTGGGATGTCTCTGACTCTGGGATGTCTCTGACTCTGGGATCCCTCTGACTCTGGGATTTCACTGAATGGGATGTCTCTGAATCTGGGATGTCAATGAATCTGTGATCTCTCTGAATCTGTGATCTCTTTGACTCAGGGATACCTCTGCATTGGGGATGTCTCTGACTCTGGGATGTCTCTGACTCTGGGATGTCTCAGACTCTGGGATGTCTCTCACTCTGGGATGTCTCTGACTCTGGGATGTCTCTGACTCTGGGATCTCTCTGAATCTGGGATCTCGCTGATCTGCGATACCTCTGACACGGGGATGTCTCTGACACGGGGATGTCTCAGACTCTGGGATCTCTCTGACTCTGGGATTTCACTGACTGGGATGTCTCTGAATCTGGGATGTCTCTGAATCTGTGATCTCTCTGAATCTGGGACATCTTTGACTCTGGGATGTCTCTGTCTCTGGGATCTCTCTGACTCTGGGATCTCTCTGACTCTGGGATGTCTCTGACTCTGGGATGTCTCTGACTCTGGGATCTCTCGGTCTCTGGGATGTCTCTGAATCTGGGATGCCTCTGATTCTGGGATTTCTCTGACTCTGGGATGTCTCTGAATCTGGGATATCTCTGACTCTGGGATGTCTCTGATTCTGAATCTGTGATCTCTCTGACTCTGGGATGTCTCTGAATCTGGGATGTCTCTGAATCTGGGATGTATCTGAATCTGGGAGCTCTCTGACTCTGGGATGTGTCTGACTCTGGGATCTCTCTGACTCTGGGATGTCTCTGAATCTGGGATGTCTCTGACTCTGAATCTGGGATCTCTCTGACTCTGGGATGTCACTAACTCTGAAGCTGGGATCTCTCTGACTCTGGGATCTGTCTGAATCTGGGATGTCTCTAGCTCTGGGAAGTCTCTGACTCTGGGATGTCTCTGACACTGGGATCTGACTCTGGGATGTCTCTGACTCTGGGATCTCTCTGACTCTGGGATCTCTCTGACTCTGGGATGTCTCTGTCTCTGACTCTGGGATGTCTCTGACTCTGACTCTGGGATGTCTCTGACTCTGGGATCTCTCTGACTCTGGGATTTCACTGAATGGGATGTCTCTGAATCTGGGATGTCAATGAATCTGTGTTCTCTCTGAATCCGGGATCTCTTTGACTCAGGGATACCTCTGCGTTGGGGATGTCTCTGACTCTGGGATGTCTCTGACTCTGGGATGTCTCAGACTCTGGGATGTCTCTCACTCTGGGATGTCTCTGACTCTGGGATGTCTCTGACTCTGGGATCTCTCTGATTCTGGGATCTCTCTGAATCTGGGATCTCTTTGATCTGCGATACCTCTGTCACGGGGAGGTCTCTGACACGGGGATGTCTCTGACTCTGGGATCTCTCTGACTCTGGGATTTCATTGACTGGGATGTCTCTGAATCTGGGATGTCTCTGAATCTGGGATCTCTCTGAATCTGGGACATCTTTGACTCTGGGATGTCTCTGTCTCTGGGATCTCTCTGACTCTGGGATCTCTCTGACTCTGGAAGTCTCTGACTCTGGGATGTCTCTGACTCTGGGATGTCTCTGACTCTGGGATCTCTCGGTCTCTGGGATGTCTCTGAATCAGGGATGCCTCTGACTCTGGGATTTCTCTGACTCTGGGATGTCTCTGAATCTGGGATATCTCTGACTCTGGGATGTCTCTGATTCTGAATCTCTGATCTCTCTGACTCTGGGATGTCTCTGAATCTGGGATGTCTCTGAATCTGGGATGTCTCTGAATCTGGGTTGTCTCTGACTCTGGGGTGCCTCTGAATCTGGGAGCTCTCTGACTCTGGGATGTGTCTGAATCTGGGATGTTACTGAATCTGGGATGTCTCTGACTCTGGGATATGTCTGAACTGGGATCTCTCTGACACTGTGATGTGTCTGACTCTGGGATCTCTCTGACTCTGGGATGTCTCTGACTCTGGGATCTCTCTGACTCTGGGATGTCTCTGAATCTGGGATGTCACTGACTCTGAATCTGGGACCTCTCAGACTCTGGGATGTCTCTCACTCTGGGATTTCTCTGGGATGTCTCCGACTCTGGGTTCTCTCTGGGATGTCTCCGACTCTGGGATGCAACTGAATCTGGGATGTCTCTGGCTCTGGGATGTCTCTGACTCTTCGATCTCTCTGACTCTGGGATCTCTCTGACTCTGGGATCTCTCTGACTCTGGGATGTCTCTGTCTCTGACACTGGGATGTCTCTGACTCTGACTCTGGGATGTCTCTGACTCTGGGATCTCTCTGACTCTGGGATTTCACTGAATGGGATGTCTCTGAATCTGGGATGTCATTGAATCTGTGATCTCACTGAATCTGGGATCTCTTTGACTCAGGGATACCTCTGCATTGGGGATGTCTCTGACTCTGGGATGTGTCTGACTCTGGGATGTCTCAGACTCTGGGATGTCTCTCACTCTGGGATGTCTCTGACTCTGGGATGTCCCTGACTCTGGGATCTCTCTGAATCTGGGATCTCTCTGAATCTGGGATCTCTCTGATCTGGGATACCTCTGACACGGGGATGTCTCTGACACGCGGATGTCTCTGACTCTGGGATCTCTCTGACTCTGGGATTTCACTGACTGGGATGTCTGTGAATTTGGGATGTCTCTGAATCTGTGATTTCTCTGAATCTGGGATATCTTTGACTCTGGGATGTCTCTGTCTCTGGGTTCTCTCTGACTCTGGGATGTCTCTGACTCTGGGATGTCTCTGAATCTGGAATATCTCTGACTCAGGGATGTCTCTGAATCTGAATCTGGGATCTCTCTGACTCTGGGATGTCTCTGAATCTGGGATGTCTCTGAATCTGGGATGTCCCCGACTCTGGGATGTCTCTGACTCTGGGATGTCTCTGAATCTGGGATCTCTCTGACTCTCTGATGTCTCTGACTCTGGGATGTCTCTGAATCTGGGAAGAATCTGACTCTGAATCTGGGATCTCTCTGACTCTGGGAACTCTCTGACTGTGATGTCTACGACTCTGAATCTGGATTCTCTCTCACTCTGAATCTGGGATCTCTCTGACTCTGGGATGTCTCTAACTCTGAATCTGGGATGCCTCTGACTCTGAACCTGGGATCTCTCTAACTCTGAATCTGGCATCTCTTTGACTCTGGGATACCTCTGTCTCTGGGATCTCTCTAACTCTGGGATGTCTCTGTCTCTGGGATCTCTCTGACTCTGGGATGTCTCTGACTCTGGGATCTGTCTGGGATGTCTCCGACTGTGGGATCTCTCTGGGATGTCTCCGACTCTGGGATGCATCTGAATCTGTGATGTCTCTGGCTCTGGGATGTCTCTGAATCTGGGATATCTCTGACTCTGGGATGTCTCTGAACCTGAAGCTGGGATCTCTATGATGCTGGGATGCCTCTAACACTGAAGCTGGGATCTCTCTGACTCTGGGATCTCTCTGACTGGGATGTCTACGACTCTGAATCTGGGATGCCACTGACTCTGAACCTGGGATCTCTCTAACTCTGAATCTGGGATGTCTTTGACTCAGGGATACCTCTGCATTGGGGATGTCTCTGACTCTGGGACGTCTCTGACTCTGGGATGTCTCAGACTCTGGGATGTCTCAGACTCTGGGATGTCGCTGACTCTAGGATGTCTCAGACTCTGGGATGTCTCTGAATCTGGGATCTCTCTGAATCTGGGATCTCTCTGATCTGCGATACCTCTGACGCGGGGATGTCTCTGACTCTGGGATTTCTCTGACTCTGGGATTTCACTGACTGGGATGTCTCTGAATCTGGGATGTCTCTGAATCTGTGATCTCTCTGAATCTGGGATATCTCTGACTCTAGGATGTCTCTGTCTCTGGGATGTCTCTGACTCTGGGATGTCTCTGACTCTGGGATCTCTCGGTCTCTGGGATGTCTCTGAATCTGGGATGTCTCTGACTCTGGAATGTCTCTGACCCTGGGATGTCTCTGCCTTTGGGATGTCTCTGACTCTGGGATGTCTCTGAATCTGGGATATCTCTGACTCTGGGATGTCTCTGAATCTGAATCTGGAATCTCTCTGACTCTGGGATGTCTCTGAATCTGGGATGTCTCTGAATCTGGGATGTCTCTGAATCTGGGATATCTCTGACTCTGGGGTGTCTCTGAATCTGGGAGCTCTCTGACTCTGGGATGTGTCTGAATCTGGGATGTCACTGAATCTGGGATGTCTCTGACTCTGGGATATGTCTGAATCTGGGATCTCTCTGACACTGGGATGTGTCTGACTCTGGGATCTCTCTGACTCTGGGATGTCTCTGACTCTGACATGTCTGTGACTCTGGGATGTCTCTGACTGTGGGATGTCTCTGACTCTGGGATCTGTCTGGGATGTCTCCGACTGTGGGATCTCTCTGGGATGTCTCCGACTCTGGGATGCATCTGAATCTTGGATGTCTCTGGCTCTGGGATGTCTCTGAATCTGGGATATCTCTGACTGGGATGTCTACGACTCTGAATCTGGGATGCCACTGACTCTGAACCTGGGATCTCTCTAACTCTGAATCTGGGATGTCTTTGACTCAGGGATACCTCTGCATTGGGGATGTCTCTGACTCTGGGACGTCTCTGACTCTGGGATGTCTCAGACTCTGGGATGTCTCAGACTCTGGGATGTCTCTGACTCTAGGATGTCTCAGACTCTGGGATGTCTCTGAATCTGGGATCTCTCTGAATCTGGGATCTCTCTGATCTGCGATACCTCTGACGCGGGGATGTCTCTGACTCTGGGATTTCTCTGACTCTGGGATTTCACTGACTGGGATGTCTCTGAATCTGGGATGTCTCTGAATCTGTGATCTCTCTGAATCTGGGATATCTCTGACTCTAGGATGTCTCTGTCTCTGGGATGTCTCTGACTCTGGGATGTCTCTGACTCTGGGATCTCTCGGTCTCTGGGATGTCTCTGAATCTGGGATGTCTCTGACTCTGGAATGTCTCTGACCCTGGGATGTCTCTGCCTTTGGGATGTCTCTGACTCTGGGATGTCTCTGAATCTGGGATATATCTGACTCTGGGATGTCTCTGAATCTGAATCTGGAATCTCTCTGACTCTGGGATGTCTCTGAATCTGGGATGTCTCTGAATCTGGGATGTCTCTGAATCTGGGATATCTCTGACTCTGGGGTGTCTCTGAATCTGGGAGCTCTCTGACTCTGGGATGTGTCTGAATCTGGGATGTCACTGAATCTGGGATGTCTCTGACTCTGGGATATGTCTGAATCTGGGATCTCTCTGACACTGGGATGTGTCTGACTCTGGGATCTCTCTGACTCTGGGATGTCTCTGACTCTGACATGTCTGTGACTCTGGGATGTCTCTGACTGTGGGATGTCTCTGACTCTGGGATCTGTCTGGGATGTCTCCGACTGTGGGATCTCTCTGGGATGTCTCCGACTCTGGGATGCATCTGAATCTTGGATGTCTCTGGCTCTGGGATGTCTCTGAATCTGGGATATCTCTGACTCTGGGATGTCTCTGAACCTGAAGCTGGGATCTCTATGACGCTGGGATGCCTCTAACACTGAAGCTGGGATCTCTCTGACTCTGGGATCTCTCTGACTGGGATGTCTACGACTCTGAATCTGGGATGCCACTGACTCTGAACCTGGGATCTCTCTAACTCTGAAACTGGGATCTCTTTGACTCAGGGATACCTCTGCATTGGGGATGTCCCTGACTCTGGGACGTCTCTGACTCTGGGATGTCTCAGACTCTGGGATGTCTCAGACTCTGGGATGTCTCTGACTCTGGGATGTCTCAGACTTTGGGATGTCTCTGAATCTGGGATCTCTCTGAATCTGGGATATCTCTGATCTGCGATACCTCTGACGCGGGGATGTCTCTGACTCTGGGATTTCTCTGACTCTGGGATTTCACTGACTGGGATGTCTCTGAATCTGTGATCTCTCTGAATCTGGGATATCTCTGACTCTGGGATGTCTCTGTCTCTGGGATCTCTCTGACTCTGGGATGTCTCTGACTCTGGGATGTCTCTGACTCTGGGATGTCTCTGACTCTGGGATCTCTCGGTCTCTGGGATGTCTCTGAATCTGGGATGTCTCTGAATCTGGGATGTCTCTGACTCTGGAATGTCTCTGACCCTGGGATGTCTCTGCCTTTGGGATGTCTCTGACTCTGGGATGTCTCTGACTCTGGGATGTCTCAGACTCTGGGATGTCTCTGAATCTGGGATATCTCTGACTCTGGGATGTCTCTGAATCTGAATCTGGAATCTCTCTGACTCTGGGATGTCTCTGAATCTGGGATGTCTCTGAATCTGGGAGCTCTCTGACTATGGGATGTGTCTGAATCTGGGATGTCACTGAATCTGGGATGTATCTGACACTGGGATGTGTCTGACTCTGGGATCTCTCTGACTCTGGGATGTCTCTGACATGTCTGTGACTCTGGGCTGTCTCTGACTGTGGGATGACTCTGACACTGGGATCTCTCTGACTCTGGGAGCTCTCTGAATCTGGGATGTATGTCTCTGAATCTGAGTTATCACTGAATCTGGGATGTCTCTGACTCTGAAACTGGGATCTCTTTGACTCAGGGATACCTCTGCATTGGGAATGTCCCTGACTCTGGGACGTCTCAGACTCTGGGATGTCTCAGACTCTGGGATGTCTCTGACTCTGGGATGTCTCAGACTTTGGGATGTCTCTGAATCTGGGATCTCTCTGAATCTGGGATCTCTCTGATCTGCGATACCTCTGACGCGGGGATGTCTCTGACTCTGGGATTTCTCTGACTCTGGGATTTCACTGACTGGGATGTCTCTGAATCTGGGATGTCTCTGAATCTGTGATCTCTCTGAATCTGGGATATCTCTGACTCTGGGATGTCTCTGTCTCTGGGATCTCTCTGACTCTGGGATGTCTCTGACTCTGGGATGTCTCTGACTCTGGGATCTCTCGGTCTCTGGGATGTCTCTGAATCTGGGATGTCTCTGAATCTGGGATGTCTCTGAATCTGGGATGTCTCTGACTCTGGAATGTCTCTGACCCTGGGATGTCTCTGCCTTTGGGATGTCTCTGACTCTGGGATGTCTCTGAATCTAGGATATCTCTGACTCTGGGATGTCTCTGAATCTGAATCTGGAATCTCTCTGACTCTGGGATGTCTCTGAATCTGGGATGTCTCTGAATCTGGGAGCTCTCTGACTATGGGATGTGTCTGAATCTGGGATGTCACTGAATCTGGGATGTCTCTGACACTGGGATGTGTCTCACTCTGGGATCTCTCTGACTCTGGGATGTCTCTGAATCTGGGATGTCTCTGAATCTGGGAGCTCTCTGACTATGGGATGTGTCTGAATCTGGGATGTCACTGAATCTGGGATGTCTCGGACACTGGGATGTGTCTGACTCTGGGATCTCTCTGACTCTGGGATGTCTCTGACATGTCTGTGACTCTGGGATGTCTCTGACTGTGGGATGACTCTGACACTGGGATCTCTCTGACTCTGGGAGCTCTCTGAATCTGGGATGTATGTCTCTGAATCTGAGTTATCACTGAATCTGGGATGTCTCTGACTCTGAAACTGGGATCTCTTTGACTCAGGGATACCTCTGCATTGGGGATGTCCCTGACTCCGGGACGTCTCTGACTCTGGGATGTCTCAGACTCTGGGATGTCTCAGACTCTGGGATGTCTCTGACTCTGGGATGTCTCAGACTTTGGGATGTCTCTGAATCTGGGATCTCTCTGAATCTGGGATCTCTCTGATCTGCGATACCTCTGACGCGGGGATGTCTCTGACTCTGGGATTTCTCTGACTCTGGGATTTCACTGACTGGGATGTCTCTGAATCTGGGATGTCTCTGAATCTGTGATCTCTCTGAATCTGGGATATCTCTGACTCTGGGATGTCTCTGTCTCTGGGATCTCTCTGACTCTGGGATGTCTCTGACTCTGGGATGTCTCTGACTCTGGGATCTCTCGGTCTCTGGGATGTCTCTGAATCTGGGATGTCTCTGAATCTGGGATGTCTCTGACTCTGGGATGTCTCTGACTCTGGGATCTCTCGGTCTCTGGGATGTCTCTGAATCTGGGATGTCTCTGAATCTGGGATGTCTCTGACTCTGGAATGTCTCTGACCCTGGGATGTCTCTGCCTTTGGGATGTCTCTGACTCTGGGATGTCTCTGAATCTGGGATATCTCTGACTCTGGGATGTCTCTGAATCTGAATCTGGAATCTCTCTGACTCTGGGATGTCTCTGAATCTGGGATGTCTCTGAATCTGGGAGCTCTCTGACTATGGGATGTGTCTGAATCTGGGATGTCACTGAATCTGGGATGTCTCTGACACTGGGATGTGTCTGACTCTGGGATCTCTCTGACTCTGGGATGTCTCTGACTGTGGGATGACTCTGACACTGGGATCTCTCTGACTCTGTGAGCTCTCTGAATCTGGGATGTATGTCTCTGAATCTGAGTTATCACTGAATCTGGGATGTCTCTGACTCTTGGAATGGCTGACTCTGGGGTGTCTCTGAATCGGGGACGTCTGGCGCTGGGTTGTCTCTGCAACCTGAAACTCCAAAACCACTGCGGCTGCGCTAACGGTTATCTCCACCCACCTTTTCTGCAGGGTCACGTGCTCTCTTCATGCAGCCAATCAGCGCCTGACCCTGGGTTGCGCGTCACGAAGACGTGTTGAAGGACGCATTAATTAGCTGAGGTCGCGCGCCCTCAGATTCTGCCATTTTCTCTGCGGATCCCGGAGGTGCTGTTGGAGGGGCCGCCATGTTCTCCTCGGGCCTGCTGAGTGTCGCTGCTGCAAATCCCTTCAGCTCGCCCTGTTTCCAGCTACTCCCCGATACCGGGGCCGCTCACACGGCACAGTCCTCAGCCTCGAGCCGTCTGACGGCACCTCCAGCTCCCCGTCGTTTCGCTGCTGCCGCCGCCGCCCCTGTGGGGAAAGGTAAGGCGGAGAGGGGACAGCGAGGCCTTCGTGCTGGGGATGAGCGGGCCCGGGCTGCCCTTGGCCGATGACCTCTGGGGTTTGCCGCCTCCATCCTCTCCATGCCCCTCCTCATTCAGGGGCATAGATAGACAGGAATAAACTGTTCCCTTCGGAGAGGATGTGAGGAAGAACAAATTCACCCAGAGCGCGTCTGCAACCTGTTGCCTGGAGACCCTCATAACATTTAATAAGTATTTAGATCAGCGTTTGTGATGCCCAGGCAAACAAAACGATGAGACAAATGCTGGAAAATGGGACTAGGACGATGGTTGATGACCAGCACTCAACTGATGGGGCTTTCTTTCTCCTTTAAAACACCTATTACTCTGACTCTAATCTCTTTATCTTCTCCACACCTATCCCAGCTCTCCCATCTATTCTCCTTCCTGCTCTGGCTCTCGATCTCTTCCCCTGACTTCTCTGTTCTCATACTCTCATTTCCCACACAGAGCAGGAAGAGAATAGCTGTGAATATGGCTCTGCTCGCTTCTATGCCCTGTGTGGCCTGGGCGGGATCCTCAGCTGTGGCACCACACACACTGCTGTGGTACCTTTGGACCTGGTGAAGTGCAGAATTCAGGTTTGTTGTATGCAGCATGGTCACTCGCTAGCACAGAGGATGAGGTACTGGAGTGCCCAGCTTGGCTGATTTTGAACATCGGGTTTAGGGGCTCCCCTGGAACCTGAGCATCTTTACTATGGCAGGAATCCATGCCCCCTGTGTGTTGCATGTCGAGCCAACTAACTGCATGGTGTGTCTTTTTTATTGCAACTGCAGAGGAATACAGCTGTGAATATGGCTCCCCCAAGTTTTATGCTTTGTGTGGCTTTGGAGGTATCCTGAGTTGTGGTCTAACACACACTATTGTTGTGCCCTTGGATCTGGTGAAGTGTCGCATTCAGGTGTGTATTTAATTTTAATATGAGCTGTACTTGTGAATGAGGTTTTAGACCAGGAAGCCTATCTTTCTAGAGAAGTTATTTTGTAACCATTTTGTTCCTAAAATAACCGAACCGGTTGATGAGATTTTTGGAAACATTGTGCTAATTTAATTATAAGAATGATGGTTTGTTAAATTGCAGGTTGTTGTTGAATGACATTATCACTTATGTCAATCAAATAAATTTATGTTTTTGTCAATCAAATAATTCTTGTAATTTTTAATTTCTGCACTACCTTGACTAGCTGCATAAAGTTATGCCGTATGTTGCTCTTTTTAATGAGTGGGATACTATCCCACCAGCGTCACCAATAATGTTGCCAATTCTGGGGTATCTACTTTAGTCAGATATTAGTCTGACCGTTATTAATTAGGATATTGCTTTCAGAGTCGCCGGGTATCAAATGATACCACCACAAGGTTCAACCGGATATCGATCACAGACCCAACAACCAGTTAGTTCAAGTACAATAATAGTTTATTTACACAAGATTAACTCACGCAATGTAAAACACTACAAATAAATTATACCTAACACTACAACAACCTTACTTAACTTCAGACACCCGGCCTTCGTTCTGATCTGGAGTGGCTGGGTCTGGAGAAGTAACTTTGGTTCTGCTGGGCTCATTAGTTTGGTGGCGGTTGTTGATCTTGAACTTGCTTCTGGTCATGCTGCAGTTGGCTTCAGGCCCAAAAGAGATCGAACATATGGCAGTGTCTCTATCCTTTGGGGGTTTTGCGCTCTTTTGGGCAATCCTTGGCTTTGGACACAATAATTCGGCAGGCTTTCATTACTGCCTTCGATTTGAGCCAATAAAGGGGCAGGTGCCTTGATGGCTGGGCGTGTCCTGAGCGGTCATTGACCTTGGCTGTTTGGGCTTCCTGGGTGAAGGGAGTGGCGCCGATGTGTCTGTATCTGATACCCGAGTACAAGTCTTTTGTCCTGGGGAAATGGGCCATTAGAATGTAAATTGGCTGGGGGGGGTTTTCGATAGTGTCTGGTTCTCTAGTGGCAAATATACACTTAAGCTCCGAGTTTGTCTGGATCCTGCATTGGCCACATTTCCCTTGATTCTTTGCCCGTGGCCATATTTCCCTTTGTGAGTGGCCATCCCAGATGGCTACAAGTAGGTCTTGTGTTCTGCCATTTTTGTTGACCTTGCTATTTCATTTTCATACTTCCCCCTCTTCTGACTGACTAGTTACATAAGAACGAGGAACAGGAGTAGGCCATCTGGCCCCTCGAGCCTGCTCCGCCGGTTAATGAGATCATGGCTGATCTTTGTGGACTCAGCTCCACTCTCCGGCCCGTACACCATATCCCCGAATCCCTTTATTCTTTAGAAAGGTATCTATCTTTTTCTTAAAAACGTTTAAAGACGAAGCCTCAACTGCTTCACTGGGCAAGGAATTCCAGAGATTCACAACCCTTTGGGTGAAGAGGTTCCTCCTACACTCCGTCCTAAATCTACTTCCCCTTATTTTGAGGCTATGCCCCCTAGTTCTGCTTTCCCTGACCAGTGGAAACAACCTGCCCGCATCTATCCTATCTATTCCCTTCATAATTTTATATGTTTCAATAAGATCCCCCCCCCGCATTCTTCTAAACTCCAATGAGTACAGTCCCAGTCTACTCAACCTCTCGTCATAATCTAATCCCCTCAACTCTGGGATCAACCTAGTGAATCTCCTCTGCACTCCCTCCAGTGCCAATATGTCCTTTCTCAGGTAAGGAGACCAAAACTGAACACACTACTCCAGATGTGGCCTCACCAACACCTTATACAATTGCAGCATAACCTCCCTAGTCTTGAACTCCATCCCTCTAGCAATGAAAGACAAAACTCGATTAGCCTTCTTAATCACCTGTTGCACCTGCACACCAACTTTTTACGACTCGTGCACCAGCACACCCAGGTCCCTCTGCACAGCAGCATGTTTTAACATCGTACCGTTTAATTAATAATCCATTTTGCTGCTGTTCCTCCCAAAATGGATAGCCTCACACTTGGCAACATTGAATTCAATCTGCCAGACCCTAGCCCATTCACCTAACCTATCCAAATCCTTCTGCAGACTTCCGGTATCCTCTGCACATTTTGCTTTACCACTCCTCTTAGTGTCGTCTGCAAACTTTGACACATTGCACTTGGTCCCCAACTCCAAATCGTCTATGTAAATTGTGAACAACTGTGGGCCTAACACTAATCCTTGAGGGGCCCCACTATTTACAGGTTGCCAACCAGAGAAACACCCACTTATCCCCACTCTCTGCTTTCTGTTAGTTAACCAATGCTCCACCCATGCTACCACTTTACCCTCAATACCCATCTTTGGTTTATGCAGCAACCTTTTGTGTGGCACCTTGTCAAAAGCTTTCAGGAAATCCAGGTATACCACATCCATTGGCTCCCCGTTATCTACTGCACTGGTAACGTCCTCAAAAAATTCTACCAAATTAGTCAGACACGACCTACCCTTTGTGAACCCATGCTGCGACAATTTCCCTCCAGGTGCCCCGCTATTTCCTCCTTAATGATAGATTCCAGCATTGTCCCTACAACCGAAGTTAAGCTTACCGGCCTATAATTACCCGCTTTCTGCCGACCTTTTTTAAACAGTGGTGTCACGTTTGCTACTTTCCAATCCTCTGGGACCACCCCAGAGTCTAGTGAATTTTGATAAATTATCACTAGTGCGTTTACAATTTCCCTAGCCATCTCTTTTAACACTCTGGGATGCATCCCATCAGGGCCAGGAGACTTGTCTACCTTTAGCCCCATTAGCTTGCCCAATACTGCCTCCTTAGTGATTACAATCATCTCAAGGTCCTCACCTATTTCCATCAGTCACTGGCATGTTATTTGTGTCACACGTGAAGACTGACCCAAAAAACCTGTTCAGCTCCTCAGCCATTTCCCCGTCTCCTATTATTAAATCTCCCTTCTCATTTTCCAAAGGACCAATATTTACCTTAGCCACTCTTTTTTCTTATATATTTGTAGAAGCTTTTACTATCTGCTTTTATGTTCTGAGCCAGTTTACTTTCATAGTCTACCTTACTCTTCTTTATAGCTTTTTTAGTAGCTTTCTGTTGTCCCCTAAAGACTTCCCAGTCCTCTAGTCTCCCACTAAATTTTGCCACTTTGTATGTTTTTTCCTTCAATTTGATACTCTCCCTCACCTCCTTAGATATCCACGGTCGATTTTTCCCCTTTCTACTGTCTTTCTTTTTTGTCGGTATGAACCTTTCCTGAACACTCTGAAAGATCGCTCGGAAGGTTCTCCACTGTTCCTCAACTGCTTCACCATGAAGTCTTTGCTCCCAGTCTACCTTAGCTAGTTCTTCTCTCATCCCATTGTAATCGCCTTTGTTTAAGCACAAAACACTAGTGTTTGATTTTACCTTGTCATCCTCCAACTGTATTTTAAACTCCACCATATTGTGGTCGCTCCTTCCAAGAGGATCCCGAACTATGAGACCATTAATCAATCCTCCCTCATTACACAGGACCAGATCTAGGACCGCTTGTTCCCTTGTAGGTTCCATTACATACTGTTCCAGGAAATTATCCCGGGCACATTCTATAAACTCCTCCTCGAGGCTGCCTTTACCAACCTGGTTAAACCAATCGATATGCAGATTAAAATCTCCCATGATAACCGCTGTACCATTTCTACATGCATCGGTTATTTCTTTGCTTATTGCCTGCCCTACCATCCTGTTAGTATTTGGTGGCCTATAGACTACTCCTATCAGTGACCTTTTCGCCTTACTATTCCTGATTTCCACCAAATTGATTCAACCTTGTCCTCCATAGCACCAATATCATCCCTTACTATTGCCCGGATGCCATCCTGAAACAACAAAGCTACACCACCGCCCTTACCGTCCATTCTATCCTTTCGTATAGTCTGATACCCTTGGATATTTAACTCCCAGTCGTGGCCATCTTTTAACCATGTTTCAGTAATGGCCACTAAATCATAGTCATTCACGATGATTTGCGCCATCAACTCATTTACCTTATTTCGTATACTACGAGCATTCAGGTAAAGTACACTCATGCTGTTTTTTATGTCTTTGTTATGAATCCTAACACCTTGATCAGTAACTTTTCGCAATTTATTTTTCCTCTTACCCTTTCTCCTAATTTTCCTTGTCTTTGAACCCATATCTCTACATAATACCTGTCACGTAACCTGCTGCCTTGATCTCCATTAACCATTATACTGTCCATAGCTTTACACTTCCCTTCCCCCCAACTTGCTAGTTTAAAGTCCTTGTGACCAACCTATTTATCCTATTCGCTAGAACGCTGATCCCAGAATGGTTCAGGTGAAGACCGTCCCAACGGTACAGGTCCCTCCTGCCCCAGTACTGATGCCAATGCCCCATGAAATGGAATCCCTCTTTCTTGCACCACTCCTTTAGCCACGTGTTAACTTCTCTAATTTTCTCAACCCTATGCCAATTGGCACGTGGCTCGGGTAGTAATCCAGAGATTATAACCCTGGAGGACCTGTTCTTTAATTTAGTCCCTAGTGTTTGATAATCCCCAAACAGGTCCTCTTTCCTAGTCTTACCTATGTTGTTAGTCCCAACGTGGACCACAACAACTGGATCCTCCCCCTCCCTCTCCAAAATCCTTTCAAGCCGATCAGAGATGTCCCTCACCCTGGCACCAGGCAGGCAACATACCATGCGGGACTCTCGATCTGGCTTACCAAGGATGCCATCAATCCCCCTAATTATAGAATCCCCCACAACTACCACTTGTCTTTTTGCTCCCCCCTCTTGAATGGCTTCCTGTACCACGGTGCAGTGGTCAGTCAACGCATCCTCCCTACAGCCCTCTTCCTCATCCACACCGGGAGCAAGTACCTCATACCTGTTGGACAAGGTCTAGGGCTGAGGCTCCTAAACTCGGGATCCCCCTACCTACCTCCCTTGCAGTCACGCCACTCTGTCCCTGACCACTGTCCAAATTAACAGTACTTGCGTCCAGTGGTTTGTCAAAGACAAAGCTTTTCCTTTGGTTAAAATGTATTTTTTACCTGGAAACTGAGTGGAATACTGAGTGAGTGGAGGCTTTACATAGGTGTCTGCAGGTCACCTTGCATTGAATTTATTAAGAATGAACTTGGTGTGGCCCGAGGTCATTTGCTGGTGTTAAATTAGAGCCGAATGCGCATTTTGTCCGCAGCAAGACCCCACAGTCTGTAATTGATGATGACCTATATGACCGTGACTTAAGAAGATGATTGATTGCTGGAGAAATCCCCTGCCCCCAAGCTAGTTGAAAAATAACAGCCCACCTGCAAAGACTTTAACATCTTATTCCAATCATCGGATACAGCAGACGGTCTCTTTTTGAAAACTATTTTATTGAGGTATATTTACAACCACAAAACCAACCAACAGGGTTGCCAGTAACCAAATCCACTAAATATCTACCACCTCCACCATTTCAGCTCCTCGACCTCTCCATTTTATCCCCCCCACTGATGACATCTTAAATGTTCTCAAAGAAGTCGATAAATGTCTGCCACGTCCGGGCAAAATCCTCCACCGACCCCCTCAAGGCGAATTTTATCTTTTCCAGCCTAAAGAAACTGCCAGGTCACTCACCCACGCTCCTGAGTTCAGGGGCTCCAAGTCCCTCCAGTCTAAAAAGATCCGTCTCTGGGCTATCAGGGAGGTAAAGGAGGTATTGGACTCCCGGGCCTTCTGACACTTCAAAGATCACCACTTCTCAACCTTCAATTTCAAAACTTCCAAGATAACTTCAATAAACCCCTGCCAGAATCCCCCAAGCTTCGAACATGCCCAATACATGTGGACATGATGGGCTCCCTCACAATCCATCAACTCCTTGTAGATTTCTGAAACTTTACCTCCCCTACCCCTGTTCTTGACTCCACCTTGACTTTCAGTCCCTGAGGTGGCAGGCAGGAAAGGACAGTACCTGCTTCCGGTCAAAATCCCTCACCTGCAAATACTGGAATCCATTCCCGACGGACAACCCAAATTCCTCCACTAACCCCTCCCAAGAGATGAGGAGACATTTCTTCACCGAAAGAGTGCTGAGCCTG
This sequence comes from Scyliorhinus torazame, assembly GCF_047496885.1. Classification (NCBI taxonomy): domain Eukaryota; kingdom Metazoa; phylum Chordata; class Chondrichthyes; order Carcharhiniformes; family Scyliorhinidae; genus Scyliorhinus; species Scyliorhinus torazame. The sequence goes on from NC_092719.1 coordinate 89,759,812, forward strand.
TGGAATTCATTGCCACAGGAAGTAGTTGATGCTAAAACATTGAATATATTCAAGAGGTGGCTAGATATAGCACTTGGGAGAATTAGGAGAAAGCAGGATTAGGCTTTTGAGTTGGATGATCAGCCATGATCGTGATTAATGGTGGAGCAGGCTTGAAAGGCCAAATGGCCGCCTCCTGCTCCTATCTTCTATGTATATGTATACAGTTCCTTATAATAAATCCCCATTCACCCACCAGGTCCAAGACCATATTCCCTCTGTTGCTCTTTTTAGCCTTAGTTTATTAGCTCTGATTATGTCACCTTTGCTCACAAGTCGCCAGGTATCTTTCTGATACCGCCACGTGGTTCAAGCTCGAGTTATGATTAATAAGTCAGCACACCGCTTAGTAAGATTGAAATCAACGGTCATTTATTATGTACAGCAATCAATACTTAAACAATAATCCCACTATCTATATCAAAACCTGCCAATACTTAACTTTAGGAGATGGCCCACCAGGTCAGGGAAACAAATGGTTTATCGAATTGGATCTGGCCTGCGAGATTCAAAAGGCTGATACGGGTCGATGGCTAGGAATCTCTATCGGGTAGCGATCGCTGGAGTCAGACTTACTGTTTCTGGTCGATGTTCTTGCGAAGGTTGCGAGCAGGTGAAGAAGGGAGAGAGAGAGAGCGATCTGAACTTGGCCCCTCAATTTATAGGGCCCAGGGGCTTCCCGCCTCTCGGGGCGGCCCTTGACCCTGAGTCCCAAGTGATTGGACTTGTTCCCAATCACTGGGTTCGATATGCTCCAATAATGGGGCGATTCCTTTATCGGGGGGGGTGGTCGTTCACCTGTCTTTGTTTCGGCCACTGCAGGCGCCGAAAGGACTGGCCCGGCATTCAATTGCTAATATGTTGCAATTGTTCCTGGGGATAGCCGATTAAACTGCAGATGTCTGTGTTGATGTGCTGCTAATAGTCTTGGGTATCGATCTGGGCCGACTTCCCCAGATCCGAATACGCTATTCTGTCTGCAGCTGTCCGTTTGTGTCCTGTTGGCTGCTTTTCCCATCAGCCTTTTCAGTTAGCCATTTTAAATCGGGTTTTGGCCAAATTAATATGGAATCAGCCATTTTAGGTGGCTACACCTCCCCTATCCTTCACTTTTCCAATCTACCTATCTGCCTACTGCTTTCTCAATTGATGTGCCAACATCCTAATTGCCTTTTCTCGTATTCATAGACCACGCCTTTAGCTGTCCTCATCTGTGGATATCAGCCCAAATTCCATCTGGAATTTCTGCCGTTCCCTCAACAACCCTGACTCTGGGGCCTCCGAATATCTCCTATCCACCTGCAAAATCTCATCCACTAACCTCGCCAGCTGACTGCTCTGTCTTATCTCTGTTTGTATTGAAATAAACTCTTTCCACCCCCACCACCCCCAAAAAAAGCCCCCACTACTACTACAGGGAATCCCTGTCCAGGTTTGTGCTCACTCACTGAGGCCCTGATCTGGGTGGTGTGTTCTTCTGTAGGGGGTTGTATGGTTTCTTGATGTTGTCCAATGGACAACTGATCTGCATCGGGGCAGAGTACTTTGGAGTCCATGTCCAGAGAGGATAGAAGTGCAGATGAGCCACGTCTGGGAGAACTCTTGGGTCGCAGGAGAGGGCACTGAATCTGCCAAATGCTTGGCGACACGTGGTTTTTGAAGTGGAGCTGCTGGCGGGGGAGGGGTGTGGTGGTGGGTTGGGGAAGCATCGCCGTTAATGTATCTGCTTCCGCATCTAGGAACTCATCACCCTATGTGCATGTTTATTAAAAAAAAAACTGCCTTGCAAATACCTCTGAACTTTGTCCAACGGACCTTAAACCTATGCCTGATGTCTGACCCCTCCACCCTTGGAAACAGTGCCATTCTATCCATGCCCCTCATAATCTTGAGTAGTTATCCCAAACTCTTAATTTATGTCTCCCTTGCTCCTTCAGCTGTTCTCCAAGAAAGAATATGACTTTCTTTTTTAAAAAAAATATTTTTATTGGGGTATTTGCAAGTTTTTATGATAACAATAGCAGCGACATGAACATGGTACAATAAGCATTTTGACCCCCATCCCAATCTTCACACCCCCCAACAATAAAACAACAGTCTGGCCCTCATCTGACATTTTAATTTTACCCGGGAAAGTCGACAACCCGCTGCCATCTCTGGGTGAACCCTACCATTGACTGTCTTAAGGCGAACATTATTTTCTCGACGGAGAAACCCAGCCAGGTCACTAACCCAGGTCTCTGCCATCGGGGGCTTCGAGTTCCTCCACATTAATAAGATCCTTCTCCGGGCTAGCAGGGAGGCAAGACATCCGCCTCTTTCACCCCCTGAAATCCCGGCTCTTCTGACACTCCCAAGATCGCCACCTCTGGACGCGGCACCACCCGTGTTTTGAGTACCGTGGACATTGCCTTAGCGAAACCCTGCCAAAACCCCCTCAGCTTCAGGCATGCCCAAAACATGTGGACATGATTTGCTGGGCTTCCTGCGCACCTCGCATACCTGTCCTCTACCCCAAAAAACTTGCTCATCCAGGCCACCATCATGTGTGCCCAGTGGACTACCTTGAATTGTATCAGGCTAAGCCTGGCACCTGATGAGGATGTGTTAATCCTGCTTAGGGCATCTGACCACAGACCTGCCTCTATCTCTCCTAGCTCGTCTTCCCACTTGCCCTTAAGCTCCTCCACTGGAGTTTCCTCCTATTCCAAAAGTTCCTCGTAAATATCTGATATCATCCCCTCTCCCACCCAGGTACTGGAGACTACTCTGCTGTATCCCCCGATGCGGCAGCAGTGGGAAAGCTGGAACCTTCCTTCTCAAGAAGTCTTGCACCTGCAGATACCTAAACACATTCCCTTCTGGCCTTTCAAATTTATCCTCCAAGGCTTTCAAGCTGGGGAAGCTCCTGTCCATAAACATATTCTAATTCCTGCCCTTCGCCATCTCCGGAACCCACCATCCAGCCTACCCGGTACAATCCAATGATTATTATAAATCGGGGTCCAAATAGATGCTCCCTCCGCGCTCCTGTATCTCCTCCACTGCGCCCAGATTCTCAGAGCCACCACCGGAGTATTGGGCCGGCGAGAACGGGAGAGGTGCTGTTATCAGTGCTCCCAAACTTGTATCTTTACATGACGCCGTCTCCATCCGCACCCACACCGACCCCTCCCCCACTACCCACTAATTAATCATGGCAAGATTAGCCGGTTTCAGATTTCTGGATAATTGGGGCTCATTCTGGGGTTGGTGGGACCTCTACAAACAAGATGGTCTACACCTGGATCAGAGGGATACCTAATATCTTGCGGGGGGGGGGGGGGGGGGGGATTTGCTAATGTTCTTTGGGAGGGTTTAAACTAGTTCAGGGGATTGGGAACCTGAATTGTAGCTCCAGTATACAGGAGGTTGAGTGTAGTGAGGTCATGAATGAGGTTTCAAAGTTGCAGAAGTGTGCAGGCAGGGAGGTGGTTTAAAGTGTGTCTTCTTCAATGCCAGTAGCATCCGGAATAAGGTGGGTGAACTTGCGGCATAGGTTGGTACATGGGACTTTGATGTTGTGGCCATTTCGGAGACATGGATAGAGCAGGGACAGGAATGGTTGTTGCAGGTGCCAGGGTTTAGATATTTCAGTAAGCTCAGGGAAGGTGGTAAAAGAGGGGGGGGTGGCATTGTTAGTCAAGGACAGTATTACGGTGGCAGAAAGGACGTTTGATGAGGACTCGTCTACTGAGGTAGTATGGGCTGAGGTTTGAAACAGGAAAGGAGAGGTCACCCTGTTAGGGATTTTCTGTAGGCCTCTGAAAAGTTTGTCCAATGTGTGCAGGAGGGTTTCCTGACACAGTATGTAGATAGGCCAACGAGGCCGTATTGGATTTGGTACTGGGTAATAAACCAGGACCGGTGTTAAATTTGGAGGTAGGTGAGAACTTCGGTGATAGTGACCACAATTCGATTACGTTTACTTTAGTGATGGAAAGGGATAGGTATATACCACAGGGCAAGAGTTATATCTGGGGGAAGGCAATTATGATGCAATGAGGCAAGACTTGGGATATATCGGATGGAGAGGAAAACTGCAGGGGATGGGCACAATGGAAAGGTGGAGCTTGTTCAAGGAACAGCTACTGCGTGCCCTTGATAAGTATGTACCTGTCAGGCAGCCCAAACTCCAGCTGTAACCTCCGCCGCTCCCTCAGTAGCCCTGCGTCCGGGGCCTCCGAGTATCTCCTGTCCAAATGGAGTATCTCCTCAACTAACCTAACCCTCTCAGCCCGTTCCACCTTTTCTCTGTGGGCCCGTATCAAGATGACCATGACCACTGCCTTCAAAGCTTCCCAAACCGTTGCTGCAGATATCTACCCCGTATCACTTGTTTCCAGGTAGTTTTGGGTGGACGTGTTCGCCCACTCACAGTTCGATTCATCCACTCACAACCCCACATCCAGCCTCCATAGCGGGCGTTATCCTCTCTCCAAACTAACCCCTCGATCCACCCAATGTGGGGCATGATCCGACACTGCGATTGTCGAGTACTCGTATCCATCACCCCCCCCCCCCCCCCCCCCCCGCCCGGTATTAGAGCCCTGCTTAGAATAAAAAAGTCGATGCGAGAGTATACCTTGTGGACACCGGAGAAAAAAGAAAACTCCTTCGCTCTTGGCCATGCAAACCTCAATGGGTCCACTCGCCCTCCTCTCTTCCTTCCCCCCCCCCCATTTGTTCCATAAACCCCTTCAATTCCTTTGCCACGGCTGGCACCCTCCCTGACCTGGATTTTGACTGGTCCAATTCCGGATCAATGACTGTCAAAATCTCTCCTCTTCTCCCCCCCCCCCCCCCCCCCCCAATGATTAAGTTGTGTGACTCTTAAGTCTGGGGTCTTGCCTCACATCTGCCTCATAAGTTAAAAGCTCCACATCGGCCCCATTCGGAGAATTTGACATTTTCTTTTTTTTTTAATAAACATTTTATTGAGGTATTTTTGGTTTTACAACTACAACAAAATAAACATGACTCTATAAACATAGTGCAAAAGCTGTCTTCTTCCCTTACAGGCCCCACCTTTATTAACCCCCTACTCTAAGCTAAACTAACCCCCCCCCCCCCCCCCCCAGCTGACGATTAATTTTCCACAAAGAAGTCGACGAACGGTTGCCACCTCCGGCCGAACCCTAACTTTGACTCTCTCTCATGGCGAACTTGATTTTCTCCAAACAGAGAAAGCTAGCCATGTCAGATACCAGGGGCGCGATTCTCCACTCCCACGCTGGTTGGGAGAATGGCCTGGGCCGCCAAAATTTCCGGCGACCCCCCCCCCCCCCACGATTCTCCCAAGCAGCGGGAACGGCTCCCTTCTCCCACCCACCCTCTGGAAACTACCATGTCCTGTATCCCCCTTGGTGGTAGGAGTGAGAAGGTTGAAAACTGTCTACGTAGGAAGTCCCGCACCTGCAGGTACCTGAATTTGTTTCCCCTCGCCAATCCAAACTTCTCCTCCAGCGCCCTCAAACTCAGAAAAATCCCTTCTATAAACATATCCCCCATCCTCTCAATCCCTGCTCTCTGCCATCTCCGAAAGCCCCCCGTCCATACTTCCTGGGGCAAACCAGTGATTATTGCAGATTGAACACCAAACCGATGTTCCCACATGTTTCCTCCATTGCCCCCAGACTCTTAGGGTTGCCACCACCCCGGGGCTGGTGGAGTACCGTGCCGGCGGGAACGGCAGAGGCGTCATTACCAATGCCCCAAAACTGGTGCCTTTGCTTGAAGCCGCCTCCACACACTCCCATGCCGACCCTCTCCCCACCACCCACTTCCTGATCATGGCTATATTCATCGCCCAGTAGCAGTTACTAAAGTTTGGCAGCGCCAGCCTGCCCTCTCCCCGGCTCCGCTCAAGCGTCACCTTCCTTACTCGCGGGGTCTTGCCCACCCAGACAAACCCAGTGATCACTTTGTTGACCCGTTTAAAAAAGGCCGCGGAATAAAGATGGGAAGACACTGAAACACAAACAGGAATCTCGGGAAGACGTCATCTTCACTGTCTGCACCCTCCCAGCTAGTGTTATGGGTCCGGGTTTACAGAACCCCAAAGTATTTCATGGAGTTCAACCGACCCACGACGTGTAATAGAAGATTGTGGTGTGGGAAGCACACTGCGTACTGTCCAGGTGTGATACAGCAGAAATGGACAAGTGGTTTTTAAAACAAAACAATATTTATTCTATGAGCTCAAGTTAACCCTTTTAAAACAAACATTAAATATCTTAACACCCATTACTTCAATGATAACCCCAAAAGACTACAACACTAAATAATCCTTCAAGCTGTTCCTTTGAACATCCAAAGACTTCAAACCTTCAAAAAGCAGAGCACATTAGGTCACATTGAAATATATTTATAGTCTTTGGATTGCAGAAATCAACAGACCAGCTCTGTGTTTCTTCATGCTGCTCACAGCAAAACACACACTCCCAGCTGCCTTCTCAAACTGAAACTCAAAAAGCAGAAGTGAGCTCGGCTCCCCCCCCCGCCCTCTGACATCACTTCAGTAATATGATCAGCTCAATTTCTTAAAGGTACATTGCTTAAACATCCATTTCTTAAAGGTACCCTCACATGACACTAGTGACAACGGGAGCGCATCCCACCTCCGAAAATCATCCTTCATTTGGTCTACTAGTCGGGCCAGATTTAGTTTGTGCAGCCGTTCCCATTCCTGCGCCACTTGGATGTCTCGATACATAAAGCTCCCCCCTACTACTCTAAATGGCAGCTCCCCCAATTGCCTCTCCTGTCCCCTCGTCTGGATTGCAAACATCTCATTTTTCCCCATATTTTGTTTATACCCTGAAAACCGGCCAAATTCCCCAGAATCCTCAGGATTTCTTCCATCCCCTCTATTGGGTCCGATACATACAGGAGCAGGTTGTCTGCGTAAAGTGAGTCTGTGCTCTCCCTTTAAGCTCTCAATGCAATTGCCAGTGGCTCTATGGCTAACGCGAACAACAGTGGGCAGAGGGGGCATCCCTGTCTCGTCCCCCGATGCAGCCTAAAATAGTCCGATGTTGTCTTATTTGTCCGTACGTTCGCTATACAGCAACCTGACCCAGTCAATAAAGCCCCGCCCAAATCTGAACCAACCCAGCACCTCCCACAGATAATCCCATTCTACCTGATCAAAAGACTTTTCTGCATCCATTGCGACCACTACCTCCACCTCCCTACCTTCCGGGTATAAGATATTGGTGGTATAACATATTGGCCACCAACCGCCTTCCCTTAACAAACCTGTCTGGTCCTCCCCAATAACGTGCGGAACACAATTTGGCATCCACATTCAACAGGGATATCGGCCTCTAGGACCCACACAGCTCCGGGTTCTTGTCCCGCTTCAGGATGAGCGAAACCGTGGCCTGTGACGTCGTTGGGGGAAGCACCCCATTCTCCTTTGCCTCATTGAACATCCTCATCAACACCGGTCCCAATATCTCAGAGAATGTTTTATAGAACTCTGGGTACCCATCCCGCCCTGGGGCTTTACCCGGCTGCATTGCCTTCAGACCCTCCGCTATCTCTTCCAACCCGACCGGGGCCCCCAGCCCTTCTACCAGCTCCCCATCCACCTTCGGCAAGGTCAGCCCCCCGGGAAGTGCCTCATCCCCCTCCGGCCCAATTGGGGTTCTGACCTGTACAGCCTACTATAAAACTTATTAATCCCTGCTGAGTTTCCCACCAGGTTCTCGTCTCCATCCTTTACTTTCCCTATCGCCCTGGCTGCCTCCCTCTTTCTAAGCTGCTGTGCAAGCATTCTGCTGGCCTTCTTGCCATGCTCATAGATCGCTCCCTCTCACCTCAGCTGCTCTACTGCCTTCCCTGTGGTTAACTTCCGGTTGCGGCTATCCCTGGGTGGGTCGCACGGTCGGCAGCTCCCGCCGAGAACGGACTTTTGGGCCCTTTTGAGGAGCTCCAGCAGCACTTGAACGATGATTCCCGGTGTGGGAAGGAAGCAGTGAGGTTCCCCCAGCACTGTATGGAGTGGACCAGGAGCGGTCAATAAAGTGGCACTAGAGAAGAGAGGAGAACGGGTGCGAAAAAGCAAGATGGCGGCGGGTGGGGACCAGGCAGCGTAGGCTCAGTGGTCTCGGGAGCAGCAGGAATTTTTGAGAAGCTGCATTGCGGAATTGAAGGCGGAGATGTTGGCCCCTATGAAGGTGTCGATTGAAAGGCTGGTGGAGATCCAGAAGATGCAGGGGACAGCGATAAAGGAGGTGCAGCAGATGGCCTCTGATAATGAGGATGAGATCCTGGACCTGGCTGTTAAAGTGGAAGCGTACAATGCGCTGCATACAAAATGGCAGGAGGCGTTCGAGGACCTGGAGAATAGGTTGAGGAGGAAGAATCTGCGGATTCTGTGTCTCCTTGAGGGCGTGGAGGGGTCAGATGTTAGGGCGCATGTGGCTAAGATGCTGATGGGCGCGGGAGCCTTCCCAAGGCCCCTGGAGCTGGATGGGACGCACAGGGTCCTGGTGAGGAGGCCGAGGGCGAATGAGCTGCCGAGGGCCATGGTGGTGAGGTTCCACCGCTTCACTGAAGGAGTGGAGCAGTAGGTGGGAGAATGCCGAAATCCGCATCTATCAGGACTGGAGTGCAGAGCTAGCCAAGAAGCGGGCAGGGTTCAACCGGGCCAAGGCGGTTCTCCACGGAAAGGGGGTGACGTTTGGGCTGTTACAGTCGGAGCGGCTGTGGGTCACTTATCAGGACCGTCACCACTATTTTGATACGCCGAATGAGGCGTGGACTTTATCAAAAATGAGAAGGTGGACTCAATGGTTTGTAGCATGTTACGGGGGATGCTGGGGAGTGGGAGGGGGTGATGTTTTTTCTTTGTGGGCTTGTTTGGGGGGGTTGTTCCCCGCCTTTTCTTGGGGTTGTGTGGCCCTGGGCCTTCGGGGATTGGGATGAGGCTGCAGGGGGCGGGGTTGGCCCAGGCAGGCAGTGGGGGCTTTTTCCTTTGAAAAGGAGGCGGGGCCCGAGGCGGGCGGTGATACTGGCTTGGTGTCCTCATTGGTGTAGAGGGGGGGACTTCGGCCATCCCACTTTAGTGGGGGGAGGACTGGAGACTTTGAGAGGGAATCCAATAGGGGGATCGGAGACCGAGGCGGGAGCAGCCGGGGTCAGCAGGAGTCAGCTGACTTACGGGAGTGCAATGGGGGGAGCAGGGGGGTTAAGCAGTTGCTTGGGCGGGGGGGGAGAGAACTGGGTTGCTGCTGTGCTGACTGAGGGGGTGTTGAAGGTAAGAGGTAGAGGCGGGGGGGGCTGGAGAGTGCGGGAGGCGCGGGCGTGTGGCTGGCCTAAAGGAGATGGCTAGTCCGGGGGGGGGGGGGGGGGGGGTGCGGGTAGTCCCCCGATCCGGCTGATCATGTGGAACGTGAGAGGCTTGAATGGGCCGGTCAAGAGGGCCCGGGTGCTTGCGCACTTAAAGGGGCTAAAGGCAGACGTAGCCATGGTACAGGGGACGCACCTGAAGATCGGGGATCAGACCAGGTTGAGGAAGGGATGGGTGGGGCATGTTGCTGATTTTCTCCTTGGTTCAATTGCTCTGTTTTATTACCTTTGCTCTCGAGTCGCCAGGTATCTTTATGATACCGCCACGAGGTTCAAGTACAAGTAATGATCAATAACCCAATACACCGATTGGTAAGATTTAAATCAAAGCACATTTATTATACACAGTAATCGCTACTCATGCATAAATTCTGCGTCTAAGCTACTTCTACAACTAACAGGCCTATACTTAACTTCGGACTGGCCCACCAGGTCAGGGGAACAAATGGCCTTTCGTTCGGGTTCAGAGTCTGCGGGATTCGAAGTTGGTACGATTGGTAGCTAGGAGCGCCTATCACGTAGCGAGCGTTGAATTAAGACTTATGGACTTCGGTGATCACTGGAGTCACTGCTCCGGTCACGGTCAATGTTGGTTCATGTTGCTGGGTGACCCAGGCAGTACGCAGAGGTGAAGAAGAGAGCGATTTGAACTTGGGGCTCAATTCTTATAGTCCCCAGGGGCTTACTGCCTTTCGGGGCGGACCCTGTACCTGGTCCCAAGTGACTGGACTTTGTCCCAATTGCTTGGTTCGATTTTCTCCAATACTGGAGCGGTTCCCTGATCGATGGGCGGTCTTGAGGTGCTCGTTCACCTCCTTTGTGTTGGCTCCTGCTGGCACCGAGGAGTCTGGCTTTGCTTTGTGTCAAAAATGTTACTGATTGTTCCCGGGGATTGCTCATCAGTACGCAGATGGCTGCTACTTTGTTATGTTGATGGCCGCTGGTATCGATGTTGTCTGGCTTTTGCAGAGGTAAATACACAGCAAACCTGCAGCCACTGGTTTCTGTCTTGTTGGCTGACTTTCCCATTAGCCTTTGCCGTTCGCCATTTTAAATCGGGAGTTGGCCTCTTTAGGTGGCTACAGGCAGGTTTTTCACTCTGGGCTGGATGCGAAAAACAGGCGGGTCGCAATCTTGGTGAGTAAGCGGGTGGCATTTGAGGAGGTGGCAGATAAAGGGGGTCGATATGTGATGGTGAGTGACAGGCTGCAGGGGGCCCGGGTGGTGCCCCAACCTTGGACTATGCAGGGTTCATGAAGCGGATGTTGAGTCAGATCACGGATCTGGAGTCAGGTAATCTGATAATGGCGGGGGGGGGGGGCTTCAACACGGTGCTGGATCCGGCACTAGATCGGTCGAGGCCGGCAGCAGCCAAGGTCCTGAGGGGGCTTATGGATCAGATGGGGGGAGTGGATCCGTGGGGGTTTGCCAGGCCAAGGGCGCGGGAGTTCTCCTTCTCCCATGTGCACAAGGCCTACTCGCGAATAAACTTTTTTGTGGTAAGCAGGACACTGATCCCGAGAGTGGCCATTACGATTTCGGATCGCGCCCCGCACTGGGTGGAGCTGGAGTTGGGGGAGGAGAGGGGCCAGCGCCCGTTGTGGCGAATGGATGTGGGACTGCTGGCGGACGAGGAGGTTTGGGGGCGGGTTCAGCGGTGCATCCAAAGATATGTGGAGGCCAATGATAATGGGGAGGTGTCGGTGAGTGTGTTTGGGAGGCACTGAAGGCAGTGGTCATGGGGGAGCTAATTTCAATCCGGGCTCACTGGGAGAAGAGGGAGAGGATGGAGAGGGAGAGATTGGTGGGGGAGATGCGGAGGTTGGATAGGAGATACGCGGAATCCCCTGAAGAGGGGCTGCTGAGGGAGCGCCGGAGCCTCCAAACTGAGTTTGACTTGCTGACCACTGGGAAAGCTGAGGCCCAGTGGAGGAGGTTACGGGGAGCAGTGTATGAGTATGGGGAGAAGGCGAGTTGGATGTTGGCGCATCAGCTGCGGAGGAGGGAGGCGGCTAGGGAGATTTGGGGAGTCAGCGATAGATGGGGGAGCATGGTGAGGAGTCCAGCTAAAATAAACCAGGTCTTTCGGGATTTTTATGGTAAGTTGTACAAGTCAGAACCCCCGGGGGGGGGGGGGTGGCAGTTCCTGGACCAACTGAAGTTCCCAAGGGTGGAGGAAGGGCGGGTAGAGGGTTTGGGGGCCCCGATCGAGATTAAGGAGCTCGTTAAGGGGTTGGGGACTTTGCAGGCGGGCAAGGCCCCGGGCCGGATGGGTTCCTGGTTGAGTTCGATAGGAAGTTCTCGGAGCTGTTGGGCCCGTTGTTGCTGAGAACCTTTAATGAGGCGAAGGGAAAGGGAATCCTTCCCCCGGTGATGTCGCAGGCTTTGATCTTGCTTGTCCTCAAGCGGGATAAGGACTCGCTGCAGTGTGGCTCTTGTAGGCCGATTTCGCTCCTCAATGTGGATGCCAAGCTGTTGGCAAAAATTTTGGCCACCAGGATTGAGGATCGTGTCCCGGGAGTGATACATGAGGACCAGACGGGGTTTGTGAAGGGCAGGCAGCTGAACACGAACGTGCGGAGGCTCCTGAATCTGATTATGATGCCCTCGGAGTGGGGGGGGGGGGGAAAGAGATGCAGAAGTGGTAGCGGTAATGGACGCGGAGAAGGCCTTTGACTGGGTGGAGTGGGAGTACCTGTGGGAGGTGTTCGGCAGATTTGGGTTCGGGGAGGAGTTCATAGGGTGGGTTAAATTGCTGTACCACGCCCCGGTGGCGAGTGTATCGACGAACGAGCTGCGGTCAAGGTATTTTAGGTTGTACCGTGGAACAAGGCAGTGGTGCCCTTTTGTCTTCCCCCCCCCCCCCCCCCCCCCCAGCTCTTTGCCCTGGAGATTAAGCCGCTGGCCATGGCGTTGAGGGAGTCCAGAAACTGGAGGGGGTTGGTTCGGGGGGAGCACCGTGTCTCACTATATGCGGATGACCTGCTGCTGTACATTACGGATCTGATGGAGGGGATGGGGGAGGTCATGCAGACCCTTAGGGAGTTTGGAGACTTCTCGGGATATAAGCTCAACGTGGGGAAGAGCGACCTGTTTGTGGTGCATGCGAGGGGCCAGGAAAAGAGGTTGGAGGAGCTACCACTCAAGATGGTGCAGAGGAGTTTTCGGTATTTGGGTATCCAGGTGGCTAAGAGTTGGGGGGGATCTTGCATAAGCTCAATCTGGCACGGCTGGTGGACCAGATGGAGGAGGACTTCAGGAGGTGGGACATGTTGCCACTCTCCCTGGCGGGTAGGGTGCAGTCCGTTAAGATGACGGTCCTCCCCAGGTTCCTGTTCGTCTTTCAGTGCCTGCCCATTCTCATCCCCAAGGCCTCCTTTAAGCGGGTAAACAGGCGCATTGTGGGATTTGTGTGGGCAAATAAGACCCCGAGGGTTAAGAGGCTGTTCTTGGAGTGCAGTCGTTGGCGCTGTCGAACCTGTGCAGCTATTACTGGGCAGCGAATGTGTCTATGATTCGGAACTGGGTAATGGAGGGAGAGGGGGCGGCATGGAAAAGGTTAGAGGCGGTGTCCTGTATAGGTAATAGCCTGGGGGCACTGGTGACGGCACCGTTGCCGCTTCCACCGACGTGGAATACCACGAGCCCAGTGGTGGCAGCGACATTGAGGATTTGGGGGCAGTGGAGACGGCAAAGGGGGGAGGTAGAGGCCTCAGTCTGGGCTCCGATACGGGACAACCATAGGTAGGATAGATGGTGGGTTCCTCAGCTGGCACCGGGCAGGAATTAAAAGGATGGGGGATTTTTTCATCGATGGGACTTTTGCCAGTCTGAGGGCACTGGAGGAGAAATTTGGGTTACCTCCAGGAAATGCCTTTAGGTATATGCAGGTTCGGGCGTTTGTGAGAAAGCAGGTAGGGGAATCCCCGCTGCTGCTTGTCTGAAGGATACAGGACACGGTGGGTTCGGGCGTGTGGGTCGGGGAGGGTAAGATATCGGAGATATACCAGGAGCTGCAGGAGGCGGAGGAAGCCTCGGTGGAGTAGCTGGATGGGGGCCTGTGGGCTGATGCCCTAGGCAGGGTCAATTCCTCCTCATTTTGCGTCAGGCTCAGCCTGGTCCAGTTTAAAGTGGTGCACAGGGCGCATATGACGGGCGAGGATGAGTACGTTTTTTTGGGTAGACGACAGGTGTGTGAGGTGTTCGGGGAGTCCAGCAAACCACGCCCATATGTTTTGGACATGCCCGGCGCTTACAGAATTTTGGAAGGGCTTCGCAAAGGCTATGTCCAAGGTCTTGGATACTCGGGTAAAACCGAGCTGGGGGATAGCGATATTTGGTGTATCGGACGATCCGGGAGTGCAGGAGTCTAAAGAGGCCAGAGTTCTGGCCTTTGCCTCCTTGGTAGCCCGGAGAAGGCTCTTGTTAATGTGGAGGGACGCAAAGCCCCCAAGCGTAGAGGCTTGGGTCAACGGCATGGCGGGGTTTCTCAGGTTGGAGAAGATAAAGTTTGCCTTGCGAGGGTCCTTGCAGGGGTTCTCCGGCAACCGTTCCTTGACTTTCTCGCGGAATGTTAGTTGGAGGTCAGCAGCAGCAACCTGGGGGGGGGGGAGACTGATTTATTTTTCTTTTTGTAAAGGGCGCATGCTTTGAGATGGTGTTTTAATCGTTTAGAGGGTTAAGTTTTGTTTCGTTGGCATATTGCCCTGTTTTCTACACATTATTTACCTTTTTGGAGTGTTTTGTAAAAATTATTGAAAAACCTTGAATAAAAATATTTATATGAAAAAAAACAAGCCGAACTCCGCCTGTAGCCTCCGCCGTTCCCTTAAAAGCCCTGCCTCTGGGGTCTCCGCATACCTCCTATCGATCTGTAGTATCTCCTTTACCAGTCGGTCCGTCTCTGCCCTTTCTGTCTTCCTGTGGGCCCGTATTGAGACCAGCTCCCCTCTAACCACTGCTGCCGAAACTTCCCCCGTGTTGTTGACTTCCAGGTAGTTCTGAATACATTTCCTTAGCCGCCCGCACACCTCATCAGCTAAAAGACCCACGTCTAACCTCCAGTGCGGGCGCTGGTTACTGTCTTTACTAACCTGTAGGTCAACCCAGTGCGGAGCATGGTCTGAGATTGTGATCGCCGAGTATCCTGTGTCCATCACCTCCGTCAGTAAAGCTCTGCTCAGAATAAAGAAATCGATCCGGGAGTACACTTTATGCACATGTGACAATTCCTTCACCCTCGGCTGCCCAAATCTCCATGGGTCCACCCCCCATCTGCTCTATGAACCCTTTTAGTTCCTTTGCCATTGCTGGCACCCTGCCTGTTTTTGAGCTTGGCTGGTCTAAACCAGGGTCAATAACTCTGTTGAAGTCCCCTCCCATGACCCAATTTATGGAAGTCCAGGTCCGGTGTCTTCCCCAGCATTCTCTTTATGAACTCCACATCGTCCTAATTTGGCGCATACACGTTTACTAGTACCGTGTACTCCCTCCAATTTCCCACTGATTTCCCACCGGTACCGTAGTACCGTGTACCCCCTCCAATTTCCCACTGATCATAATGTACCAGCCTCCCACATCCGAAACTATTCTACCCGCCTCAAATACCACCTGCTTGTTGATGAGGATCGTGACCCCCCCCCTTGTCTTCAAGTCCAGTCCCGAGTGAAAGACTTAACCGACCCAATCTGTCCTCCATCCAATCTGGTCAGCTACTCGAAGGTGCGTCTTCTGCAGCAGTACCACGTCTGCCTTCAGTCCCCTCAAATGTGCAAACACGCGTGCCCTCTTGACCACCGTTGAGCCCTCGTAGTTTCCAGGTAATCTGCCTAGTTGGAGGGTTATTACTCCCCACTTCGCCGATCAGCCATCCCCTTTCTTAGGCCAGTCTCCAGCCCGTGCTCTGCGCCTCCACCGGCCCGCCCCCTGGCAGCCTCCGTGCCTCTCTGTCCCTCAGCAACAGTCCCTCCCTCGCCAGCAGAACACACTCTTTTACCCCCCCCCCCCTTAGTAACAGCACAATGTAAATCGACCCCTTTGATAAGCCTAACATCTGCTCACCCCCCACTACGCTTCTAGCTCGCCCAGCTTGCTTGGTGGCCCCCACCCCGGCGCCAGAAAGTCTCCCACCTATTGTTCTCACTCCCCCCCCCCCCCGGCTCGTGTGCACGCATTCCAATGACAAACAACCCCAACACAATTGCCCGCCAGAGTAAAAAACTGCGAAACAAAGTAAAAATCAAGCAAGAGATCCAACATCTATACCTCCATCCCCCAACAGTGCAAATGTAAACTTTAACTCGCTCAACTCTGCAACTGGCCCCAAATCAATACAGAAGGCATTACAAATAGCGTCCACAAAACGAGAAACTTTTTTTGAACATGAGCGCTGCAGCAAAGTTCAAAAGTTCAGTCCACCACCAGTCCTTTCCTTTTCGCGAAGTCCAGCGCTTTCTCAGGCGACTCGAAATAAGTGTTGCTCCTCGTACGTGACCCAAAGACGGGCCGGATACAGCAGTCCGAACGTCACCTTTTTTCTTTAAAGGGGTCAACCTGATCTAAAGCCCGCTCTTCTCCTGGTCACCTCCGCACTCTGGTCCTGATAGATCCACAGGATACTGTTGTCCCATTTACAGCTCCGTGTCTGCTTGGCCCACTGTAAAATGCGCTCCCTGTCCAAGTACCTGTGGAATCGCACCACCATTGCCCTCGGGTCTGAATTTGACATTTTCTTAACATGAAATAATACTCGCATGTACTGAGATGCGGAGGGAGATTTAATTGATTCACATGCTGTAATTATATCAAGCTGGCATTTGGCTGGTGGCTGGTAAATCAATGTGTGCTTGCCAATTAATGCAGTTTTGCCAGATTTGGATTTGTTGAATCTAGATTGACTATCACCAATTGCCACAGGAATGTTTTATTCCCTGTTCTAGGGTGCGGCATGTAGACTTTGTCTTCATATGAAATATTTTTTTACATTGTGACTAGGTGGATCCTGGAAAATACCAGAGCATCTTCAAAGGGTTTTCTGTCACTGTGAAAGAAGATGGAATCCGTGGTCTGGGGAAAGGATGGGCTCCAACCTTCATTGGCTATTCAATGCAAGGGCTGTGCAAATTTGGTTTCTATGAAATTTTCAAGAATGTTTATGGTGACTTGCTGGGTGAAGTAAGTATTTTTCAAATCTTCTGTCGAGCTTCTAATAAAGACTGCTAGGTTGTATTTTCCTGCTGTAATTGAACTATAGTTTGTGCTACACAGTTAGAAATGTGAGAAGCATTCCGCTAATGGAGTATATAAGAGGAGAGGGAAGTTGAACACCGATGATGTGTTGGGTTTAAAAATAGAGGTTGAAGTCTTCTCGGTTGGTTTGTTTGGGGGCCAGCATTAACCACCGGTCAGATGATACAGTTTTGATTTGGAGTTTATCTACCAGGGAGGATTAGCCCCAAACCACTTTCTAAATAAAGTCAAAGAAGTCAATCAGGACAAACTGGCCAGTTAGAAAGATGAGCCTTGAGTTTTGACTGTCAGAATATCTGAGTTTGGCCGTGAGGTTTGCATTCTGATGGACACGTTGGCATCTACCCAAGCTGTCATGCAGAATCTGTGCAGAGCTGTGATAATATGGAGTTGTCCCTACTTCTGTAGTTTCGGAATGCGTTATCTATGGCCCAGTTTCAGAATGCATTATCTATAGGGTGAGGGTTAACTGGATATGTTAGTTTTGATGATGGTTTTTTGGTACAGCATTAATAAAATTAATTTTTTTTGAGTAAATTAAGGGGAAATTTAGCACGTTCAATCCACCTACCTGCACACTTTTTTGGCTTGTGGAGGTGAAACCCATGCAGACACTGAGAATGTGCAAACTCCACACAAGCAGTGACCCGGGGCCGGGATCAAACCCGGGTCCTCAGCATCATAGGCAGCAGTGTTAACCACTGTGCCGCCCCAAGCATTAGTAAAATTAACGCTGATCGTTTCACATTTTCCTTTTAGCGTTTTTTTTAAATTATTGCAGCTTTGAGTTTTGTATACTTTAATTTTGTTAGTAAAATGCACTTTTTAAAGAAATTCCTAGATTTTCGTGCCAGGAGATTGTAGTTTTATAGCCAGTAGGAGTGCAGTGACTAGTTTTGCACTTCACCACCTTACCCTCTTCCATTCCTTTAATTGTATGTTGGTGATCAATCTTTGAAACTACACTACATTTCAATGTGAAAAGACTCACATTTTGAGAACTAGAAACTAATGATTAAATATTCATTGGGAAAGGTATAATCTTGCTTCTTCATTTTAGGAAAATGCGTACCTCTGGCGCACGTCTCTGTACCTTGCTGCATCTGCCAGTGCTGAATTCTTTGCTGATATTGCACTTGCTCCAATGGAGGCTTGTAAGGTCCGAATTCAAACCCAACCTGGTTATGCAAACACTCTGAGAGAAGCTTTTCCTAAAATGCAGGCTGAAGAAGGCATTTGGGCGTAAGTGTGAATCGTATTCATTGAATAAAACTTGACACAACACATTCCTTAGATCCACCTTTGTGATATATCTGTTTTGCTGTA
Organism: Scyliorhinus torazame; assembly: GCF_047496885.1. Lineage (NCBI taxonomy): Eukaryota > Metazoa > Chordata > Chondrichthyes > Carcharhiniformes > Scyliorhinidae > Scyliorhinus > Scyliorhinus torazame. The sequence continues at coordinate 89,777,821 of NC_092719.1, forward strand.
TTGGCAGACCTCATGTATCATGGGTTCTCCAATATGGTTTCTCCAATATGGTTATCAGATAATCCACAACTTCTGTGGTACAGTCAAAGGTGCTTGAGTCATTGATGTGTGAGAATAATATACCTGCAAGTTGGCCATATGTGTTTCAGTGTGAACGGCCTGTATTCAGCATGCTGTTATCTGCCATTGGGACCCATGCGGACACAAACTATTTTTTGTTTATTTACGCGGGTATGTACAAATTAGGACTAGGGCACTCAGTCCACCGAGGCTGCACTAACTATCCCCATATCCCTTGCTGTCTTTACTATCTAGAAATGTATCGATCCATGTTGAAAATGCACAAAGACAGCCCTCTGGAACAGAGAATTCCAAACACTCATCGCCCCCGAGTGAAGAAATTCTTCCTAACTTCCATCCTAAATGGCTTAATCTGAAACTGGCCCCATTCCACACCCAAATACCAAATGTGGAGAAACATCCTTTTATCCAACTACCCTGTAATAGAATTTACAGTGCAGAAGGAGGCCATTCGGCCCATCGAGTCTGCACCGGCTCTTGGAAAGAGCACCCCACCCAAGCCCACACCACCCTATCCCCATAACCCAGTAACCCCACTCAACCAACGCGAAGGGCAATTTTGGACACTAAGGGCAATTTATCACAGCCAATCCACCTAACCTGCACATCTTTGGACTGTGGGAGGAAACCGGAGCACCCGGAGGAAACCCACGCACACACGGGGAGAACGTGCAGACTCCGCACAGACAGTGACCCAGCTGGGAATCGAACCTGGGACCCTGGAGCTGTGAAGCAATTGCGCTAACCGCTATGCTACCGTGCTGCCCACTAATGTTCTGTAAGCATTTGGTATGCTCCAAAGAGATCATTTCTCATTCTAAACTGTGGAGAATATAGGTCCGATTTCCTTAATCTCCTCTTGTCGGGCCTCCCCAAGGTTCAGTTTAGTGCATCTTTACTCTACTCCCTCCGTATGCTTCCTTTGATATGGAGACCAAAACAGTACACAATACCCTAGCCACAGTCTCCAAAGCTCTGTACAGTGGTGCAAGACTACATTTGGTGCACCTGCATGTTGGCTATCTGGCTTCTGAACAAGGGTCCCTTTTGACACTTCCACTCTCATCGGTTAACTACTCTGCATTTTTGTTTTTCCTAGCAAAGTGGATTTTTCCACATTGGATACCATCTACCAAGTTCTTTTCCCACTCAACTTGTCGAAATCTCCTTGAAGTGTCTTTGCATCCTCATGCAACTCTCATTCCCACCTAGTTTTGTCTTCAGCAAACTTGGATATATTAATTTGGTCTCCATCTCCAAATCTTTGATATTGATAGGGCCCAGGCACTGATTTTCATGGTATCCGACAACCTGCTAACCTGAGTGTCCTGTTTAATCGGGAAGTTGTGGTAAAGTCACCAGATTACTAATCCGGAGGCCTAGACTGGTGCTCTGGGGTCAAAGATGTGCAGTTTAGGTGAATTAGCCATGCTAAATCGTCCATTGGTGTCCCAAAGGTTAGGTAGAGTTATGGGGGTAGAGTGGAGGCATGTGCTTAAGTAGGGTGCTCTTTCCAAGGGCAGGTGCAGACTCTATGGGCCAAATCGTCTCCTGCACTGGGGATTCTATGGGTTTGAATCCCACCATTGCTTCGGGTGGCACTTAAATTATGTTAATAACCCTGGAATGACTAAATCAGTAATAGTGACCATGAAACCATTGTTTTGTTGTTTAAAACTCATTGGTTCACTAATATCCTTGAGGGAAAGTTGTCCTTGCCTGGAGGTCCATTAACTCAGTTTGCTGGACGGTCTGGTTCATGATGTGGAGTGATGCCAAGAGCACAGGTTCAATTTCCATCGCGGCTGAGGTTATTCTCCATCTTGTTCATTGCCTGAAATGTGTTGACCTTTAGGGTAAATCACCGCCATGCTCATTAGTGAGTGATTGCTGAAGAACCTGTCGCAGCCATGACAGTATCAGGAGTAATTACTGTTACCTACATCAAATACATTGTCCTCATCTACACACCTGGTCACCTCTTTGAAAACGTCAATCATGGGGTAGCCAATATTGGATCTAGTTATGAGTAATGAAAATATTTATCAAATACTGATCATAACATGATTTAATTTAGTGTAGCGTTTGAAAGCATGTTTCTGACACTAGAATGTTAGACTTTGGTAAGGCTGACTTTAACGGGATGAGACAGACTATCCAAGGTAAACTGTTAATGAGTCATACAATCTATGGCAGAGACAGGCCCTTCAGCCCGAACTAGTCCATGCCAACCAAAAAGCCCAACTAAGCTAACTCCATTTGGCCCATTTCCCTCTAAACCTTTCCTATCCATGTATCTGTCCAAATGCCTTTTTTAATGTCGTCAATGTCTCTGCCTTAACCACTTCCTCCGGCAGCTCATTCTGCATACGTCCCTCCTTCTGTGTAAAAAGAAAGTTGATCCTCTGGTTCCCATTAATTCTTTCCCCTCTTAAAATTAAAACCTAGGTGAACTTGGAGCGTGGATTGGTACTGGGACTACGATGTTGTGGCCATTACGGAGACATGGTTAGAACAGGGACAGGAATGGTTGTTGGAAGTTCCGGGGTATAGATGTTTCAGTAAGAGTAGGGAAGGTGGTAAAAGAGGTGGAGGATTAGCATTGATAATCAAGGATAGTTTAACAGCTGCAGAAAGGCAGTTTGAAGGGGATCTGCCCACTGAGGTAATATGGGCTGAAGTTAGAAATACGAAAGGAGCGATCACATTGTTAGGAGTTTTCTATAGGTCCCCAAATAGTAATAGAGATGTGGAGGAAGAAATTGAAAAACCGATTATGGATAGATGTGGAGGTCTCAGGGTAGTTGTCATGGGTGACTTTAACTTTCCAAATATTGATTGGAACCTATATAGGTCGAACAGTACAGTGTGTGCAGGAGGGTTTCCTGACACAATATGTGGATAGGCCGACAAGAGGGGGGGCCACATTGGATTTGATACTGGGTAATGAACCGGGCCAAGTGTTAGATTTGTTTGTGGGAGAGCACTTTGGAGATAGTGACCACAATTCAGTGTCTTTCACTATTGCAATGGAGAGGGATAGGGCCATACGGCAGGGCAAGGTTTATAATTGGGGGAGGGGTAATTATGATGCGATTAGGCAAGAATTAGGGAGCATAAGATGGGAACAGAAACGCGGGGAAACGCACAAATGAAAAGTGGAGCTTGTTCAAGGAACAAATACTGCGTGTCCTTGATAGGCATGTCCCTGTCAGGCAGGGAGGAAATGGCCGTGTGAGGGAACCATGGTTCACAAAAGAGGTTGAATGTCTTGTCAAGAGGAAAAAGGAAGAGTATTTAAGGATGATGAAACCAGGTTCAGTAGGGTCGCTTGAGGGTTACAAGGTAGCAAGGAATGAGCTGGAAAAAGGGCTTCGGAGAGCTAGGAGGGGGCATGAGAAGTCCTTGGTGGGTCGGATCAAGGAAAACCCCCAAGCTTTTTACTCATGTGAGAAATAAAAGAATGACCAGGGTGAGGGTAGGGCCGGCCAAGGACAGTAGTGGGAACTTGTGCATGGAGTCGGAAGGAATAGGAGAGGTGTTGAATGAATACTTTTCTTCAGTGTTCACAAAGGAGAGGGGCCATGTTTTTGAGTATGTGTGTGATTCAGGCGGGTAGGCCGGAGGAGGTAGATGTTCTGAGGAAGGATGTATTAGCAATTTTGAAAAACCTGAGGGTCGACAAGTCCCCTGGGCCAGATGGGATATATCCAAGGATTCTTTGGGAGGCAAGGGATGAGATTGCAGAGCCTTTGGCTTTGATCTATAGGCCCTCGCTGTCCACTGGGATCGTGCCAGAGGACTGGAGAGTGGCGAATGTTGTTCCTCTGTTCAAGAAAAAGAACAGGAATGACCCTGATAATTATGGGCCAGTTAGTCTTACTTCGGTGGTCGGGAAGATAATGGAAACGGTGCTGGAGGATAGGATTTATGACCATTTGGAAAGATGCAGCTTAATCCGGGATAGTCAACACGGACTTGCCTCACAAATTTAATTGAATTCTTTGAGGAGGTAACTAAGTGTGTAGATCAAGGTAGAGCAGTTGATGTCGTATACATGGATTTTAGTAAGGCATTTGATAATGTTCCCCATGGTCGGCTCATGAAGAAAGTAAGGAGGTGTGGGATAGAGGGAAATATGGCCAATTTGATAAGTAACTGGCTATCACATAGTGATAGAGGGTGGTGGTGGGTGGAAAATTTTCAGACTGGAGACCAGTTCCCAGCGGTGTACCACAGGGATCAGTGCTGGGTCCTCTGCTATTTGTGATTTTTATCAATGACTTGGAGGAGGGGGCTGAAGGGTGTGTCAGTAAATTTGCTGATGACACCAAGATTGGTGGAGTAGTGGATAAGGTGGAGGGCTGTTGTAGGCTGCAAAGAGACATTGATAGGATGCAGAGCTGGGCCGAAAAATGTCAGATGGAGTTTAACCCTGATAAGTGCGAGGTGATTCATTTTGGTAGAAAAAATTGAATGCGGATTACAGGGTCAATGGCAGGGTTCTGAGGAATGTGGAGGAACGGAGAGATCTTGGGGTTCATGCCCACAGATCTTTGAAGGTTGCCACTCAAGTCGATAGAGCCATGAAGAAGGCTTATAGTGTGTTAGCGTTTATTAACAGGGGGCTTGAGTTTAAGAGCTGTGGGGTTATGCTGCAACTGTACAGGACCCTAGTGAGACCGCATTTGGAATATTGTGTACAGTTCTGGTCACCTCATTAGAGGAAGGATGTGGAAGCATTGGAAAGGGTGCAAAGAAGATTTACCAGGATGCTGCCTGGTTTGCAGGATAGGTCTTATGAGGAAAGGTTGAGGGAGCTAGGGCTTTTCTCTTTGGAGCGGAGGAGGTGAGGGATGACTTAATAGAGGTTTATAAGATAATGAGGGGGATAGATAGTGGACGTTCAGAGACTATTTCCTCGGGTGGATGTAGCTTTTTTATGAGGGGGCATAACTATCAGATTCAGGGTGGGAGATATCGGAGGGATGTCCAAGGTAGGTTCTTTACTCAGAAAGTGGTTAGGGTGTGGAATGGACTGCCTGCTGTGATCGTGGATTCGGACACTTTAGGAACTTTCAAGCGGTTATTGGATAGGCACATGGAGCACACCAGAATGACAGGGATAGCTTGATCTTGGTTTCGGACAGTGCTCGGCACAACATCGAGGGCCGAAGGGCCTGTTCTGTGCTGTACTGTTCTATGTTCTATGCCCTCTAGTTCTCGATTCCCCAATCCTGGGGAAAAGACTCCTATCCACCTTATACACCTCTATAAGATCACCCCAAAGAAAAAAGTCCTAGCCTGTCCAATCTCTATAACTCAGTCCCTTGAGTCCTGACAACGTCCTTGCAAATCTGTCAGGCGACTGATCAGTGAAGAATATTTAAATTAGTACAGAGCAAGTATGTACCCTGAGAAGAAAAGGCTCCACTTCACCAAAAAAAAGCAGCCATGGACAACTTAAGAGTTTGGGGACAGCATAAAATTAAAAGAAAGGGATTACAAAAATGCAAGAAATAGCGCGGATCCAGATGAATGGGATAGCTACAAGGACCAGCAACAGGTCACAAAGCTTATAAGAGTGACTAAAAGGGATTATGAAAGGAAACGTGAAGGGGCATCAAAAGCAATGAGGGTGGCTGAAAGCAATTGTAGGCATGCTAAAAGCTGAACGTGGAGATATTGTCATCAAAATGGGGAAGTGGTAGACAGTTGAACATACATAGAACATACAGTGCAGAAGGAGGCCATTCGGCCCATCGAGTCTGCACCGACTCACGTGGTGAGTGGGAAGCTGGAGGGGGTGCAGGTGCTACTCGTGAATGTGTATGCTCCGAATTGGGATGATGTGGAATTTGAGGCGGGTGTTGGGTAAGATCCCAAACCGAGAGTCACATAACTTGATCATGGGGGAGATTTTAAGACGGTCATTGATCCGGAATTGGACCGGTCAAAATCCAGGACGGGGAGGGTGACAGCTGTGGGAAAGGAATTGAAGGGGTTTATGGAACAGATGGGGGGGGGGAAGTAGACCCATGGAGGTTTGCACAGCCAAGGACGAAGGAGTTTTCTTTCTTCTTCCATGTCCACAAGGTATACCCTCGCATCGACGGGCCCACAAAGAAACGGTGGAATGGGCTGAGAGGGATAGATTAGTTGAGGAGATACGGGGCGGGGGGGGCCTACTGAGGGGGCGGCGGAGGTTACAGGCAGAGTTTGGGCTGTTGACTACAGGGAAAGTGGTGAAACAGCTGAGGAAGGCAATTGGGGGGGGGGGGGTGATTTATGAGTATGGGGAAAAGGCAAGCAGAATGTTTGCGTACCAGCTCAGAAAAAGGGAGGTGGCCAGGGAGAGTAAAGAGTAGAGGTGGGGCTATGGTCCTGGACCCAGTGGGGGTGAATGAGGTGTTTAAGGATTTTTACAGCAAGTTATGGGAGTCGGAACCCCAGACTAGGGTGGAGGGGATGAGGCAGTTTTTGGTCAGTTGAGGTTCCCGAGGCTGGATGAGGATCTGGTGGAAGGGCTGGGAGCCCCAATTGAAATTGAGGAAATAAGAGGGGCTGGAGGGCATGCAGTCGGGCAAGGCCCCGGGGCCGGATGGCTACCCGGTGGAATTCTATAAGGTTTCAGAGATATCGAGCCCACTGCTGGTTAGGACATTTAATGAAGCAAGAGAGAAGGGGGTTTCCCCCCCCCCCCCCCCCCCCAACAATGTTGCAGGCCTCAATTTCATTGATCCTGAAATGGAGAAGGATCCGGAGCACTGCGGGTCATATAGGCCAATTTCTCTACTGAATGTCGACGCCAAACTGCTGGCTAAGATACAGGCCACAAGGATAGAGGATTGTACTGGGGGTGATAGGGGTAGACCAGACGGGATTTGTCCAGGGCAGGCAACTCGCTGCCAATGTTCGAAACCTTTTAAATGTTATGATGACCTCAGAAGGAGGGGAGATGGGGGTGGTGGTAGCGATGGATACGGAGAAGGCTTTTGATCGGGTGGAGTGGGATTACCTGTGTGAGGCGCTGGGAAGGTTTGGATTTGGTGAGGGCTTCATTGACTGAGTGCGGTTGCTCTATCAGGCACCAGTAGCAACTGTGCATACGAACCGGCTGAGGTCGTGGTATTTTAAACTACACCGAGGGACGAGGCAAGAGTGCCCCTCTCCCCACTACGGTTTGCTCTGGCCATAGAGCCATTGGCCATGGCATCAAAAGCCTCTACGAACTGGAAAGGGCTGGTTCAGGGGGTGTGGAGCACCGGGTCTCGCTTTACGCAGATGACCTGCTCTTGTATATTTCAGACCATTGGAGGAGATGGGGGAAGTTATGCGGATCATTGTGGAATTTGGTAATTTTTCGGGGTATAAATTGAACATGGGGAAAACCGAGATGTTTGCGGACCAGGCAAGAGGGCTGGAGATTTGGAATGGTAGGAAGGAGCTTTCGATATCTGAATCCAGGTGGCCCGGGAATGGGAGGCCCTGCACAATTTAAACCTATCCCGGCTTGTAGAACAAATGAAAGAGGACTTGGGACATGCTCCCGCTATCACTGGCGGGGAGGATACAGAGTGTGAAAATGACAGTCCTCCCCAGATTTCTGTTTGTCTTTCAGTGCATCCATCTTCGTCCCGAGGGCATTTTTCAAGCCGGTGAATAAGGTTATTTCGGGCTTAGTGTGGACGGGTAAAACCCCGCAAGTGAAGCAAGTGTTGCTGGAGTGTAGTCGGGGGGAGGGTGGGTTGGCGCTGCCGAACTTTTGCAATTGCTACTGGGCGCCTAATATAGCCATGATTAGAAATTGGGTAGTGGGGATGGGGTCGGTTTGGGAGCGTATGGAGGCTGCGTCATGTAAAGACACAAGTTTGGGAGCACTGATAACGGCACCTCTTCCGTTCTCGCTGGCCTGATACTCCACACGTCTGGTGGTTGTGGCGGCTCTGAGAATCTGGGGGCAGTGGAGGAGATATGAGAGTGGAGGGAGCATCGGTTTGGACTCCGATTTTATAATAATCACCGGTTTGTACCGGGGAGGCTAGATGGTGGGTTCCGGAGATGGCAAAGGGCAGGAATTAGGACGATGGGGGATCTATTTATAAACAGGTGCTTCCCCAGTTTGAAAGCCTTGGAGGATAAATTTGAATTGCCAGCAGGTGCAAGACTTTTTGAGAAGGCGGGTTCCGGCCTTTCCACTGCTGCCGCCATGGGGGATACAGGATAGAGTAGTCCCCAGTACCTGGGTGGAAGAGGGGAAGGTGTCAGATATTTGCCAGGAACTGTTGCAATCGGAGGAAACTCCGGTGGAGAATCTTAAGGACAAGTGGGAAGAGGAGCTAGGAGGAGAGATAGAAGGCGGGTCTGTGGGCGGATGCCCTAAGCAGGGTTGTTAATAGTAATAATCGCTTATTGTCACAGGTAGGCTTCAATGAAGTTACTGTGAATAGCCCCTATACATCCTCATCATGTGCCAGGCTTAGCCTGATACAATTCAAGGTAGTCCACCGGGCACACATGACGGTGGCCCGGGTGAGCAAGTTTTTTTTGGGTAGAGGACAGGTGTGTGCGGAAGCCCAGCATTTCCACCTGTTTTGGGCATGCCTGAAGCTTTAGAGGGTTTTGGCAGGGTTTCGCTAAGGCAATGTCCACGGTACTCAAAACACGGGTGGTGCCGAGTCCGGAGGTGGCGATCTTTGGAGTGTCGGAAGAGCCGGGAGTTCAGGGGGCGAAAGAGGCCGATGTCTTGGCATTTGCCTCCCTGGTAGCCCGGAGACTGATCTTATTAACGAAGCCCCCGAGTGTGGAGACCTGGGTTAGTGACATGGCTGGGTTTCGCAGTCTTGAGAGAAAATAAAGTTCGCCTTAAGAGGGTCAATGGTCGGGTTCACCCAGGGGTGGCAGCCGTTCGTCGACTTTCTCGGGGAAAATTAAAATGTCAGCAGAATTCCAATGGGGGGGGGGGGGTGGGTGGAGAAAGAGGGTCGGATTGTTGTTTTATAGTTGGGATGTATGAAGATTGTGATGGGGGTGGAAATGTTTACTGTACTATGTTTATGTCACTTATTATAAAAACTTGCAAATACCCTAATAAAAATATATTTTTTTAAAGAGTGCACTGACCCACTTAAGCCCTTACTTCAACCCTAACCCAATAACCCCTCCTAACGTTTTTGGACACTTTAAGGGCAATTTAGGGTGGCCAATCCACCTAACACAGGGAGAGCATGCAGACTCCACGCGACTCCAAGCCGCGAATCGAACCTGGGACCCTGGAGCTGTGAAGCCACAGTGCTACCATGCTGAACAATTAATATTTACAGTTGAAAAGGAGGATAACTTTAAGGACTAAGGACTGATTTAATATGAATGACTTAAGTACAACATCACCAACTAGGAAATTAATGGAACTAAAAAGTGACAAATCGCCAGTACCTCACGGTTTCCATCTGAGGGTGTTAAAGGAAGTAGTGGAGCACGTTGTCGATCTTCCAGGGTTCCCTAGATTCAGGAGTCGTCACTCTTGCACATGTCACTCCACCTTTTAAGAAGGGGAAACCAGGGAATTGCAGACCAGTTTGCCTAATGTCGGTGGGGAAATTGCTGGAGTCTATAATCAAGGATGGGATAACTGAACAAGATTTTGGTTGATTAGGGAAAGCCAGCATGGATTTGTGAAGGACAAGTCATGCCTGACTAATTTTATTCAATTATTTGAAGAGGTGACTAAAGTAGTGAACCGGGGAATGTCTATGGATGTCATTTATGTGGGCTTCCAGAAGGCATTTGATAAAGTTCCACATAGACTGTTGACTAAAGTGGAAGCCCACTGAGTTGAGGACAAATGATTGCTACAGCTAGGAAATTGGTTGAGTGGCAGGCGACCAGACTGGGAGAATAATGCCGCAAAAGGCTGTGGAGGCCAAAATCACAATGTCTTTAAATAGAGAAAGATAGGCTTTTGATCAGGGGTTATGGGGAGAAGGCAGGAGAATGGGACTGAGAAAAATCTCAGCCATGATTGAATGGCGGGGCAGACTCGATGGGCCGAGTGGCCTAATTCTGCTCCTATGTCTTACGGTCTTGCAATGTGGGCAGCGCGGTAGCACAGTGGTTAGCACAGTTGCCTCGCAGCTCCAGGGTCCCAGGTTCTATTCCCGGCTTGGGTCACTGCGGAGTCTGCACGCTCTCCCCGTGTCTGCATGGGTTTTTCCGGTTTCCTCCCACAGTCCAAAGATGTGCAGGTTAGGTGGACTGACCATGATAAATTGCCCTTGGTGTCCAAAAAGGTAAGGTGGGGTTACTGGGTTAAGGGGATAGGGTTGAGGTGTGGGCTTAAATAGGGTGCTTTTTCCAAGAGTCGGTGCAGACTCGATGGGCCAAATGGCCTCCTTCTGCACTGTAAATTCTATAATGGATAATTGTTCCAGTTGGCAGCAGGTGACTAGTGGTGACCACAGGGATTCTGTGTTGGGTAATCAATTATTCACACACTTGGGTGATGGCATAGGAAGTCTTGAATCCAAATTTGCAGATGATACAAAATTAAGTGGCATTGTAGACAACCTGGATGATAGCAGAAAATTGCAAGGAGATATTGACAGGTGAATGGGTAAACTATGGCAGATGGAATTTAATTTAAGCAAGTGTGCGATTATCTATTTTGGACCTAAAAATGATAGAGAAGAGTAGTTTCTAAATGGAAAGTGGTTGGGTGCAGTGGATGTCCAAAGAGGAGGGTTCAAGTGCATAGGTCTTTAAAATGCTATGAGCAAGTGCAAAAAATAATCAAACAGACTAATGGAATGTTTTATAATCTAGAGGTCTGAAATATAAAGACACCAGAATGATGCTGCATCTGTACAAAACCCTGACCCCACTTGGAGTACTGTGAGCAGTTCTGGGCACCACACCATTGGAAGGATATTTTGCCCTGGGAGGGAGTGAAATGTTGGTTTACAAAAATGATAACTGGATTTACAGGGGTTACGTTAAACGGACAGATTACTCATTTTCTAGACATTTTCACTAGAATTTTGAAGGTTATAGAATTTACAGTGCAGAAGGAGGCCATTCTGCCCATCTTGGAAAGAGCACCCTACCCAAGGTCAACACTTCCACCTTATCCCCCTAACTCCACCCAACACCAAGGACAATTTTGCACACTTAAGGGCAATTTATCATGGCCATTCCACCTAACCTGCACATCTTTGGACTGTGGGAGGAAACCGGAGCACCTGGAGGAAACCCACGCACACACTGGGAGGATGTGCAGACTCCGCACAGACAGTGACCCAAGCCGGAATCGAACCTGGAACCCTGGGGCTGTGAAGCAATTGTGCTATTCACAATGCTACCGTGCTGCCCCCAGGATGGGGTGATATAAAGAACAATACAGCACAGGAACAGGCCCTTTCGGTCAGCTCCCAAAAGTATCCAAAACTTCAATCTTCACCAGCGGTGTGACCACCTCACTGAACGTGCTATGCATGACTTGCTCAGCAGCGAATCCACCCTTGGCCCCAACATGTAGTTAGCCAGTAGCTGCAGTTGGTCACATGTCCTGCACACATCGTCACCAGGGACAACTGAAGCTTCCATGATTTGCCACAAAGCACAGGAGAGCATATCATGGGTGCAAGCTCTCCTGCCATGACTACCCTTTTTAGCAAAACCTTATGCTTATATAAGAATACTATTGATACAATTAACCTCCTTTATGCTAACTTTACTTCCCTTCCCCTATTTTACTGTTGCGTATTACTTTGTTATAATGAACCCTGACTTTCACATTTGTGTTCCTTCACGGTTAATCCCTTCTTCCAAAAAAAAAAAACACTTTTAAAATCGTGACTGTTCTGCAATGCTGACTGAGCACACCTTCCCACAACTGATGCACTGTGACAGTGACTGCAAGGACTCTGTTCCCAGATTATTTCACTGTGATAGTGGCTGCCAGGATTGTGATTGTGAGACACTTCTGGGTTAAATTTCATTTGCCACCCTTCTGTCCACTTGACCTGTCCATATTTTGTGCCCTATATTATGACTTCTGTTTGGTCTATAAACAACTCGAACCAATGTTTAATGCCCTTAGCTGTTTTTCTTTTTGGCTCCCACCCAAACTGATTCTGTATATTGATATTCTGATCGAAGGTCCCGTCGCTTCTCCTGTGAACGATGACATTGTATGGGAATCAGAATTTCAAATGGGCTACTGCAGACACTATTCCAGGATTGAAACAGATGCAGCTGGGGCTTCCTGGAGCCTCATCATCCTGATCAGAAGAAATGCTTGATAGAGGCATGTTTCTCTTCATGGGGCTTGAACCTGTTTCTCAACAGTCAGTGTAGTAGTTTTTCATCAGCTAGCATTTGTGATGTACTCCGCCACCAGTGATGTAGCAGCAAAAGAAACCTGGGTTTTAAAACACATGGATAAGAATGTGAGAGCCCAGTGCTGTAGAATCAGCCCTGTTCATGTTCTAGCCAGTCCTGTTACAAATTAAAACTTTTAAAACTCCATGATGTGTCATAAATAAATAAAGGAATGACCAGTGTGAGATTACGATCGGTCAAGGACAGTAGTGGGAACTTGTCCATGGAGTCAGAAGGAATAGGAGAGGCGTTGAATGAATAATTTTCTTCGGTGTTCACCAAGGAGAGGGGCTATGTTTTTGAGGATGAGTGCAATACAGGCGGGTAGGCTGGAGGAGGTAGATGTTATGAGGGAAGATGAATTAGCAATTTTGTAAAACCTGAGGGTCGACAAGTCCCATGGGCCAGATGGGATATATCCTAGGATTCTTTGGGAGGCATGGGATGAGATTGCAGAGCCTTTGGCTTTAATCTTTGGGTTCTCATTGTCCACGAGGATAGTGCCAGAGGACTGGAGAGTGGCAAATGTTGTTCCTCTGTTCAAGAAAGGGAATAGGAATGACCCTAGTAATTATAGGCCGGTTAGTCTTACTTCGGTGATCGGTAAGTTAATGGAAAGGGTCCTGAGGGATAGGATTAATGACCATTTGGAAAGATGCAGCTTAATCCGGGATAGTCAACACTGATTCGTGAAGGGTAAGTCTTGCCTTCCAAATTTGATTGAATTCTTTGAGGAGGTAACTACGTCTGTAGATGAAGCTAGAGCAGTTGATGTCGTATACATGGATTTTAGTAAGGCGTTTGATAAGGTTCCCCATGGTTGGCTCATGAAGAAAGTAAGGAGGTGTGCGATAGAAGAAAATTTGGCCAATTGGATAAGTAACTGGCTATCACATAGTGATAGAGGGTGGTGGTGGATGGAAACTTTTCAGACTGGAGACCAGTTACCAGCGGTACCATAGGGATCAGTGCTGGGTTCTCTGCTATTTGTCATTTTTATCATTGACTTGGAGGAGGGGGCTGAAGGGTGGGTCAGTAAATTTGCTGATGACACCAAGATTGGTGGAGTAGTGGATGAGGTGGAGGGCTGTTGTAGGCTGGAAAGAGACATTGATAGGTCATTGATATGCTGCAACTGTACAAGACCTTGGTTAGATCACATTTGGAATATTGTGTGCAGTTCTGGTCACCTCACTATAGGAAGGATGTGGAAGCGTTGGAAAGGGTGCAAAGGAGATTTACCAGGATGCTGCTGGATTGGAGGGTGGGTCTTATGAGGAAAGGTTGAGGGAGCTTGGGCTTTTCTCATTGGAGCGGAGGAGGATGATAGGCAACTTAATAGAGGTTTATAAGATGATGAGGGGGACAGATAGAGTGGACGTTCAGAGACTATTTCCTCGGGTGGATGTAGCTGTTACAAGGGGGCATAACTATAAGGTTCAGGGTGGGAGATATAGGAGGGATGTCCGAGGTAGGTTCTTTACTCAGAAAGTGGTTAGGGTGTGGAATGGACTGCCTGCTGTGATAGTGGAGTCGGACACTTTAGGAACTTTCAAGCTGTTATTGGATATGCACATGGAGCACACCAGAATGACAGGGAGTGGGATAGCTTGATCTAGGTTTCGGACAATGCTCGACACAACATCGAGGGCCGAAGGGCTGGTTCTGTGCTGTACTGTTCTATGTTCTATGTGTCATGTTAGAATTTTGAAAATGGGAGGACAAGGATATTTCAGCATCCAGCAAAAAAGCAGAATTCATGCTAATGTGACAAAAAAATCCTATTCTGTCTGTCTTCGATTTTTGTAGAATACCTTGTTTTCACATTGTGTTTTGGGTTGGTGGGAGAATCTTGCCTCAAGTATACTTGATCCAACTTGTACAAGTTAAATGAATTTATCTGAAAATCTAGAGTAGGAACTGCTGGGCTGCCTTTGCGGAAACACAGACTCTAGGACTTGGTTTGATAATTGTACCCTCAATCCAGGAAATGTCAGTTTCCGGGGATATTTAAGGAGCTTTTGCAGTTTAAACTGAGATTTGGGTTAGTCCAGAAATGCTGCATATTTGTAGAAGAATGGGTTAGCATTTTAATATTCCAACAATTCTTTCCTGGGTGGCATGAAGGCTTCTGAATTAACAGCCTTTTCATTTTTTAATTCAACAGATTCTACAAAGGTGTTGTCCCCCTGTGGATGAGACAGATTCCCTACACAATGATGAAGTTTGCTTGCTTTGAGCGCACTGTAGAAGCACTGTACATGTATGTGGTGCCCAAACCTCGTGCTGATTGTACCAAAGCTGAGCAGCTAGTGGTGACTTTTGTTGCTGGTTATATTGGTAAGAAAATCCATTCGATTTGTCTCTGGTATGAACATACCCTTGGTTACTGTTGGCATACTTGTGTAACTTTGTAAATAAGCTTGTCGGGTGCCTGGTTGCGCTCTCATTACGGCTCTACCCACACCATGTTTATAAATACCCTCCAATGCTTTGAGTCTCCTTGAGGTTTGTTTGTGAAAATCAGCAATTCATCTCCATTTCCTCGTGTTGCAGAGGTTGGTTAACAACCTCAGACTTGCCATAGGAGCAGTAACTCCATTCACCTGTTTGATTCTGTATTTCTAACACTGCTCAATCTGTTTTAAAATTTTTCAATTGGATTTCAGCTCCTTGGCAAAGAATTTCTGAAGAGCATGAGTATTTAGTCTCTCTTCTGCCATTTGAAGAGATCCTGGCTGATCTATGACCTTGCCCCAAGTATCCCTTAATACCTTTTGCTTAACAAATTTGTTTGTGGTTTAAAAGTTGCAAATGATATCCATCAGTTGCCATTTGAAGACTTCCCAACTTTAAAACTTGTGTTTAATTTTGCTCCTGAAAGGTGACGGGAAGTAGTTTTTCTGTCCTTAACCTGTTAAACTTTGATTAATTCACCACCATACACATGTAAATTCTGAGGATGCAATCCCAGTTTGTACAATCTCAATCTAACTCCTAGAATCCAGGTATTATTCTGGTAATTATACCTGATTGAGAGCAGACTTTGTGTGGCTGGGACATGCTTGGCCAATTTTCCACATTGAATAGATGGCAGTAACTACCATGGCAGCTCAACTAGAGTTGGCTAGTTCTGGAATGCAAGTCTTCAATAAAGCAGCCAGGATGCTGTCTCAGCCCATTGCTTTTGCTGTATGCAGTGCGTTCAGCCATTTCCTGATGTAGTAGAATAAATTTAATTGACTAAAAACTGGAATCTATGATGCTGCCAGGGACTTGGAAGGAAATTGATCAGGATATCCAAAGAATTTCTGGCTAAAGGCAATTGAGTATGACTGTCAGACTGTTGCTTGACCAGCCTGTGGAACAGCTCTCCATTTTTTGGCACAAATTGCCACACGTTAGAGAAGGTGACTTTGCAGGGTCAGCTGAGCAGGGTATGCCTTTTTTCTTTCCAGTGCTTGGGTCAATGCTCAAATACAACAGATGGCTTGCTAAGCAATCTCAGAGGGCAGTTGCGTGCCGACCATGCTGAGTCGAGTCTATTGAAATTTCATCAATTGCTGGGGTTGGATTTGAACTCCTATCATGAGCATTAGCCCAGTCCTCTGGATTACTGGTTCAGTAACGTTACCACTATGATGCCATTCTATGGTCGAATAGGACTTTACAAATAAGTATGTTGGCAGCAGAGCTTGGGTGACCTGAAATTTACAAAGGGGGCTGGCTAGGAGTGTGTTGGAATTGTCTTGTTTAGAGATAACAAAAATGGCACACGGGTACGTGGCAGTTGCTGGGTGTCTGAGGGAATACTGCTGATCAAATGAGTACACCCAGTATTTGCACTCACTCTCAACTACCCATCTCAGTAGCTATTTCACAATTTCACATGCTTCTATTTTGAAGCCTTTTGAACTTCAACTTTATCCAATGCCTCCTTACCTGTAATACATTCATGTCAGTAGTAACCGGAAGAAGAACTGGCAAAACAGCCAGAGAAGAAATGAGATTCTTTTAAACTGATATGGAATGCACTACCTGAATTTGTATGGGCTGAATCTGTTCCGGGCTGTATCATTCCAGTTCAGTGATTAATTCAGTCAGTATTCTGTGTGGTCCATTACAATTGACTGCTGAAATGGTTCAGCTAGTTTGTTATCTGGTAATGAATGGCCTGGATACCATCTCCTACACTGATGGCTTCTGACAGAAACTCAAACTTAGTTTTGTATTCAGATATATTTGAAAATAATTCAAACTGTTAGCACAGTGGTGCAGTGGGTTAGCCCTGTTGCCTCATGGCGCCGAGGTCCCAGGTTCGCTCCTGGCTCTGGGTCACTGTCCGTGTGGAGTTTGCACATTCTCCTCGTGTTTGCGTGGGTTTCACTCCCACAACCCAAAGATGTGAAGGCTAGGTGGATTGGCCACGCTAAAATTGCCCCTTAATTGGAGAAAATTGATTGGGTACTCTAAATTTATTTTTTTAAATTCAAACCACTACAGATGGGTCAATTGTTATTACTCTGCCCAATAGAACATCGAAAATATAGCACAGAACAGGCCCTTCGGCCCACAATGTTGTGCCGAACTTTTGTCTTCGATTAAGAACAAATCAATCTACACCCGACCATTCTACCGTAATTCATGTACCTATCCAATAGCCGCTTGAAGGTCCCTAATGTTTCCGACTCAACTACTTCCACAGGCAGTGCATTCCATGCCCCTACTGCACTCTGGGTAAAGAACCTACCTCTGACATGCGCCCAATGTCTTCCACCATTCACCTTAAATTTATGTCCCCTTGTAATGGTTTGTTCCACCCAAATGTCTCCTATTTTATAGAATTGACCACAATGTTTGTTTCTTTCAGCTGGTGTGTTTTGTGCTATTGTGTCTCACCCTGCTGACTCTGTGGTGTCGGTGCTGAACAAGGAAAAGGGTAGCTCTGCAGTACAGGTTCTGCAAAGGCTTGGACCTATAGGTAGGCCATATTCTAGATGTGCAACACCTCCAAATTAAACATGCAATCCTATACATTATGACTCCATTCACAAAATGTTTTTTAATTTGCAGGAGTGTGGAAGGGGCTTGTTGCCCGTATTATCATGATTGGTACTCTGACTGCCTTACAATGGTTTATCTACGACTCTGTTAAGGTGTACTTCAGGCTTCCTCGCCCACCACCTCCTGAGATGCCAGCATCACTAAAGAAGAAACTTGGGTTGTAGGAAAATACATGGACTTGATTTGTTAACCCTGGTTCAGCCAGATATGTCGCTTCATAAGACATGTAAAAAGAAAAAAGAGCTATTTAATACTGAAAGTATCATGTCTGTAATGTTGATGAGCTGTGGCAGAGTGCAAAGTATTCAGCTTTGATTCCGAATAAAGAACTATGACCCAAGATATGGATGTGTAATGTACAATTGGTTTATTTGCAGGGTCTGTTTCATGACTATTTGAGATTGAAACAAATTTAATTCTTAAAATCGGTATTGGTAAAAAGTTAAACAACTTTGCTCTATTTATTTTTCACCATCTTATCACTGATCAGCAAATGTTTAAAACTTCTTCGATGTTAGCAATTGTGTCTAAATTACTGACATTTGTAAATTTAAATGCTAGTCATTGGAGATTTGGTTGGGACAGTTTTTTTTTTTTTAAAACATGCTCCTTAGATCCACCTTTGGGATGTGTCTGTTAGGCTGCACTGGTAGATCTGTTTCATCCTGGTGTTGGGTTCTCCAGTGGGCTGGCAGGTGACATTCATCAACTTGTGGTTGTACAGTCAAATGTGCTTGAGTCATTGGCTTGTCAGAGTATTATACCTGCACGATAGACCCTATGTTCTGATAGGAATAACCTGTTATTTCCGGCAGTTTCTGCCATCAGGACTTTGCTGCTGTGTGGACATGTTTATCAAAATCTATCTGGTTAAAATCTTGCAATGAAATGTGAGATGCTTGGAAGCTGCTCTGGCTGCTTAATGACCCCATGACAATTGCCATTGTGCTAAATCATCATTTGATATAGAAATGCCGGCATAGGATCTTGATTGAATAAATGGCTGTAACATTGCATTACCTGTAATGTTTTTACATTGGCCATTTCAAAGTGTTTTAACCTGACTGACATTAAAATTGAACTAAGGCACTCCTTTGTATATGTTAGTACTATTGGTTGTTCCACACTGCGTTTTGGTTATTGGGTCAGTAAGCATTAAAGAATATTTGCAACAATTATTTTTTTTCTCATTTTATTCTCTCAATGTTCACTTCCTTATAATATTTCTGAGAATGGTTTTGCTCCTGTAACTTGTGTAGTAGTCTTTATGGAGCCACAGTAGTCTTTATGGAGCCGCATGTCCCATGATCCAGGGCAACTGAGTGGCTGCAGAGTTATACCCTGTACCCTGAAGGTGGTAACGCAGGTCGATAGTGGTCAAGAAGGCATACAGCATACTTGCCTTCATCAGACGGGGTTTTGAGTACAAGAGTCGGCAGGTCATGTTACAGTTGTACAGGACTTTGGTTAGGCCACATTTGGAATACTGCACGCAGTTCTGGTCGCCACATTACCAGAAGGATGTGGATGCTTTAGAGAGGGTGCAGAGGAGGTTCACCAGAATGTTGCCTGGTATGGAAGGTGCCAGCTATGAAGAAAGGTTGAGTAGATTAGGATTGTTTTCGTTGGAAAGACGGAGGTTGAGGGGGGACCTGATTGAGGTCTACAAAATTGAGAGGTATGGGCAGGGTGGATAGCAACAAGCTTTTTCCAAGAGTGGGGGTGTCAATTACAAGGGGTCACGATTTCAAGGCGAGGGAGATGTGCGTGGAAAGTTTTTACGCAAAGGGTGGTGGATGCCTGGAACGCTTTGCCAGCGGAGGTGGTAGAGGTGGGCATGATAGCATTTTAAGAAGCATCTGGACAGATATATGAACAGGCGGGGAACACGGTAGCATTGTGGATAGCACGATTGCTTCACAGCTCCAGGGTCCCAGGTTCGATTCCGGCTCGGGTCACTGTCTGTGGAGTCCGCACATCCCGTGTGTGCGTGGGTTTACTCTGGGTGCTCCGGTTTCCTCCCACAGTCCAAAGATGTGCAGGTTAGGTGGATTGGCCATGCTAAATTGCCCTTCGTGTCCAAAATTTCCCTTAGTTTTGGGTGGGGTTACTGGGTTATGGGGATAGGGTGGAGGTGTTGACCTTGGGTGGGGTGCTCTTCCCAAGAGCCGGTACAGACTCGATGGGCCGAATGGCCTCCTGCACTGTAAATTCTATGAACAGAGGGAAGTAGATCCTTGGAAAATAGAAGACAGATTTAGATAAAGGATCTGGATTGGCGCAGGCTGGGAGGGCCTGTCCCTGTGCTGTAATGTTCTTTCTTGTTCTTATTGGAATGGAGCCAGGAAGAGGTTTTGTTTCCCCTATTTCTTCCTTAGCCCAGGGCAGTAAATCAAAGCACCCTGACTATTAAACTAGCCATCTCCTTGCAAGTCAAAAATTGAACTTGCTTGAGGGTGTTGAGTGTCTGGAATGCGATGCCAGGGGAGGTTGTGGCAGCAGATACATTAACAGCGTTCAAAAGGCATCTCGACAAATACATGGATATAGAGGGATTTGGCGCTAGCAAGTGCTGAGGGTTTTGGCCAAGGGTGGTACGACTGGTACAGGCTTGGAGGGCTGAAGGGCTGTAATCTTTGTTCTTGATACCCCTTTGTGTTTGTATCTGGCTAGCTTTTCCATTCCACATGTAATGTGGGGGGAGGTGGTGGTTACAGTTGTCCTTCACCAAGCAAAAAACATTGTGGAAGGAGGAAAGAGGCAGTAGGAATTCTCCAGTGAACAAAACTGCCTTTTTTTAAAAATAAGTGCTCCACTGCCCTTGACTTATCTGTAGAGGCTTTGGTTTGCATTTTTAATGGTCTTATTAACCTGTGTCTCAACTTTTTATTTATCCATGCACTCAGCTCATAGTTTGAGCAGTTATTTCTCCTACTAAAAGGGACTGTTGCATTTATATTGGTTATTTGCCACTTATTAATCTTCAATCAGTCTTCGGTTTTCCCACCCGTTACCCAATTTGGTGTCAACTGCAAATGTTGAAGTTGATTATCCAATATACTAATTGGGAAGAGCAAGCCATTTGGCCCCTCTAACCTGCTCTGCCATTATTAGGCCTCAACGATCCATTCCACCTATCTAAATAACTGACTCCTTTTCTACCTTTGCCTTAAAAATTCATTAACCCTGCCTCCATCACTCTGGGGAGATGTGTGACCCTTAAGACAAAATAGTTCTGTCTTACTAGGAAAGCCCTTTATTTTCGACTGTGTTCTTGGTCTAATCACCCAGACGGCGAAACATCCTTTCAACTTGCACCCTTCAGGATCTTGCACGTTTCAATTAATCTTCTAAACTCTAATGGATACAGCCCAACCTGTCCAACGTTTCATAAGATAACCCTCCTGGGCCAATCATTATCCATCTAATTAATGGACTGACATACATTCATATTCATTAAATAAGGCGACTAGCGGTGGACTTCCGGTTGTGGCTATGCCGAGGTAGGTCTCACGGTCGGCAGCTCTCGCCGATAACGGACTTTTGGGCCCTTTTAAGGAGCTCCAGCAGCACTTTGATGATGATTCCCGTTGTGGGAAGGAATTAGTGAGGGTCCCCCATCGCTGTATGGAGTGGGGGGGGGGGGGGTTAAAAAGTGGCTTTGGAGAAGAGAGGAGATCGGGTGTGGAAAAGCAAGATCGCGGCTGGTGGGGATCAGGCAGCGTGGGTCCAGTGGTCACGAGAGCAGCAGGAGATTTTACAAAGCTGCTTTGCTGATTTAATTGCAGAGATGCTGGCCCCTATGAAGACGTCGATTGAAAAGCTGGTGGAGACCCAGAAGGTGCAGGGGACGGCGATCAAGAAGGAACGTTTAAATGCACAGCTACAGCAGTAGAGCGGAGCTGCTGATTGGCCGTTGCAGGGAAATTTGCATACGTCTGTGTGCTCACCCTAACTTGGAGGTGGTTTGTGGAGAAGCTCTTGTCAAGTGACACTTAAACCCGAAACACTTCAGTGTTTCCCTCCCTACCCGCTCTAACCAAAAAAAAACAACGGCTGTAAGGATCAAGAGGAGGGCTCGAGGGCAGGTAGAAGTGGAAAGAAAGTTGAACCGTGACGTCACAGCCTGCAGGTAAGGGATTGGCTGGTGACTGGTAAGTAGTTTTTATTTATTTTCCCTCCGGTGTTATCGTGAGGGGCGCAGAGTTTGCTGAGTGAGTGCTTGCTGAGAAGGGGAGTGAATAACAGGTAAGCTTTTTTTTTAATCTAGAGGGGTTGACTGGGAAGGTAGTGCAATGTTTCTCCTGCAGAATGCTTGAGGTGAGGGACGCCATCAGTGTCCCTGCTGGTTTCATCTGGGAAGTGCACCCATCTCCAGCTCCTCAGAAACCACGTTAGGGAACTGGAGCTGGAGTTGGATGAACTTCGGATCATTCGGAAGGCAGAGGTGGTCATAGATAGAAGCTTCAGGGATGTAGTTACTCCGAAGAATAAAGATGGGTGACGGTGAGAGGGGCCGGGAGGAAGCAGTCAGTACAGGGATCCCCTGTGGCCGTTCCCCTTAGTAACAAGTATACCACTTTGGATACTGTTGGGGACGACGACTTACCAGGGTTAAGCCATGGGGTACAGGTCTCTGGCACAGAGTCTGTCCCTGTTGCTCAAAGGCAGGGGGAGAGGAGTAGAGCATTAGTCATTGGAGACTCTATAGTTGGGATAGATAGGAGATTCTGTGGGAACGAGAGAGACTCGCGGTTGGTGTGTTGCCTCCCAGGTGCCAGGGTGCGTGATGTCTCGGATCATGTTTTCGGGATCCTTAAGGGGGAGGGGGAGCAGCCCCAAGTCGTGGTCCACATAGGTACCAACGACATAGGTAGGAAAAGGGATGGGGATGTAACGCAGGACTTCGGGGAGCTAGGGTGGAAACTTAGATCTAGGACAAACAGAGTTATTATCTCTGGGTTGTTACCCGTGCCACGTGATAGCGAGACGAGAGAGAGGAGTTGAACACGTGGCTACAGGGAAGGTGCAGGAGGGAGGGTTTCAGATTTCTGGATAATTGGGGCTCATTCTGGGGTCGGTGGGACCTCCACAAACGGGATGGTCTGCACCTGGACCAGAGGGGTACCAATATTCTGGGGGGGAAATTTGCTAATGCTCTTCGGGAGGGTTTAAACTGGTTCAGCAGGGGCTTGGGAACCTGAATTGTAGCTCCAGTATACAGGAGGTTGAGTAGTGAGGTCATGAGTAGGGTTTCAAAGTTGCAGGAGTGTACCGGCAGCAGGAAGGTGGTTAAAGTGTGTCTTCTTCAATGCCAGGAGCATCCGAAATAAGGTGGGTGAACTTGCGGCATGGGTTGGCACCTGGGACTTCGATGTTGTGGCCATTTCGGAGACATGGATAGAGCAGGGACAGGAATGGTTGTTGCAGGTGCCAGGATTTAGATATTTCAGTAAGCTCAGGGAAGGTGGTAAAAGGGGGGGAGGGGTGGCATTGTTAGTCAAGGACAGTATTACGGTGGCAGAAAGGACATTTGATGAGGACTCATCTATTAAAGTAGTATGGGTTGAGGTTAGAAACAGGAAAGGAGGGGTCACCCTGTTGGGAGTTTTCTATAGGCCTCCGAAAAGTTACAGAGATGTAGAGGAAAGGATTGCAAAGATGATTCTGGATAGGAGTGAAAGCAACAGGGTAGTTGTTATGGGAGACTTTAACTTTCCAAATATTGACTGGAAACGCTATAGTTCGAGTACGTTAGCTGGGCCCGTTTTTGTCCAATGTGTGCAGGAGAGTTTCCTGACACAGTGTGTAGATTGGCCAACGAGAGGCGAGGCCATATTGGATTTGGTACTGGGTAATGAACCAGGGCAGGTGTTAGATTTGGAGGTAGGTGAGCACTTTGGTGATAGTGACCACAATTTGATTACGTTTACTTTAGTGATGGAAAGGGATAGGTATATACCGCAGGGTAAGAGTTATATCTGGGGGAAAGGCAATTATGATGTGATGAGGCAAGACTTAGGATACATCGGATGGAGAGGAAAACTGCAGGGGATGGGCACAATGGAAATGTGGAGCTTGTCAAGAGGAAGAAGGAGACTTATGTAAAGAGACATGAAGGTTCAGTTAGGGCGTTCGAGAGTTACAAGTTAGCTAGGAAGGACCTAAAGCGAGCTAAGAAGAGCCAGGAGGGGACATGAGAAGTCTTTGGCAGGTAGGATCAAGGATAACCCTAAAGCTTTCTATAGATATGTCAGGAATAAAAGAATGACTAGGGTAAGAGTAGGGCCAGTCAAGGGCAGTAGTGGGAAGTTGTGCTTGGAGTTCGAGGAGATAGGAGAGGTGCTAAATGAATATTTTTCGTCAGTATTCACACAGGAAAAAGACAATGTTGTCAAGGAGAATACTGAGATTCAGGCTACTAGACTAGAAGGGCTTGAGGTTCATAAGGAGAAGGTATTAGCAATTCTGGAAAGTGTAAAAATAGATAAGTCCCCTGGGCCGGATGGGATTTATCCTCGGATTCTCTGGGAAGCTAGGGTGGAGATTGCTGAGCCCTTGGCTTTGATCCTTAAGTCACCTTTTTCTACAGGAATCGTGCCTGAAGACTGGAGGATAGCAAATGATGTCCCCTTGTTCAAGAAGGAGAGTAGAGATATCCCCGGTAACTAGGGCCTTACTTCTGTTGTGGGAAAAATCTTGGAAAGGTTTATAAGAGATAGGATGTATAATCATCTGGAAAGGAATAATTTGTAAAAAAAAAAATGAAATGAATATAATAAATGAATAAAACCCCCCCCGAACTTGAAAAAAATGAAATGAATAAAATAAATGAATAAAAACCACTATAGAACTTGTAAAACAAAAAGCTGCAACGTTTAAAAAAAAATAGCGGGCACACTGCGCATGCGTGCCCGATCTTCGTGCACGCATGCGCAATGCGGCCAAATTTTTTAATCATGTTCGCCGAGTGCGCATGCACGGTGATCATCGTGAGCGCATGCGCACTGCGGCCAAATTTTTTTTTAAACATGTTCGCGGCCGCTTGCAGCCGGCGTTATGAAAAGCCGGCTGCTGCGCGGGGATTTGTGCGATCGGACAATGGCTCTGCGACCCTCCCGACACCCACCCATGACACACCCGCAGGTCGCGCCCGCGACTTTGAAGAACACTGCTGTAATCCAACCCCTTTACTAAAGCGAACATATGCACACCACCCACTACGCTTCCGTGAGCTAGCCCGCCCAGCTAGCTTGGTGGTCCCCATCCCTGGTGCCGGATAGTCTCGCACCTATTGTCGTCTTCTCTCCCCCTCCTCTTCTTCCCCCCCCCCCCCCCCCCCCCCCGCGCTCTCATACAAACATACTCCAACAATTAAGAATCCCCACACAATTGCCTGACAGAAAAACACCAAGATCTAAACAAGCACACCTCCATCCCCCAATAGTGCTAATGACCTTAACTCACTCAGCTCTACCGCTGGTCCCAAATCAATGCAAAAGGCATTAAAAACAGCTTCCACAAAACGAGAAACATTTTTTAAAAGAACAGAAAAAAAAAAAAAAAAAAGCCTGAACGTTGCAGCAAAGTTCAAAAGTTCTCAGTCCACCACAAGTCCTTTCCTTTTCGCAAAATCCAGCGCGTCCTCAAGCGACACAAAATAAAAGTGCTGTTCCTCGTGCGTGACCCAGAGACGGGCCGGATACAACAGTCCGAACTTCACCTTTGTCTTAAAAAGGATTAACCTAATCTGGTTGAAGCCTGCTCTTCTCTTGGCCACCTCCACACTCAGGTCTTGGTAAACCTGCAGGATACTATTGTCCCGCTTACAGCTCCGTGTCTGCTTGGCCCACTGTAGAATGCGCTCCTTATCCAAGTACCTGTGGAATCTCACCACCATTGCCCTCGGGGTGTCTCCCATTCGCGGCTTCCTCGCGAGTGCTCTGTGAGCCCTACCCACCTCCAAGGGCCGGGAGAATGCTCCATCCCCCAGCAGTTTCTCCAACATATCTGTGATTTATGCCCAAGCGCCCGCTCCTTCGGATCCCTCCGGGAGCCCAACAATTCTCAAGTTCTGCTGGCGGGACCTATTCTCTAGGTCCTCCACCTTCTCCAGGTGCAGCTTCTGCTGTTCTCTCAGCATCCCCACCTCCAACTCCACCGCAGTTTGATGTTCCTCCTGCTCAGCCAGCGCCTTCTCTACCTTCTGGATCGCCCGATCTTGGGCGTTCAATCTAAGCTCCAGCCGCTCAGTTGACTCTTTTATTGGGTCCAAGCAGTCCCGTTTCTGCTTAGCAAAGCCTTCCTGAATAACTTGCATCAGCTGCTCCATTGACCACTGGGTCGACAAACCAGAGGTCCGGTCCTCCGCCATGCTGTCTCCCGCTGCAGCTTCAGCCCAAGCCTTCTGTTTCTGCCTTTACGAGCATTTCTCTCCTGCACCAATGTGGGAATTCAGTACACAATTGCCTCTGTCATCAGTTTTACAATTCAAGTCCGGTAGAAAATTGGGGGAAAAGGTCCAAAAGTCCGACCCGAGCGGGAGCCACTAAATGTACGACTTACTCCTTCATAGCCGCCACCAGAAGTCGCTCAGTATACATTTTTGACTACCTTATTCACCTGCATTGCCACTTTCAGTGATCTGTGGACCTGTATACCCACATCTCTGCCTGTCAATACTCCTAAGGGTTCTGCCATTTACTGTATGATTCCCACCTTTTCTTACACTTCCCAAAATGCATTACCTCACATTTGTCCGGATTAAACTCAATCTGCCCCTTTCGCAGCACAAGTCTCACCGATTTATATCCTGCTCTATTCTCTGACCGCTGAATGAAAGGCTGAGGAACTTCCCAGACGTTTGATCAGGTAGCGACGCTCCGCGGTCCGTTACATCCCTCCGGGCACAAGTGACGGGCGCCGAATAGTCGGCCTTTGGCAAAGAGGGCAAAGGATATTCCCCCTTTTGTCGAAATGGACAATGTATCAGAGTTGGGGGGGGGGCAGGTTATAGCCCTATAGGAGGCCAGGGATCTGCACCATCAGAGACCCTGTGGCCTCACCTGAATATGATCTACCCAGGTGAGTGGGTGGGGCTAATCCTCCTTTTCCTCAGAGTGCTGGGATATAAATACCCGGGTGTGGGCCAGGCATTGGAGACCCTTCGGGAAGTAGGGTGAGCATTTAGTAACCAGAATAAAACCAAACTTTTCTACAGACATTGTTTCTGAGTTGTCACTTGTCTGTGATTTTACAGGAATGGTTAATTACTATAGCCAGTTTATACCAAAGAGAAAATGCTGGAAAATCTCAGCAGGTCTGGCAGTATTTGTCGGGAGAGAATAGAGCTAACGTTTCGAGTCCAGACTCCAGGGTATCCCTGTGGACCACATGGGGGCTATTATAATATTCCAACTCCAACCAAA
Organism: Scyliorhinus torazame; assembly: GCF_047496885.1. Classification (NCBI taxonomy): domain Eukaryota; kingdom Metazoa; phylum Chordata; class Chondrichthyes; order Carcharhiniformes; family Scyliorhinidae; genus Scyliorhinus; species Scyliorhinus torazame. The sequence continues at coordinate 89,804,772 of NC_092719.1, forward strand.
AAGAACAGTACAGCACAGGAACAGGCCCTTTGGCCCGCCAAGCCTGTGCCGATCACGTGCCTATCTAGACCAACCGCTTATATCCTTCTATACCCATCTGTTCATGTATCTATCCAGGTAAATCTTAAAGGTCGCTAACGTATCTGCCTCAATCACATCTCCTGGCAGTGCATTCCCGGCCACCACCACCCTCTGTGTAAAAAAACTTGCTCCGCACGTCACCACTGAACCTATCCCCCCTCACCTTGAACTTGTGCCCCCTTGTAATTGTCATTTCCGCCCTGGGAAAAAGCCCCCCAACTGTTCACCCTGTCTATACCCCTCTTAATTTTATAAACTTCTATCAGCTCGCCCCTCAGCCTCTGTCTCTCTAGGGAGAACAATCCCAGTTTATTCGATCTCTCCTCATAGCTAATACCCTCCATACCAGGCAATTTCTGTACTCTCCAAAGCCTCCACGACCAGGTGCTCAAATCTCAAAATTAGATGTCCTGAGTTGCCTTTCACTATCTCAAACCATATCACCACCCCCAGTCGTAGCCACCTGGGTTGGCCACTTCCCGACTTTAAAATGGAGATCCGCTAAGAATGCAGGGAAATTCAGTCTAACGCAGGAAAAACAAGCAGGTGCAAAGTTTCCTGTATATCAGAACTTGCAGGAACCCAGACAGCACTAAAACTAACAACCATCTACATATTAATGAGCGATCCCCGGGAACAATTGGAAACAGTTAAGACAAACAAGGCCAAGCCAGACTCCTCGGCGCCAGCAGCAGCCAAGACAAAGGAAGGCCAACGGGCATTTAGGAACCGCCCAACGATCAGGGAACAGCTCCAGTATTGGAGAAATCGATCCAAGTGATCAGAACTTAGTCCAATCACTTGAAACCAGGTACGGGGTCCGCCCAAAAGGGCGCGAAGCCCCTGGGGACTATAAAATAAAGTCCCCCAAGTTCAATTCGTCCTTCTTGGCAGGGTCTCTCAGCAGCTCGAAACAACCCTTGACCGTAACCTGCCTAGCAGCTGCACCAACCAAGTAAGTCTCCAGTCAACGCACGCTACGAGATAGGCGCTCCTAGCTACCAGACTCAGAATCGAACGAAAGGCCATTTGTTCCCCTGACCTGGTGGGCCAGTTCCAAAGCTAAGTATAGGCCTTTTAGTGTTAGCGATAGTCTAGTAAGTAGAGTTTTATACATGAGTAGTGATTGACTGTGTATAATAAATGTGTTTTGATTTGAAACTTACTAACTGGTGTATTGAGTTATTGATCAGCACTTGAACCTGAACCTCGTGGTGGTATCATAAAGATACCTGGCGACTCTAGAGCAAAGGTTATAAAACAGAGCAAATTAAGTAAAGACACAACTAACCACTCCGGTGGGACAACCAAAAATTAGCAACACAGTACCACAAGAAATATTGACAGCCCTTAACTTCTTGGATAAGCTGCCGGTATCATCGAAGCAAATTTGGAATTGGACCCAATGAGATCCAGTACTGTTCAAAGTGAAGACCATAAGACATAGGAGCAGAATTAGGCCACTCGGTCCATTAGTCTGCTCCGTGATTCAATCAGGGCTAATATTTTTCTCATCCCCATTCTCCTGCCTTCTCCCCAAAACCCCTGATCCCCTTATTAATCAAGAACCTATCTATCTCTGTCTTAAAGACACAGTGATTTGGCTTCCACAACCTTCTGCGGCAGAGTTTCACAGATTCACTACCCTCTGGCTGAACATCTCTGTTTAAAGGATCGTCCCTTGAGTCTGAGATTATGTCCTCTGCTTCTAGTTTTTCCTACAAGTGGAGACATCCTCTCCACGTCCATGCTATCCAGGCCTCGCAGTATCCTGTAAGTAGATAGATAGAATAGAACATTACAGTGCTATACAGGCCCTTCGGCCCTCAATGTTGCGCCAACCTGTGAAACCAATCTAAAGCCCATCTACACTACTCCATTATCATACATATGTTTATCCAATGACCATTTAAATGTCCCTAATGTTGGCGAGTCTACTACTGTTGCAGGCAGGACATTCCACGCCCTTACTACTCTCTGAGTAAAGAACTTGCCTCTGACATTTGTCCTATATCTATCTCCCCTCAATTTAAAGCTATGTCCCCTCGTGTTAGCCATCACTATCCGAGGAAAAAGGCTCTCACTGTCCACCCTATCTAATCCTCTGCTCATCTTGTATGCCTCTATTAAGTCACCTCTTAACCTTCTCTCTAATGAAAACAGCCTCAAGTCCCTCAGCCTTTCCTCATAAGACCTTCCCTCCATACCAGGCAACATCCTGGTAAATCTCCTCTGCACCCTTTCCAATGCTTCCACATCCTTCCTATAATGCAGCGACCAGAACTGCACGCAATACTCCAAATGCGGCCGCACCAGAGTTTTGTACAGCTGCAACATGACCTCATGGCTCCGAAACTCAATCCCTCTACCAATAAAAGCTAACACACCGTACGCCTTCTTAACAACCCTATCAACCTGGGTGGCAACTTTCAGGGATCTATGTACATGGACACCGAGATCTCTCTGCTCATCCACACTACCAAGAATCTTACCATTAGCCCAGTACTCTGTATTCCTGTTACTCCTTCCAAAATGAATCACGTCACACTTTTCTGCATTAAACTCCATTTGCCACTTCTCAGCCCAGCTCTGCAGCTTATCTATGTCCCTCTGTAACCTGCAAAATCCTTCCGCACTGTCCACAACTCCACCGACTTTAGTGTCATCCGCAAATTTACTCACCCTTCCTTCTACGCCATCCTCCAGGTCATTTATAAAGATAACAAACAGCGGTGGCCCCACAACAGATCCTTGTGGTACACCACTAGTAACGGGACTCCAGTCTGAACATTGCCCATCAATCACCACCCTTTGTCTTCTTCCAGCTAGCCAATTTCTGAGGCAAACTGCTAAATCTCTCTGAATCCCATGCCTCCGTATTTTCTGCAATAGCCTACCATGGGGAACCTTATCAAACGCTTTACTGAAATCCATATACACCACATGAACTGCTTTATCCTCGTCCACCTGTTTGGTCACCTTCTCAAAGAACTCAATAAGGTTTCTGAGGCACGTCCTACACTTCACAAAACCGTGTTGACTATCCCTAATCAAATTATTCCTTTCTCGATGATTATAAATCCTAATCTTATAAACCTTTCCAAGACTTTGCCCACAACAGAAGTAAGGCTCACTGGTCTATAGTTACCGGGGTTGTCTCTACTCCCCATCTTGAACAAAGGGACAACATTTGCTATAGTGTCTTCTGGCACTATTCCTGTAGACAATGATGACATAAAGATCAAAGCCAAAGGCTCAGCAATCTCCTCCCTAGCTTCCCAGAGAATCCTAGGATCAATCCCATTCGGCCCAGGGGACGTATCTATTTTCACACTTCCAGAATGCTAACACCTCCTCCTTATGAACCTCAATCCCGTCTAGTCTAGTAGCCTGTATCTCAGTATTTTCATAGAATTTACAGTGCAGAAGGAGGCCATTCGGCCCATCGAGTCTGCACCGGCTCTTGGAAAGAGCACCTTACCCAAGTTCAACACCTCCACCCTATCCCCATAACCCAGTAACTCCACCCAACACTAAGGGCAATTTTGGACACTAAGGGCAATTTATCATGGCCAATCCACCTAACCTGCACATCTTTGGACTGTGGGAGGAAACCGGAGCACCCGGAGGAAACCCACGCACACACGGGGAGGATGTACAGACTCCGCACAGACAGTGACCCAAGCCGGAATCGAACCTGGGACCCTGGAGCTGTGAAGCAATTGTGCTATCCGCAATGCTACCGTGCTGCCCCGAATGTTTTCCTTGACAACATTGTCTTTTTCCTGTGTGAATACTGACGAAAAATATTCATTTAGTGCCTCTCCCATCTCCTCGGACTCGACGCACAACTTCCCACTACTGTCCTTGACTGGCCCTACTCTTACCCTAGTCATTCTTTTATTCCTGACATACCTATAGAAAGCTTTAGGGTTTTTCTTGATCCTACCTGCCAAGGATTTCTCATGTCCCTTCCTGGCTCTTCTTAGCTCTCTCTTTAGGTCCTTCCTGGCTAACATGTAACTGTCAAGCGCCCTAACTGAACCTTCACGTCTCATCTTTACATAAGCCTCCTTCTTCCTCTTGACAAGTGATTCAACTACTTTAGTAAACCACAGTTCTCTCGCTCGACCACTTCCTCCCTGCCTGACAGGTGCATACTTATCAAGGATACGCAGTAGCTGTTCCTTGAACAAGCTCCACATTTCAATTGTGCCCATCCCCTGCAGTTTCCTTCCCCATCCTCTGCATCCTAAGTCTTGCCTAATCGCATCATAATTGCCTTTCCCCCAGCTATAACTCTTGCCCTGCGGTATATACCTATCCCTTTCCATGGCTAAAGTAAACGTAACCGAATTGTGGTCACTGTCACCAAAGTGCTCACCTACCTCCAAATCGAAAAGTCATTAGCAAATAGGGTTAAGGAAAATCCCAAGGCTTTTTACACGTACATAAAAAGCAAGAGGGTAGCCAGGGAAAGGGTTGGCCCACTGAAGGATAGGCAAGGGAATCTATGTGTGGAGCCAGAGGAAATGGGCGAGGTACTAAATGAATACTTTGCATCAGTATTCACCAAAGAGAAGGAATTGGTAGATGTTGAGTCTGGAGAAGCGGGTGTCGATAGCCTGGGTCACATTGTGATCCAAAAAGACGAGGTGTTGGGTGTCTTAAAAAATATTAAGGTAGATAAGTCCCCAGGGCCTGATGGGATCTACCCCAGAATACTGAAGGAGGCTGGAGAGGAAATTGCTGAGGCCTTGACAGAAATCTTTGGATCCTCGCTGTCTTCAGGGGATGTCCCGGAGGACTGGAGAATAGCCAATCTTGTTCCTCTGTTTAAGAAGGGTAGCAAGGATAATCCCGGGAACTACAGGCCGGTGAGCCTTACTTCAGTGGTAGGGAAATTACTGGAGAGAATTCTTAGAGACAGGATCTACTCCCATTTGGAAGCAAATGGACGTATTAGTGAGAGGCAGCACGGTTTTGTGAAGGGGAGGTCGTGTCTCACTAACTTGATAGAGTTTTTCGAGGAGGTCACTAAGATGATTGATGCAGGTAGGGCAGTAGATGTTGTCTATATGGACTTCAGTAAGGCCTTTGACAAGGTCCCTCATGGTAGACTAGTACAAAAGGTGAAGTCACACGGGATCAGGGGTGAGCTGGCAAGATGGATACAGAACTGGCTAGGTCATAGAAGGCAGAGAGTAGCAATGGAAGGATGCTTTTCTAATTGGAGGGCTGTGACCAGTGGTGTTCCACAGGGATCAGTGCTGGGACCTTTGCTCTTTGTAGTATATATAAATGATTTGGAGGAAAATGTAACTGGTCTGATTAGTAAGTTTGCAGACGACACAAAGGTTGGTGGAATTGCGGATAGCGATGAGGACTGTCTGAGGATACAGCAGGATTTAGATTGTCTGGAGACTTGGGCGGAGAGATGGCAGATGGAGTTTAATCCGGACAAATGTGAGGTAATGCATTTTGGAAGGTCTAATGCAGGTAGGGAATATACAGTGAATGGTAGAACCCTCAAGAGTATTGAAAGTCAAAGAGATCTAGGAGTACAGGTCCACAGGTCATTGAAAGGGGCAACACAGGTGGAGAAGGTAGTCACGAAGGCATACGGCATGCTTGCCTTCATTGGCCGGGGGATTGAGTATAAGAATTGGCAAGTCATGTTGCAGCTGTATAGAACCTTAGTTAGGCCACACTTGGAGTATAGTGTTCAATTCTGGTCGCCACACTACCAGAAGGATGTGGAGGCTTTAGAGAGGGTGCAGAAGAGATTTACCAGAATGTTGCCTGGTATGGAGGGCATAAGCTATGAGGAGCGATTGAATAAACTCTGTTTGTTCTCACTGGAACGAAGGAGGTTGAGGGGCGACCTGATAGAGGTATACAAAATTATGAGGGGCATAGACAGAGTGGATAGTTAGAGGCTTTTCCCCAGGGTAGAGGGGTCAATTACTAGGGGGCATAGGTTTAAGGTGAGAGGGGCAAGGTTTAGAGTAGATGTACGAGGCAAGTTTTTTACGCAGAGGGTAGTGGGTACCTGGAACTCGCTACCGGAGGAGGTAGTGGAAGCAGGGACAATAGGGACATTTAAGGGGCATCTTGACAAATATATGAATAGGATGGGAATAGAAGGATACGGACCCAGGAAGTGTAGAAGATTGTAGTTTAGTCGGGCAGTATGGTCGGCACGGGCTTGGAGGGCCGAAGGGCCTGTTCCTGTGCTGTACATTTCTTTGTTCTTTGTTCTTTGTTCTAACACCTGGCCTGGTTCATTACCCAGTACCAAATCCAATGTGGCCTCGCCTCTTGTTGGCCTATCTACATTCTGTGTCAGGAAACCCTCCTGCACACATTGGACAAAAACGGACCCATCTAAAGTACTCGAACGATAGCGTTTCCAGTCAATATTTGGAAAGTTAAAGTCCCCCATAACAACTACCCTGTTACGTTCGCTCCTATCCAGAATCATCTTTGCAATCCTTTCCGCTACATCTCTGTAACTTTTCGGAGGCCTATAGAAAACTCCCAACAGGGTGACCTCTCCTTTCCTGTTTCTAACCTCAGCCCATACTACTTCAATAGATGAGTCCTCATCAAACGTCCTTTCTGCCACCGTAATACTGTCCTTGACTAACAATGCCACACCTCCACTCTTTTAACACCTGCCCTGAGCTTACTGAAATATATAAACCCCGGCACCTGCAACAACCATTCCTGTCCCTGCTCTATCCATGTCTCCGAAATGGCCACAATATTGAAGTCCCAGGTACCAACCCATGCTGCAAGTTCACCCACCTTATTCCGGATGCTCCTGGTGTTGAAGTAGACACACTTCAAACCACCTTCCTGCCTGCCGGTACACTCCTGCGACCTTGAAACCTTACTCATGACCTCACTGCTCTCAACCTCCTGTACACTGGAGCTGCAATTCAGGTTCCAAGTTTCAATAAGATTCCCCCCTCATTCTTCTAAATTCCAACGAGTACAGACCCAGAGTCCTCAACCGTTCCTCATACCACAAGCTCTTCATTCCAGGGATTAAATGAAAATCACTTATTGTCACAAGTAGGCTTCAATGAAGTTACTGTGAAAAGCCCCTAGTCACCACATTCCGGCGCCTGTTCGGGGAGGCTGGTACGGGAATTGAACCGTGCTGCTGGCCTGCCTTGGTCTGCTTTCAAAGCCAGCGATTTAGCCCTGTGCATTCTTGTGAACCTCCTCTGAACCCTTTCCAAGGCCAGCACATCCTTCCTTAGATAGGGGGCCCAAAACTGTTCACAATATTCCAAATGGGGTCTGACCAGAACCGTATACAGCCTCAGAAGTACATCCCTGGTCTTGTATTCTAGCCCTCTTGACATGAATGCTAACATTGTGTTTGCCTCACTGCCGACTGAACCTGCACCTTAACCTTAAGAGAAACGTGAACAACGACTCCCAAGTCCCTTCGTGCCTAAGCATCTGCCCATTTAGAAAATACTCTATGCCTCCATTTCTCCTTCCAAAGTGCATAACTTCACACTTTTCCACATTGTATTCCATCTGCCACTTCATTGCCCACTCTCCTAGCCTGTCCAAGACCTTCTGCAGCCCGCCTGCTTCCTAAATACTACCTGTCTGTACAAATCTTTGTATCATCCGAAAACTTAGCAACAGTGCCTTCAGTTCCTTCTTCCAGATCATTAATGTATATTGTGAAAAGTTGTGGTCCCAGCACAGACCCCTGAGGCACACCACTAGTCACCGGCTGCCATCCTGAAAAAGTAAGTCTTACAACACCAGGTTAAAGTCCAACAGGTTTCATAGAATTTACAGTGCAGAAGGAGACCATTCGGTCCATCGAGTCTGCACCGGCCCTTGGAAAGAGCATCCTACCCAAGCCCACACATCCACCCTATCCCCATAACCCCAACTAACCTTTTGTTTTTGACACTAAGGGCAATTTAGCATAGCCTATATATAGCCTATATGACGCACAACTTTTAATAGATTGTGGTATGGGGAGCACACGGCCCACTCTACAGGTGTGGTACAGCAGAAATCGAAAAGTATTTTTTAAAGCAAAACAATGTTTATTCTATGAACTCAAGTTAACCTTTTTAAAACATACAATGAACATCTTAGCAACCATTAATTCAAATACAACCCCCAAAGAATACAACACTAAGTAATGCCTAATAACTTCCCAAACAACATCCAGAAGACAGAAGAAACACCTTTTAACAGAAGCACATCAGATTTACATTCACTACTTAAAACATTCTGAATTCACCAAATGATCAAGAGATAGTCTTTTCATGGCAGAGAGATCAACAGCTCACCTGCTCTGTCTGGCTTCAGCTCCAACACTGAAAACGAAACTAAAACACACCCTGCAGCAAACAGCTGAAAACGAAAGTAAAAAGCTGACAGACAGCCCAGCTCCTCCCACACTCTGACATCACTGCAGTAATATGAGCAGCCAAATATTTCTTAAAGTGACATTCTCATGACACCTCCCCGCAAGAAAAAAAAAACCCATCAACTTCAAGATGGTTTCATTTTTCACCCGGCAATTTAGCATAGCCAATCCCCCTCTTTGGACTGTGGGAGGAAACCGGAGCACCCGGAGGAAACCCATGCAGACACGGGGAGAATGTGCAGACTCCGCACAGACAGTGACCCAAGCCGGGTATCGAACCTGGGACCCTGGAGCTGTGAAGCAACTGTGCTAACCACTGTGCTACCGTTCTGCCTTGCATGCCGTGCATTCACCTGAGGAAGGAGCTGCGCTCCGAAAGCTAGTGATTCGAAACAAGCCTGTTGGACTTCAACCTGGTGTTGTAAGACTTCTTACTGTGCTCACCCCAGTCCAATGCTGGCATCTCCACATCATCCTGAAAAACACCCCTTTATCCCCACTCTTTGCCTTCTGCCAGTCAGCCAATCCTCTATCCATTCCAGGATCTTACCCTTAACACCACGGGCTTTTAACTTATTTAACAGTCTCCTATGCGGCACCTTGTCAAAGGCCTTCTGGAAATCTAAATAAATCACGTCCAGTGGTGGTTCTCCTTGTCTAAATTCCTTGTTACTTCCTCAAAGAACTCTAACAGATTTGGCAGACGTGACTTCCCCTTGACGAAGCTATGCTGACTTAGTCCGATTTTATCATGCACTTCCGAGTACCCCGTGATCTCATCTTTAATTTTTTTTTTAAATTTAGAGCACCCAAATATTTTTTTCCCAATTAAGGGCAATTTAGCATGGTCAATCCACCTAATCTGCACATCTTTGAGTTGTGGGGGTGAAATCCACACAGACATGGGCAGAATGTGCAAACTCCGCACAGACAGTGACCCAGGGCTGGGATTCGAACCCGGGTCCTCAGCACCGTAATCCCAGTGATAACCACTGCACCACATGCCGCTCCGATCTCATCTTTAATAATGGACTCTAAAATCTTACCAATGACCGAAGTCAGGCTAACCGGCCTATAATTTCCCATCTTCTGCCTCCCTCACTTCAGCGGTGTTACATTAGCCACTTTCCCAGTCCTCTGGGACCCTTCCCGCCCACAGTGATTCCTGAAAGATCCACAATAGAACATAGAACATAGAACAATACAGCGCAGTACAGGCCCTTCGGCCCACGATGTTGCACCGAAACAAAAGCCATCTAACCTACACTATGCCATTATCATCCATATGTTTATCCAATAAACTTTTAAATGCCCTCAATGTTGGCGAGTTCACTACTGTAGCAGGTAGGGCATTCCACGGCCTCACTACTCTTTGCGTAAAGAACCTACCTCTGACCTCTGTCCTATATCTATTACCCCTCAGTTTAAAGTTATGTCCCCTCGTGCCAGCCATATCCATCCGCGGGAGAAGGCTCTCACTGTCCACCCTATCCAACCCCCTGATCATTTTGTATGCCTCTATTAAGTCTCCTCTTAACCTTCTTCTCTCCAACGAAAACAACCTCAAGTCCGTCAGCCTTTCCTCATAAGATTTTCCCTCCATACCAGGCAACATCCTGGTAAATCTCCTCTGCACCCGCTCCAAAGCCTCCACGTCCTTCCTATAATGCGGTGACCAGAACTGTACGCAATCTCCTCAGCTATCTCTTTTCGAACTCTGGGGTGTAGTCCATCTGGTCCAGGTGAAGCATATGGTCCTCCACGGATGGCACTTTGACAGGTCAAACCAATTCAAACCATTCCAGCTGTACGAAGATGACTGAATTGTGAGGACAGAATGTTACTGTGGGGATCGAGAGTGCTGCACGAGTTACATAATACCCAGAGTCAAATGAAAATACTCGCCAGAAGTTATGTTTGGTTACCAGATATCGAAAATCTAGTCGGGTTTGTGATCAATGCCAATCGCAACAAACTCTGCCTCCTGCAGATCACTTGCACCCATGGGAGTGGCTTGGGCACGGTTATAGTGGATTTTGCGGGTTCTTTAATGGACATTATAATCTTAATTAATGTTGATGCCCGTCTCAAGTCTTTCTTTTATTGTCACAAAAAACTTACATTAGAATGAAGTTACTGTAAAAATCCCCTAGTCGGCCTGTTCGGGTACACAGAGGGAGAATTCAGAATGTCAAATTCACCTAACAAGCACATGTTTGGGGACTTGTGGGAGGAAACCGGAGCACCCGGAGGAAACCCACGCAGACAAGGGGAGAACATGCAGACTCCGCACAGACAGTGACCCAAGCCGGGAATCGAACCTGGGACCCTGGCGCTGTGAAGCAACAGTGCTAACCACATTGCCGCCATAAGTGACTTGATATTCATGAAATGAGAACAACAACATCATCCTCAACAAACAAAAACTTCGACAAACCTTCTCTACATATGGCCTGCCAGACGTTTTATTTTATTTTAATTTAAAGTACCAATTCTTTTTTTTTCCCAATTAAGGAGCAATTTAGAGTGTCCAATCCACCTAACCTGCACATCTTTGGGTTGTGGGGGTGAAACCCACGCAGACACGGGGAGAATGTGCAAACTCCACACTGACAGTAACCCAGGATCAAATCCGGGTCGTCGGCACCGTGGGCAGCATGCGCCAAAGCCTTGAATGTTATGACGTGCCAAGTGCTCATCCAGGTATCTTTTAAAGGATGTGAGGCAACCCGCCTCTACCACTCTCCCAAGGCAGTTCCAGACCATCACCACCCTCTGGATAAAATGGTTTTCCTCAAATCCCTCCATCCCTCCTGCTCCTCACCTTGAACCTGTGTCCCCTCGTAACTGACCCTTCAACTAACAAGAACAGCTGCTCCCTATCCACCCTGTCCATGCGCCTCATAATCATGTACACCTCAATCAGGTCGCCCCTCAGTCTTCTCTGCTCCAGCGAAAACAACCCAAGCCTATCCAACCTCTCTTCATAACCTAAATGTTCCATCCCAGGCAACATCCTGGTGAATCGCCTCTGCACCCCCTCTGGTGCAATCACATCCTTCCTATAATGTGGCAACCAGAATTGCACTCAGTACTCCAGCTGTGGCCTCACTAAAATTCTTTAAAAAGTACCTGGATGAGTACTTGGCACATCATAACATTAAAGGCTATGGCGGCACATAGAACATACAGTGCAGAAGGAGGCCATTTGGCCCATCGAATCTGCACCGACCCACTTAATCCCTCACTTCCACCTTATCCCCGTAACCCAATAACCCCCCACTAACCTTTTTTGGTCACTGAGGGCAATTTATCATGGCCAATCCACCTAACTTGCACATCTTTGGACTGTAGGAGGAAACCGGAGCACCGGAGGAAACCCACGCACACACGGGGAGAACGTGCAGACTCCGCAGAGACAGTGACCCAGCGGGGATTCGAACCTGGGACCCTGGCGATGTGAAGCCACAGTGCTAATCACTTGTGCTACCGTGTTGCCCATACCGTGCGGCACGATGGTACAGTGGTTAGCACCGCTGCCTCATGGCACTGAGGACCCAGATTCGATCCTGGCTCCGGGTCACTGTCCGCATGGAGTACTCCAGCTGTAACCTCACCAAAGTCCTATACAACTCCAACGTGACCTTCCTGCTTTTGTAATCTATGCCTCAATTGATATAGGCATGTGTCCCATATGCCTTTTTCACAACCCTATTAACCTGCCCTTCTGCCTTCAGAGATCTATTGTTATAGGCCAGGGTTTAGAGAACCCCAAAGTTTATCATGGAATTCACCTGACGCACAACTTTTAATAGATTGTGGTATGGGGAGCACACGGCCCACTCTACAGGTGTGGTACAGCAGAAATCGAAAAGTATTTTTTAAAGCAAAACAATGTTTATTCTATGAACTCAAGTTAACCTTTTTAAAACATACAATGAACATCTTAGCAACCATTAATTCAAATACAACCCCCAAAGAATACAACACTAAGTAATGCCTAATAACTTCCCAAACAACATCCAGAAGACAGAAGAAACACCTTTTAACAGAAGCACATCAGGTTTACATTCACTACTTAAAACATTCTGAATTCACCAAATGATCAAGAGATAGTCTTTTCATGGCAGAGAGATCAACAGCTCACCTGCTCTGTCTGGCTTCAGCTCCAACACTGAAAACGAAACTAAAACACACCCTGCAGCAAACAGCCGAAAACGAAAGTAAAAAGCTAACAGACAGCCCAGCTCATCCCACACTCTGACATCACTGCAGTAATATGAGCAGCCAAATATTTCTTAAAGTGACATTCTCATGACACCTCCCCGCAAGAAAAAAAAAACCCATCAACTTCAAGATGGTTTCATTTTTCACCTTTTCACTATCCTTTAAGAAATGCACACAATAAATATACTTTTCATTTAAAAAAACAACACATGCAAACAGGTATAATAATAGTCTTTTTTTTTCTTCTTCTTCCAACTGAAATCCTTCTCGAATGACAGTGTCTTTGAACACGAAGGTCTCTGCACGATCGTCCATTTCTCTACGCCTCAGCATTTCTCTTTAAAGTCAGATACTTTAGTTCAATCTTATCACAGAGTCCCTTGTAATTCTCCAACACAGGAGCATTGGTGATCACAGCTTTCAGGCAGTCAAATACATGTTGAAACTCCGCTGTCCACTGGAATTTGTTACGCTTCTTGAGCAAGTTCGTCAGTGGAGCAATCACGTGACAAAACATTTGCACAAATGTTCGATCAAATCCACTCATGCCAAGAAATCGCATTATTTCCCTTCATCTTGAGGGTATCTGAAACTCCTCAATAACTGTTGGTTTCACATCCCGTGTGAACATTCGACCCTGTCCAATTGTATGGCCAAGGAAAGTGACTTGGGCTTTTCCAAATTCACTTTTGGCTAGGTTTATCACCAAACCTGCCTCCTGAAGTCGATCGAATAACTCCCTCATATGTTTCAAATGTTCTGTCCATGTCTGGCTGAAAATTACCAGATCATCGATGTATACCGCACAATTGGGTAATCCTGAAACAACTTTGTTAGTTAACCGTTGAAATGTGGCTGGGGCGTTTTTCATGCCAAATGGCATAACTTTGAATTGGTATATACCATCTGGTGTCATAAAAGCTGAAATATCCTTCGCCCTTTCGGATAAAGGTACCTGCCAGTAACATGTAAGTAAATACAGTTTGGAAATAAAAGCTGATTGTCCCACTTTCTCAATGCAATCCTCCAAACGTGGGATAGGATAAGAGTCCGTTCTTGTAACTGCATTAACCTTTCTATAGTCCACACACAACCATTGGGTACTATCTGGTTTTGGTACCATCACTATGGGTGAGCTCCATTGGCTGCAACCCACTTCAATTATGCCATTTTTAAGCATACTCTCAATCTCTTTGTTAACCTGTGCCAATTTTAAAGGGTTAGGTCTGTGTGGATGTTGTTTGATCGGAACAGCCTTTCCCACATCTACATCATGTAGAACATAGAACTGTACAGCACAGTACAGGTCCTTCAGCCCACGATGTTGTGCCGAACTAGTCTGAAACTAAGGTCAAATCAACCTACTCCCAATCATTCTAGTGCACTCCATATGCCTATCCAATAACCGCTTGAAAGTTCCTAAAGTGTCCGACTCCACTACCATAGCTGGGATTGCGTTCCACGCCCCAACCACTCTCTGAGTAAAGAACCTACCTCTGACATCCCTCCTATATCTCCCACTATGAACCTTATAGTTATACCCCCTTGGAGCAGCTACATCCACCTGAGGAAAATGTCGCTGAACATCCACTCGATCTATCTCTCTCATCATCTTATACACCTCAATTAAGTCACCTCTCATCCTCCTTTGCTCCAATGAGAAAAGCCCTAGCTCCCTCAACCTTTCCTCATAAGACCTACCCTCCAATCCAGGCAGCATCCTGGTAAATCTCCTTTACACCCTTTACAATGCTTCCACATCCTTCCTATAATGATGCGAACAGAACTGCACACAATACTCCAAATGTGGTCTAACCAAGGTCTTGTACAGTTGCAGCATAATCTCATGGCTCTTAAACTCAATCCCCCTGTTAATAAATGCTAACACACTATAGGCTTTCTTCACGGCTCTATCCACTTGGGTGGCAACTTTCAGAGATCTATGGACATGAACTCCGAGATCTCTCTGCTCCTCCACATTCTTCAGAACCCTGCCGTTAACCTGTAATCCGCATTCAAATTTGTCCTCCCAAAATGAATCACCTCACACTTATCAGGGTTAAACTCCATCTGCCACTTTTCAGCCCAGCTCTGCATCCTCTCAATGCCTCTTTGCAGCCTACAACAGCCCTCCACATTATCCACTACGCCACCAATCTTAGTGTCATCAGCAAATTTACTAACCCAACCTTCAACTCCATCATCCAAGACATTGATAAAAATCGCAAATAGCAGAGGACCCAGCACTGATCCGTGTGGTACACGGCTGGGCTCCAGGGTGAAAATTTACCATCTACCAACACCCTTTGTCTTCTATGTGATAGCCAGTTACTGATCCAATCAGCCAAATTTTCCTCTATGCCATGCCTCCTTACTTTCTGCATGAGCCGACCACCTTATCAAACGCCTTACTAAAATCTATGTATACGACATCAACTGCTCTACCTTCATCTATGTACTTAGTTACCTCCTCAAAGAATACAATCAAACTTGTGAGGCAAGACCTACCCCTCACTAATCCATGCTGACTATCCTGGATTAAGCTGTATCTTTCCAAATGATCATAAATCCTATCCCTCAGGACCCTTTCCAATAATTTACCTAGGGCCGAAGTGAGACTGACCGGCCTATAATTCCAGGGTTATACCTATTTCCTTTTTTGAACACAGGGACAACATTCGCCTCTCTCCAGTCTTCTGGCACTATTCCTGTAGGCAGTGAGCACATAAAGATCAAAGCCAAAGGCTCTGCAATCTCATCCCTCGCCTCGCAAAGAATCCTAGGATATATCCCATCAGGCCCAGGGGACTTATCTATCCTCAGGCTTCTCAAAATTTCTAACACATCTTCCTTCCGAATATCCACCTCCTCCAGCCTACCAGCGTGTATCGCACTATCTTCCTCAACAACATGGCCCCTCTCCTTTGTGAACACTGAAGAAAAGTATTCATTTAGGGCCTCTCCTATTTCTTCAGACTCCATGCACACGTTCCCACTACTGTCCTTGACCGGCCCTAACAGTGTGACCTCTCCTTTCATGTTTCTAACCTCAGCCCATACTACCTCGGAAGATGAGTCCCCATCTAGCATCCTCTCCGCCACCGTAATACTGCTCTTGACTAGCAGCGCCACACCTCCCCCTCTTTTGCCTCCTTCTCTGAGCTTACTAAAACACCTAAACCCCGGAACCTGCAACATCCATTCCTGTCCCTGCTCTATCCATGTCTCCGAAATGGCCACAACATCGAAGTCCCAGGTACCAACCCATGCTGCCAGTTCCCCTACCTTATTTCGTATACTCCTGGCATTGAAGTAGACACACTTCAAACCACCTACCTGAACACTGGCCCCCTCCTGCGAAGTCAAATCTGTGCTCCTGACCTCTATACTCTCAATCTCCCGTACCCTATAAATACAATCCAGGTTCCCATGCCCCTGCTGCATTAGTTTAAACCCCCCCAAAGAGCACTAACAAATCTCCCCCCCCAGGATATTTGTGCCCCTCAGGTTCAGATGTAGACCATCCTGTCTGTAGAGGTCCCACCTTCCCCAGAAAGAGCCCCAGTTACCCAGAAATCTGAATCCCTCCCACCTGCACCATCCCTGTAGTCACGTGTTTAATTGCTCTCTCTCCCTATTCCTCATCTCATTATCACGTGGCACGGGCAACAACCCAGAGATAACAACTCTGTTCTCGTTCTGAGCTTCCATCCTAGCTCCCTGAAAGCCTGTCTGACATCCTTGTCCCCTTTCCTACCTATGTCGTTAGTGCCAATGTGGACCACGACTTGGGGCTGCTCCCCCTCCCCCTTAAGGACCCGGAAAACACGATCCGAGACATCACGTACCCTTGCACCTGGGAGGCAACATACCAAACGTGAGTCTCTCTCGCTCCCACAAAATCTCCTATCTGTGCCCCTGACTATCGAGTCCCCAATTACTAATGCTCTGCTCCTCTCCCCCTTCCCTTCTGAGCAACAGGGACAGACTCCGTGCCAGAGGCCCGTACCCCATGGCTTACTCCTGGAAAGTCCCCCCCCCCCCACAAGTATCCAAAGCGGTATACTTGTTACTCAGGGGAACGACCGCAGGGGATCCCTGCACTGACTGCTTCTTCCCAGTCCCTCTTACAGTTACCCATCTATCTCCAATCTTTGGTGTAACTAATTCCCTGAAGCTGCTATCTATGACCCCCTCTGCCTCCCGAATGATCCGAAGTTCATCCAACTCCAGCTCCAGTTCCCTAACTCGGTCTTGGAGGAGCTGGAGATGGCAGCACTTCCTGCAGGTAAAATCAGCAGGGACACGAACGGCATCCCTCACCTCAAACATCCTGCAGGAGGAACATTGCACTCCCTTCCCTGCCATCCCTCTAACTTCCAACCAAGATCTAAATTTAAAAAAAAAAAATTTTTTTAAATAAATAATATAATATGGCACTTACCTCACACCAATGGGTCTTATTATTAGGTTAGAGGAGGAGGGCGGGTGGGAGACACTACACGTGTAGTGTCTCGGGTTTCCTCTCCACCAGAATTTATTGGTGGGGGGGGAACCTTCCCAGAAGTCTGCGGGTCGAACCTCCGGTTCCCGTCTTAAAAAATAAAAAATAAAACAGAAAAGAAGAACAGAAACGGGACCAGGTAAGCGTTTTAAACTCATATACTCACCTACCGGCAGCCCCTGCTCGCCGCTCCCGCCGAAATTCCAAGTGCTGCTCCTGCTAGGTAAGTGTTTTAAACTCAAATACTCACCTACCGGCAGCCCCTGCTCGCCGCTCCCACTGAAATAATGGGGAGCGGTAGGCTTCAAGGGACGTGGGTGGTGTTGGTAAACGTATATGCCCCGAACTGGGATGATGCTGGATTCATGAAGCGCATGTTGGGACGCATTCCGGACCTGGAGAAAGGAGGCCTGATAATGGGAGGGGACTTCAATACAGTGTTGGAACCAGCACGGGACCACTCCAAATCAAGGACTGGTTGTAAATTGGGAGAGGGGAGTGTGCAGCGGGACCTAGTGTCCAAGTGCACCAGTCCCTGGTTATAGATGTTTCAATAAGATTAGGGAGGGTGGTAAAAGAGGTGGGGGGGTTGCATTGTTAATTAGAGATAGTATAACAGCTGCAGAAAGGCAGTTCGAGGAGTATCACTCTATTGAGGTAGTATGGGTTGAAGTCAGAAATAGGAAAGGAGCAGTCACCTTATTAGGAGTTTTCTATAGGCCCCCCAATAGTAGCAGAGATGTAGAGGAACAGATTGGGAAACAGATTTTGGAAAGGTGCAGAAGTCACAGGGTAGTAGTCATGGGTGACTTTAACTTCCCAAATATTGAGTGGAAACTCTTTAGATCAAATAGTTTGGATGGGGTGGTGTTTGTGCAGTGTGTCCAGGGAGCTTTTCTAACACAGTATGTAGATTGTCCGACCAGAGGAGGGGCAATATTGGATTTAGTACTTGGTAATGAACCAGGGCAAGTGATAGATTTGTTAGTGGGGGAGCATTTTGCAGATAGTGACCACAATTCTGTGACTTTCACTTTAGGCTGTCAGGGAAGGACACAAGTGAAATGTGGAACTTGTTCAAGGAACAGGTACTACGTGTCCCTGATATGTATGTCCCTGTCAGGCAGGGAAGAGATGGTCGAGTGAGGGAGCCATGGTTGACAAGAGAGGTTGAATGTCTTGTTAAGAGGAAAAAGGAGACTTATGTAAGGCTGAGGAAACAAGGTTCAGACAGGGCATTGGAGGGATACAAGATAGCCAGGAGGGAACTGAAGAAAGAGATTAGGAGAGCTAAGAGAGGGCATGAACAATCTTTGGTGGGTAGGATCAAGAAAAACCCCAAGGCCTTTTACACATATGTGAGAAATATGAGAATGACTAGAGCGAGGGTAGGTCCGATCAAGGACAGTAGCGGGAGATTGTGTATTGAGTCTGAAGAGATAGGAGAGGTCTTGAACGAGTACTTTTCTTCTGTATTTACAAATGAGAGGGGCGATATTGTTGGAGAGGACAGTGTGAAACAGATTGGTAAGCTCGAGGAAATACTTGTTAGGAAGGAAGATGTGTTGGGCATTTTGAAAAACTTGAGGATAGACAAGTCCCCCGGGCCTGACGGGATATATCCAAGGATTCTATGGGAAGCAAGAGATGAAATTGCAGAGCCGTTGGCAATGATCTTTTCGTCCTCACTGTCAACAGGGGTGGTACCAGGGGATTGGAGAGTGGCGAATGTCGTGCCCCTGTTCAAAAAAGGGACTAGGGATAACCCTGGGAATTACAGGCCAGTTAGTCTTACTTCAGTGGTAGGCAAAGTAATGGAAAGGGTACTGAAGGATAGGATTTCTGAGCATCTGGAAAGACACTGCTTGATTAGGGATAGTCAGCACGGATTTGTGAGGGGTAGGTCTTGCCTTACAAATCTTATTGAATTCTTTGAGCAGGTAACCAAGCATGTGGATGAAGGTAAAGCAGTGGATGTAGTGTACATGGATTTTAGTAAGGCATTTGATAAGGTTCCCCATGGTAGGCTTCTGCAGAAAGTAAGGAGGCATGGGATAGTGGGAAATTTGGCCAGTTGGATAACGAACTGGCTAACCGATAGAAGTCAGAGAGTGGTGGTGGATGGCAAATATTCAGCCTGGATCCCAGTTACCAGTGGCGTACCGCAGGGATCAGTTCTGGGTCCTCTGCTGTTTGTGATTTTCATTAATGACTTGGATGAGGGAGTTGAAGCGGGGTCAGTAAATTTGCAGACGATACGAAGATTGGTGGAGTTATGGATAGTGAGGAGGGCTGTTGTCGGCTGCAAAGAGACATAGATAGGATGCAGAGCTGGGCTGAGAAGTGGCAGATGGAGTTTAACCCTGAAAAGTGTGAGGTTGTCCATTTTGGAAGGACAAATATGAATGCGGAATACAGGGTTAACGGTAGAGTTCTTGGCAATGTGGCGGAGCAGAGAGATCTTGGGGTCTATGTTCATACATCTTTAAAAGTTGCCTCTCAAGTGGATAGAGCTGTGAAGAAGGCCTATGGTGTGCTCGCGTTCATTAACAGAGGGATTGAATTTAAGAGCCGTGAGGTGATGATGCAGCTGTACAAAACTTTGGTAAGGCCACATTTGGAGTACTGTGTACAGTTCTGGTCACCTCATTTTAGGAAGGATGTGGAAGCTTTGGAAAAGGTGCAAAGAAGATTTACCAGGATGTTACCTGGAATGGAGAGTAGGTCTTATGAGGAAAGGTTGAGGGTGCTAGGCCTTTTCTCATTAGAACGGCGAAGGATGAGGGGCGACTTGATAGAGGTTTATAAGATGATCAGGGGAATAGATAGAGTAGACAGTCAGAGACTTTTTCCCCGGGTGGAACAAACCATTACAAGGGGACATAAATTTAAGGTGAATGATGGAAGATATAGGCGGGATATCAGAGATAGGTTCTTTACCCAGAGAGTAGTGGGGGCATGGAATGCACTGCCTGTGGAAGTAGTTGAGTCGGAAACATTAGGGACCTTCAAGCAGCTATTGGATAGGTACATGGATTACAGTAAAATGATATAGTGTAGATTTATTTGTTCTTAAGGGCAGCATTGTGGATAGCACAATTGCTTCACAGCTCCAGGGTCCCAGGTTCGATTCCGGCTTGGGTCACTGTTTGTGCGGAGTCTGCACGTCCTCCCCGTGTCTGCGTGGGTTTCCTCCGGGTGCTCCGGTTTCCTCCCACAGTCCAAAGATGCGCAGGGTAGGTGGATTGGCCATGATAAATTGCCCTTAGTGTCCAAAATTGCCCTTGGTGTTGGGTGGAGGTGTTGAGTTTGGGTCGGGTGCTCTTTCCAGGAGCCGGTGCAGACTCAGGGGGCCGAATGGCGTCCTTCTGCACTGTAAATTCAATGATAATCTATGATGAATCTAGGACAAAGGTTTGGCACAACATCGTGGGCCGAAGGGCCTGTTCTGTGCTGTATTTTCTATGTTCTATGTTCTATGTTCTCTGAAGGTAAGCATGCAGGTACAGCAGGCGGCAGAGAAGGTTAATGGTATGTTGGCCTTCATTGCAAGAGGTTTCGAGTATAAAAGCAGGGATGTGTTGCTGCAATTATGCAGGGCCTTGGTGATGTAGTGATCTCTCTATGTGCATGTACACAAGGGCTAATGTGTAATCAGTAGCACCACATGATCACTAGAGGGCCGGACCAACAGGGGTATAAAAGGCAACCACATTGGGTCCCTCGATCTCTCTTGGGTGCACTATAACCAGGGAAATAGCAGACTAGTTCAGGTGGCGAGTGGAGTTACGTATAGTTACCATAGTTAGATCTTGTTAACCTTATCACTAGTATCAATGTTAAAATAAAGAACTCATGCAATTATTGTTATAGTTACTCAATAGACCTTTTGTTACTACTGGACGAGTTTCAGAAGACCTCATCACTAACCAAGGTTTGAGTTGCACATGTTACCTACCACACAGGTAACAAAACAGGTGAGACCACACCTAGAATATTGTGTGCAGTTTTGGTCTCCTTGTCTGAGGAAGGATGTTCTTGCTCTCGAGGGAGTGCAGTGAAGGTTTACCAGACTGATTCCAGGGATGGCGGGACTGTCATATGAGGAGAGATTAACTAGAGATTAAATTATTCTTGCTAGAGTTTAGAAGAATGAAGGAGGATCTCATAGAGACTTATAAATTCTCACAGGACTAGACAGGGTAGATGCAGGGAAGATGTTACCAATAATGGGTGTGTCCAGAACCAGGGGTCACAGCCTGAGGATTCAGGGTAAACCATTTCAGACAGAGATGAGGAGACATTTCTTCACATAAAGAATGGTGAGCCTGTGGAATTCATTACCACAGGAAGTATTTGATGCCAAAACATTGAATATATTCAAGAGGCAGCTGGATATAGCCCTTGGGAAGAATGGGATCAAAAGTTATGGGGAGAAAGCAGGATTAAGCTATTGAGTTGGATGGTCAGCCAAGATCGTGATGAATGGCGGAGCAGGCTCGAAGGGCCAAAAGGCCTCCTCCTGCTCCTATCTTCTATGTATCTCTATAGAGGGAGCATGTTGGGCATGTATCCTCCTCATTTCCTTTTTGAACGCCCCCGCTGCTCTTCTGTAGATTTCCCCACAAGTAACTCTTTTCAGTCTACCTTTTCTTGGCAACTTGTCCACTTCTTTGTCCATAACAAACTTAAATTGTACCATGTTGTGGTCGCTATCACCAAAATGCTCTTCCACCAACACATCAAACACTTGTCTGACTACATTCCCCAGAACTAGGTCCAGCACTGCACTGTCCCTTGTTGGATCCTCTACATATTCAGTTAAAATGTTGTCCTGTATACATTTTAAGAACTCCACTCCGTCTAAGTCCTTAACACAGTGACTATCCCAGTAAATGTTGGGAAAGTTGAAATCACCTTATTATTATTTTTATACACATTTGCGAGTTGCGCACATAATTGCTCCTCAATTTCCCGCTGACCATCTGGGGGTCTATAATAAACACCTAGCAATGTGGCTGTCCCTTTTTAATTCCTAAGCTCTACCCACAAAGCTTCATTTGATGCCCCTCCAAGATATCATCTCTCCTTACGCCCACGAGGGAACAGGCCATTCTGGACTTAGTGTTATGTAATGAGCCAGACTTGATTAAAGATCTTAAAGTAAGGGAACACTTAGGAGGCAGTGATCATAATATGGTAGAATTCTATCTGCAATTTGAAAGAAAGATGGTAGAATCAGATGTAAAAGGTGTTACAGTTAAATAAAGGTAACTACAGGGGCATGAGGGAGGAACTGACGAAAATCGACTGGGAGCAGAGCTTAGTGGGAAAGACAGTAGAACAGCAATGGCAGGAGTTTCTGGGAGTAATTGAGGACACAGTACAGAGGTTCATCCCAAAGAAAAGAAAGGTTATCAGAGGGGGGATTAGGCAGCCATAGCTGACAAAGGAAGTTAGGGAATGCATCAAAGCAAAAGAGAAAGCCTATAATGTGGCAAAGAGTAGTGGGAAGTCAGAAGATTGGGAAGGCTACAAAAACAAACAGAGGATAACAAAGGGAGAAATAAGGAAAGAGAGGATCAAATATGAAGGTAGGCTAGCCAGTAACATTAGGAATGATAGTAAAAGTTTCTTTAAATACATTAAAAACAAACGGGAGGCAAAAGTAGACATTGGGCCGCTCCAAAATGACGCTGGTAATCTAGTGATGGGAGACAAGGAAATAGCTGAGGAACTAAATAAGTACTTTGCGTCTGTCTTCACAGTAGAAGACATGAGTAATATCCCAACAATTCAGGAGAGTCAGGGAACAGGGTTGAATATGGTAGCCATTACAAAGGAGAAAGTGCTAGAGAAACTAAGAGGTCTAAAAATTGATAAATCTCCAGGCCCAGATGGGCTACATCCTAGAGTTCTAAAGGAGATAGCTGAAGAAATATTGGAGGCGTTAGTTATGATCTTTCAAAAGTCACTGGAGTCAGGGAAAGTCCCAGAGGATTGGAAAATCGCTGTTGTAACCCCCCTGTTCAAGAAGGGAACAAGGAAAAAGATGGAAAATTATAGGCCAATTAGCCTAACCTCGGTTGTTGGCAAGATTCTAGAATCCATTGTTAAGGATGAGATTTCTAAATTCTTGGAAGTGCAGGGTTGGATTAGGACAAGTCAGCATGGATTTAGTAAGGGGAGGTCGTGCCTGACAAACCTGTTAGAGTTCTTTGAAGAGATAACAAATAGGTTAGACCAAGGAGAGCCAATGGATGTTATCTATCTTGACTTCCAAAAGGCCTTTGATAAGGTGCCACACGGGAGACTGCTGAGTAAAATAAGGGCCAATGGTATTCGAGGCAAGGTACTAACATGGATTGACGATTGGCTGTCAGGCAGAAGGCAGAGAGTTGGGATAAAAGGTTCTTTTTCGGAATGGCAACCGGTGACGAGTGGTGTCCCGCAGGGTTCAGTGTTGGGGCCACAGCTGTTCTCTTTATATATTAACGATCTAGATGACGGGACTGGGGGTATCTGGCTAAGTTTGCCGATGATACAAAGATAGGTGGAGGGGCAGGTGGTATGGAGGAGGTGGGGAGGCTGCAGAAAGATTTAGACAGTTTAGGAGAGAGGTCCAAGAAATGGCTGATGAAATTCAACGTGGGCAAGTGCGAGGTCTTGCACTTTGGAAAAAAGAATAGAGGCATGGACTATTTTCTAAACGGTGACAAAATTCATAATGCTGAAGTGCAAAGGGACTTGGGAGTCCTAGTCCAGGATTCTCTAAAGGTAAACTTGTAGGTTGAGTCCGTAATTAAGAAAGCAAATGTAATGTTGTCATTTATCTCAAGAGGCTTGGAATATAAAAGCAGGGATGTACTTCTGAAGCTTTATAAAGCATTAGTTAGGCCCCATTTAGAATACTGTGAGCAATTTTGGGCCCCACACCTCAGGAAGGACATACTGGCACTGGAGCAGGTCCAGCGGAGATTCAGACGGATGATCCCAGGAATGGTAGGCCTAACATACGATGAACGTCTGAGGATCCTGGGATTATATTCATTGGAGTTTAGGAGGTTGAGGGGAGATCTAATAGAAACTTACAAGATAATGAATGGCTTAAATAGGGTGGATGTAGGGAAGTTGTTTCCATTAGCAGGGGAGACTAGGACCTTAGAATAAAAGGGAGTCACTTTAAAACAGAGATGAGGAGAAATTTCTTCAGCCAGAGAGTGGTGGGTCTGTGGAATTCATTGCCACAGAGGGCGGTGGAGGCCGGGACGTCAGAAGTTGATAAATTCTTGATTTCTCGAGGAATTAAGGGCTATGGAGAGAGAGCGGGTAAATGGAGTTGAAATCAGCCATGATTGAATGGTGGAGTGGACTCGATGGGCCGAATGGCCTTACATCCGCTCCTATGTCTTATGGTCTTACTGCAGTAACTGCCTCCTTAACTAATAATGTCCCTTCCAGTTAATTCTATTCAGGCACTGTAGCTGATCAATCAGCCATTCATTTGTGACCTTAAATTTACATTTTCTGGTTGCATTTTTTGAAATGAAATGAAATGAAAACCGCTTATTGTCACGAGTAGGCTTCAATGAAATTACTGTGAAAAGTCCCTAGTCGCCACATTCCGGCGCCTGTTCGGGGAGGCTGATACGGGACGGGAATTGAACCGTGCTGCTGGCCTGCCTTGGTCTGCTTTAAAAAACAGCGATTTAGCCCAGTGAGCTAAACCAGCGCCATTGCCATTGTTTAGTCACGTTAAGAAATTGTCAACAGACTCAGCTTCAGGTCTTGTATTCATATCGGTGGAAACAATGATTTGATTTTAACTGGAGCCCACGCTGGAGTCAGGAAAATCCTGTCCAGAATGACTTTGATCTTTGCAGTGTTTAATTGAAGGAAATGCCTGTGCCAATGTTTTCTCACCAGTAGAGGCTGATCATACTCTGTAACATGGTCATTAATTTCCATAAACCGTGCACTTCAGAAACAGACCATTGGGCCCAGTCTCTGCTGTTGTCTATACACTCAGCAAGCTGCCTCCCATCTCGAGATACACCTTCTCACCCTCCCCCATTAGGTGGGGTTACTGGGTTACAGGGATAGGGTGGAGGTTTGGGCTTAGGTCGGGTGCTCTTTCCAAGGGCCAGTGCAGACTTGATGGGCCGAATGGCCTCCTTCTGCACTGTAAATTCCATGATCGTATGATCCCTACAGTGCACTCTGTTTGATGTCACTGTTTAAATGTATCAGCTCTGTTAGTACATCTACCAACCATGTCCATGTGGCACTTCTCTGTGTAATAAAGTTCTTGAATGTTGTAGAGAGAGCTGACAAGGTAACGAGTATTTTATGAGGGCCATGAAGAATCCAGCACGAGTTTGTAGAGTGAAACAGAAAGTAACTTTTTTAACAACAATATGTACACAGCACCAGTAACTCACTACTGGTCCCTCTCTGGCTGGTACCACACGGGCCAACTCTATTTATACAGCTGCACTGCTAATGATTCCCCCCCACTCTCCCACCCCGCTGTCATTGGGAGAGCTCATATATCCCAAGGAACATGGGGTAACCAATTGATTGGACCAAAAAAACATGGGGTAACCATGGTACCCAGCCAATAGGATCCAGGCCGATTATAACAGAGTAGGAAAAGGGGAAAGATATGCAGAACCTTTGAATTAGAGAGAAAAGGGCCATAAAAAACTTCAGCCATAAACTTCCTTGGAGGGAGTTAGCTTTAATCCACCAACACCTTGAATTTAAAATGTTTGTGTTCACTTCCCTCCATGGCCTCACTGCTCCTTATCTCTACAGCCTCCTCCATCCCAGAGGTACAGTCGGAGCACCACTCTGGTATCTCTGATCAGGGCATGGAAGAGAAGGGTGCAGTTCCAAATACACGGCCTGGGGGAACCCGAGGGGCCTGAGGTGCTCGAGGGGCCAGGGAGTTGGGTGGCGGGGGGGGGAAAGAGAGGAGTCTGGGGGCTCGAGGGGCCTGGGGGGGGGTGGGTAGAGAGGGGTCTGGGGGGCTCGAGGGGCCTGGGGGGGGGAGAGAGGAGCCTGGGGGGGCTCGAGGGGCTGGTGGAGGGGAGAGAGGTGTTTGGGGAGCTCGAGGGGTCGGGGGGGGAGAGGAGTCTGGGGGGTTCGAGGGGCCTGGGGGGGGTGGGGAGAGAGGAGTCTGGGGGGCTCGAGGTGTCTGGGGGGGGGGGGAGAGGAGTCTGGGGGGCTCGAGGGGTCTGGGGGGGTGGGGAGAGAGGAGTCTGGGGGGGCTCGAGGGGTCTGGGGGGGTGGGGAGAGAGGAGTCTGGGGGGGCTCGAGGGGTCTGGGGGGGAGAGAGGAGTCTGGGGGGCTCGAGGGGTCTGGGGGGGAAGGAAGGAGCCTGGGGGGGCTCGAGCGGCCTGGGGGGGGGGAGAGAGGAGTCTGGGGGTCTCGAGTGGTCTGGGGGGGAGAGAGGAGTCTGGGGGCTCGAGGGGTCTGGGGGGGGAGAGGAGTCTGGGGGGGCTTGAGGTGCTGGGTGGGGGAGAGAGGAGTCTGGGGGGCTTGAGTGGTCTGGGGGGGAGAGAGAGGAGTCTGGGGGGCTCGAGGGGTCTGGGGGGGGGGAGAGAGGAGTCTGGGGGGCTCGAGGGGCCTGGGGTGGGGGAGAGAGGAGTCTGGGGGCTCGGAACGGCCCGGGGGGGCGGGGAGAGAGGAGTCTGGGGGCTCGAGGGGCCTGGGGGGGGGGGGGAGAGAGGAGTCTGGGGGGCTCGGGGGCCTGGGGGGGTGGGGAGAGAGGAGTCTGGGGGGGCTCGAGGGGCCGGGGGGGGGAAGAGAGGAGTCTGGGCCACCCGAGGGGCCTGGAGGGGTCGGGGAGAGAGGAGTCTGGGGGGCCCGAGGGGCCTGCAGGGGGCGGGGAGTGAGGAGTCTGGGGGCTTGAAGGGCCTGGGGGGGCGGGGGGGGAAGAGAGGCGTCTGGGGGGCCCGAGGTGTCTGGGGGGCCGGGGAGAGAGGAGCCTGGGGGCTCGAGGGGTCTTGCGGGGGGGAGAGAGGAGTCTGGGGGGCTTGAGGGGCCTGGGGGGAGTAGAGAGGAGTCTGGGGGCTCGAGGGGTCTGGGGGGCCGGGGAGAGAGGAGTCTGGGGGCCCGAGGGGTCTGGGGGGGCAGGGAGAGAGGAGTCTGGGGGGCCCGAGGGGCCTGGAGGGGGCGGGGAGAGAGGTGTCTGGGGGGCTCGAGGGGCCTTGGGTGGGGGAGTGGAGTCTGGGGGCCCCGAGGGGTCTGGGGGCCGGTGAGAGAGGAGTCTGGGGGCTCGAGGGGTCTGGGGGTCCGGGGAGAGAGGAGTCGGAGGGCTCGAGGTGTCTGGGAGGGCTTGAGGGTTCGGGGGGCGCGACGAGAGAGGAATCTGGCGGCTCGAGGGGTCTGGGGGGGGCGGGGAGAGAGGAGTCTGGGGGCTCGAGGGGTCTGGGGGGGGCGGGGAGAGAGGAGTCTGGGGGCTCGAGGGGTCGGGGGGGCGGGGAGAGAGGAGTCTGGGGGCTCGAGGGGTCTGGAGGGGGAAGAGAGGAGTCTGGGGGCTCGAGGGGCCTGGGGGGGGCAGGGAGAGAGGAGTCTGGGGGCTCGAGGGGTATGGGGTGGGCGGGGAAAGAGCAGTCTGGGGGGCTCGAGGGGTCTGGGGGGGGAGAGAGGAGTCTGGGGTCTCGAGGGGCCTGGGGGGCGGGGAGATAGGAGTCTGGGGGACTCGAGGGACCTGGGGGGGCGGGGAGAGAGGAGTCTGGGGGGGCTCGAGGGGCCTGGGGGGGGAGAGAGGAGTCTGGGGGGCTCAAGCGGCTTGTGGGGGGGAGAGAGGAGTCTGGGGGGTTCGAGGGGTCTGGGGGTGGAGAGAGGTGTCTGGGGTGCTCGAGGGGCCTGTGGGGGCGGGGTGAGAGGAGTCTGGGGGGCTCGAGGGGCCTGGGGGGGGAAAGAGGAGTCTGGGGGGCTCAAGGGGTCTGGGGGGGGGCGAGAGGAGTCTCGGGGGCTCGATGGACCTGGAGGGGGGGAAGAGAGGAGTTTCGGGGGTTCGAGGGTTCTGGGGGGGGGAAAGAGAGGAGTCTGGGGGGGCTCGAGGTGCTGGGTGGGGCAGAGAGGAGTCTGGGGGGCTCGAGTGGTCTGGAGGGGTGAGAGAGGAGTCTGGGGGCTCGAGGGGCCTGGGGGGGGGCAGGGAGAGAGGAGTCTGGGGGCTCGAGGGGTATGGGGTGGGCGGGGAAAGAGCAGTCTGGAGGGCTCGAGGGGTCTGGGGGGGGAGAGAGGAGTCTGGGGTCTCGAGGGGCCTGGGGGGCGGGGAGATAGGAGTCTGGGGGACTCGAGGGACCTGGGGGGGCGGGGAGAGAGGAGTCTGGGGGGGCTCGAGGGGCCTGGGGGGGGAGAGAGGAGTCTGGGGGGCTCAAGCGGCTTGTGGGGGGGAGAGAGGAGTCTGGGGGGTTCGAGGGGTCTGGGGGTGGAGAGAGGTGTCTGGGGTGCTCGAGGGGCCTGTGGGGGCGGGGAGAGAGGAGTCTGGGGGGCTCGAGGGGCCTGGGGGGGGAAAGAGGAGTCTGGGGGGCTCAAGGGGTCTGGGGGGGGGGCGAGAGGAGTCTCGGGGGCTCGATGGACCTGGAGGGGGGGAAGAGAGGAGTTTCGGGGGTTCGAGGGTTCTGGGGGGGGGAAAGAGAGGAGTCTGGGGGGGCTCGAGGTGCTGGGTGGGGCAGAGAGGAGTCTGGGGGTCTCGAGTGGTCTGGAGGGGTGAGAGAGGAGTCTGGGGGGCTCGAGGGGTCTGGGGGGGGGATGAGAGGAGTCTGGGGGGGGGTTCGAGGGGCCTGGGGTGGAGGAGAGAGGAGTCTGGGGGCTCGAGGGGCCTGGGGGGGGAGGGGGGGGGAAAGATTTGCAGAGACCCCGGAGGAGGAATTGTACAGGGAGAGGAGACGACTCCAGACGGAATTTGACCTTCTGACCATCAGAAAGGCGGAGGTACTGTGGAGGAAGGCACAGGGGAGGAGGTATGAATATGGGGAAAAGGCTAGTCGCCTGTTGGCTCATCAATTGCGAAAGAGGGCAGCAGCGAGGTTTGGGTTTGGGAACGGGTTTATTAGCGAGGGAGATAGGAGGAATTAGAGACGAAAGGGGAGACACGGTGCGAAGGGCAGGAAAGATAAATGAGGTGTTCAAGGCCTTCTATGAGGAACTGTATAGGCCTCAACCCCCAGAGGGAGAGGAGGGGATGCGGCAGTTCCTGGACCAATTGAGGTTCCCGAAAGTGGAGGAGCGGGGGGTGGTAGGCCTGGGGGCACTGATTGGGGTGGACGAGGTTATTCAGGGACTGGGAAGCATGCAAGCAGGGAAGGCCCCAGGACCAGACGGGTTCCCGGTGGAGTATTACAGAAAATATGTGGACTTGTTGGCCCCGTTGATGGTGAGGACGTTCAATGAGGCCAGGAAAGGGGGGACTCTACCCCCGACGATGTCGGAGGCGACGATATCGTTAATTTTGAAGAGGGATAAAGATCCGTTGCAGTGCGTTTCATTATTGAACGTGGACGCCAAATTGTTGGCAAAGGTACTGGCATCGAGGATAGAGGACTGTGTCCCGGGGGTGGTGCACGAAGACCAGACAGGGTTCGTAAAAGGGAGACAACTGAATGTTAACGTGCGACGACTATTAGGGGTGATAATGATGCCCCCAGTGGAGGGGGAGGCAGAGATAGTGGCGGCAATGGACGCAGAGAAGGCATTTGATAGGGTGGAGTGGGAGTATTTATGGGAAGTGTTAAGGAGGTTTGGGTTTGGGAACGGGTTTATTAGCTGGGTTAGACTTCTTTATGGGGCTCCAACGGCAAGCGTAGTTACAGGTCGACATAGATCGGAGTATTTCCGACTATATAGGGGAACAAGACAGGGATGCCCGCTGTCTCCATTGTTGTTCGCGTTGGCAATTGAACCTCTGGCCATGGCGTTGAGAGACTCCAGGAAATGGAGAGGGGTGATTAGAGGGGGAGAAGAACACCGGGTCTCGTTATACGCGGATGACCTATTGTTATATGTGTCGGACCCAGCGGGAGTGATGATAGAGGTTATGCGAATTTTGAGGGGGTTCGGGGATTTATCGGGGTATAGGCTAAACATGGGGAAGAGTGAATTATTTGTGATACATCCAGGGGACCAGAGTAGAGAGATAGAAGGCTTGCCTCTAAGGAAAGTGGAAAGAAACTTCCGATACCTGGGGATTCAGATCGCTAGGAGCTGGGGAACCTTGCACAGACTTAATCTGACACGGTTGGTAGAACAAATGGAGGAGGACTTCAAGAGGTGGGACATGCAGCCTCTATCGCTGGCGGGCAGGGTGCAAGCAATTAAGATGATGGTCCTCCCGAGGTTCTTATTTTTATTTCAATGTCTCCCTATACTAATCACCAAGACCTTTTTTAATAAAATAGACAGGAGCATCACGAGCTTCACGAGGCAGGGAAAGTTCCGAGAGTAAGGAGGGGGTTCCTTCAGCGTAGTAGGGACAGAGGTGGATTGGCACTACCGAACTTGGGCGATTACTATTGGGCCGCCAATGTGGCAATGATACGTAAATGGATGATGGAGGGTGAGGGAGCGGCGTGGAAAAGACTGGAGAGAAAGTCCTGTAAAGGGACAAGTTTAGAGGCGCTGGTGACGGCGCCGCTACCGATCTCACCTAAAAAGTTTACCACGAACCCGGTGGTGGCGGCAACATTGAATATCTGGGGACAGTGGATGCGACAGAGAGGGGTGCGGGGAGCCCTGGTGGGGTCCCCAATCAGGAACAACCATAGGTTCGCCCCAGGAAGAATGGATGGAGGATTTCAGAGCTGGTACCAGTTGGGAATTAGGAGGGTGGGAGGTTATTTATAAATGGGACTTTTGCGAGCTTGGGAGCATTGGAGGAAAAGTATGGGTTGCCCCGTGGAAATTTCTTGAGATATATGCAGGTGAGGGCGTTTACTAGACAACAGGTGAGGGAATTTCCGTTGTTCCCGACACAGGGGATACAGGACAGGGTGCTTTCAGGGGTGTGGGTCGGAGAGGGCAAGGTGTCAGAGATTTACCGAGAGATGAGGGAAGAGGGGGAGGAGTCGGTGGGCGAACTAAAAGGAAAGTGGGAAGAAGAACTAGGGGAGGAGATAGAGGAGGGTATGTGGGCTGATGCCCTAAGCAGGGTAAATTCCTCTTCCTCATGCGCCAGGCTTAGCCTGATTCAATTTAAGGTGCTACATAGAGCACACATCACGGGAGCAAGATTGAGCAGGTTCTTTGGAGTGGAGGACAAATGTGGGAGGTGTGGCTGGATCCCGGCAAACCACGCACATATGTTTTGGGCGTGCCCGGCACTGGAAGGGTATTGGAAGGGAGTGACGGGAGTGATTACGAGGGTGGTGAAGGCCCGGGTCAAACCAGGCTGGGGGTTAGCTCTATTTGGAGTTGCGGAAGAGCCGGGAGTGCAGGAGGCGAAAGAGGCCGACGTTGTGGCCTTTGCGTCCCTAGTAGCCCGGCGCAGGATCCTACTCATGTGGAAGGAGGCGAAACCCCCCGGACTGGCGGCCTGGGTAAATGATATGGCGGGGTTCATTAAACTGGGGCAGATAAAGTTTGCCCTGAGAGGATCGGCTCAAGGGTTCACCAGGCGGTGGCAGCCATTTCTCGACTACCTAGGGGAACGTTAGAGGGAAGACAGATGACCAGCAGCAGCAACCCAGGGGGAAGGGGGGGGGGGGGAGGGGGGGAGGGGGGGGTTTAGTTTAGTTTAGGTCAAAGATAAAGGTGTTTTGTTACTTGTGTATTGTTAAAAATTTCTGTATTATTGTTGCGTTTGCTTTGTAAGAGGGGGAAAATTGTTGTTTGGGAAAAAAATTTCAATAAAACATATTTTTTTTTAAAAAAGAGTCCGGCGGAGGTGAAGAAAAACATTACAGATTGAGTCTGTCGGGGGCTCTGACCCTCTGCTGCGATCGCCTCAGTCCTGGTGGTGATGTGGGCGCCAACGTGGTCACCTGCGACTCTGGGAGCGTGTTGTCCTCTTCTTCGTCACCCCTTAGTGGATCCAGTGAGGGGACGGATCCTGCTGGGGTGGGGGCTGCGGTGAGGTTCGCTGGTGGGAGGGTGGTTGGCGCAGGGATGAATGAGGCAACCGGGGGGGGGGGGGGGGGGAAGGAGCGGTATCAGGTCGGGGGTTATGGGTGGGGTCCCAGCGGGTGCCAGGTCCCAGAAGGAGACTGTGTCTTGGCGCCCGTCGGGGTGTGCCACGTAGGCGTACTGCGGGTTTGCATGGATGAGGTGGACTTTCTCAACCAAGGGTTCCAAGTTATGGCTCCGCACATGCTTCCGGAGGAGGACGGGTCCAGAACTGTTAGCCATGTTGGGAGCGAGACCCCGGAGGTGGTCTTCCTAGGGAAGGCAAACACACGCTCGTGAGGGGTTTCATTAGTAGCGGTACACAGGAGCGACCGGATGGAGTGGAGCGCGTCGGGGAGGACCTCCTGCCAGCGGGAGACCGGGAGATTTCTGGACCGAAAGCCCAGCAGGACGGCCTTCCAGACCGTCCCATTCTCCCTCTCCACCTGCCCGTTTCCCCGGGGGTTGTAGCTGGTCATCCTGCCCTTGCTGAGCAGGAATTGACGCAGCTCATCACTCATGAAGGAGGATCCCCGATCGCTGTGGATGTAGGTGGGGAGACCGAACAGGGTGAAGATGCTGTGCAGGGCTTTAATGACCCTGGCAGAAGTCATGTCGTGACATGGGATGACGAAAGGGAACCGGGAGTACTCATCAGTTACGCTGAGGAAGTACACGTTGCGGTCGGTGGAGGGGAAGGGCTCTTTGAAGTCCATGCTGAGGCGCTCAAAAGGGCGGGAGGCCTTCACCAGGTGCGCTCTATCTGGCCGGTAGAAGTGCGGCTTGCACTTTGCGCAGACTTGGCAGTCTCTGGTTACGGTCCTGACCTCCTCAATGGAGTCGGGCAGGTTGCGGACCTTGACAAAATGGAAGAACCGGGTGACCCCCGGGTGGCAGAGGTCATTGTGGAGAGCCCGGAGTCGGTCCACTTGTGCGCTGGCATATGTACCGCGGGATAGGGCATCAGGGGGTTCATTGAGCTTCCCCGGGCGATACAAGATCTGATAGTTATAGGAGGAGAGCTCGATCCTCCACCTCAAGATCTTGTCATTTTTGATCTTGCCCCGCTGTGTGTTATTGAACATGAAGGCAACCGACCATTGGTCAGTGAGGAGAGGGAATCTCCTGCTGGCCAGGTAATGCCTCCAATGTCGTACAGCTTCCACAATGGCTTGAGCCTCCTTTTCGACAGAGGAGTGCCGAATTTCGGAGGCATGGAGGGTGCGGGAAAAGAAAGCCACGGGCCTGCCCACCTGGTTGAGGGTGGCGGCCAGAGCTACGTCTGATGCATCGCTCTCCACCTGAAAGGGGAGGGTCTCGTCGACCGCGTGCATCGTGGCCTTGGCGATGTCCGCCTTGATGTGGTTGAAGGCCTGGCGGGCCTCGAGCGTCAGGGGAAAAACTGTGGACTTGATGAGTGGGCGGGCCTTGTCCACATAATTCGGGACCCACTGGGCGTAATATGAGAAAAACCCCAGGCATCGTTTCAGGGCCTTGGGGCAGTGGGGGAGAGGGAGTTCCAGGAGGGGGCGCATGCGGTCGGGGACGGGCCCTAGTACTCCATTTTCCACTACGTAGCCAAGGATGGCTAA
Organism: Scyliorhinus torazame; assembly: GCF_047496885.1. NCBI lineage: Eukaryota > Metazoa > Chordata > Chondrichthyes > Carcharhiniformes > Scyliorhinidae > Scyliorhinus > Scyliorhinus torazame. The sequence goes on from NC_092719.1 coordinate 89,838,706, forward strand.
GCGGTTGGTGCGGAACACACATTTCTTGAGGTTAAGGAGTTTGGCAGTATGGAATAATTTTTGGAGGTTTGCGTCGTGGTCCTGCTGATCGCGGCCGCAGATGGTGACGTTATCTAGGTACGAGAAGGTGGCCCACAGCCTGTACTGGTCAACCATTCAGTCCATCTCTCGCTGGAAGACCGAGACCCCATTGGTGACGCCGAAGGGAACTCTGAGGAAATGATAGAGGCGGCCATCTGATTCGAACGCAGTGTATTGGCGGTCCTCCGGGCGGATGGGTAGATGGTGGTAGGCGGACTTCAAGTCTACTGTGGAGAGGACTCAATACTGCGCAATCTGATTGACCATGTCAGATATGCGTGGGAGGGGGTACGCGTCGAGCTGCGTGTACCGATTGATGGTCTGACTGTAGTCAATGACCATCCTGTGCTTCTCCCCAGTCTTATTTCACTACCACCACTTGAGCTCTCCGGGGGCTGTTGCTGGCCTCAATGATCCCCTCCCGCAGAAGCCGTTGGACCTCCGACTTGATAAAGGTCCTGTCCTGTGCACTGTACCATCTGCTCCTAGTGGCGACGGGCTTGCAGTCTGGGGTGAGGTTTGCAAACAGTGAAGGTGGATCGACCTTAAGGGTCGTGAGGCCGCAGACGGTGAGGGGGGGCAGAGGTCCGCCGAATTTCAAAGTAAGGCTTTGGAAATCAAGGCCTAGTAACAGGGCAGCGCAGAGGTGGGGGAGGACATAGAGCCTGAAGTTGCTGAAATCTATGCCCTTGAACGGTGAGGGTTGCGACGCAGTACCCCCGGATTTCCACAGAATGGGATCCGGAGGCCAGGGAGATTTTCTGGGAGACGGGGAGTACCGGGAGGGAGCAGCGCCTTACCGTAGCTGGGTGGATGAAACTCTCTGTGCCCCCGGAGTCAAAGAGGGAGGTTGTCTCGTGCCCGTTGATCTTCACCGTCGTCGTAGCGGTCGCGAGGTTGCGGGGCCGAGACTGATCCAGGGTGATGGAGGCGAGCTGCGGAAGATGTTGGGAGGTCCCGGGCTGATCAGCGGTGGCGAAGGTATCAGCGGGCAGCGAACGGCCAGCCGAGCAGGGGTCCGGAGGCGCGGTCCAAAATGGCGCCGAAGATGGCGGCGCCCACGGGGCGTACATGGCGGGCGGCATCAAAGTTGGCGGCACCCACAGGCGGCACGTGGCTTGTGGTGGGGAAGATGGCGGCACCTGCGGGCCGCACGTGGCTTGTGGTGAAGAAGATGGCGGCGCCCCTGGATCACACGTGGGGTGTAGCAATGTCTGGCCTGGAAACAGCGGCGATCGACTGGGCCTGGCAAACAGCAATGAAGTGGCCCTTCTTCCGGCACCCATTGCAGGTTGCGCTCCGCGCCAGGCAACGCTGCCTGGGATGTTTGCTCTGGCCGCAAAAATAACACTTGGGCCCCAGAGTTGACTGGCTGCCGCGCGGCACAGGCTTGCGATGAGCTCGAGTCGGCAGCTGGTGGGGCCCACGATGCCCACAAGGGTGCCGTGCGGTCGGGAGTGTAGGCCTCCAGATTACGGGAGGCCACTTCTAGTGAATTAGCGAGCTGCCTAGTCTCTGCAAGATCGAGCGTACCCCCTTCCAATAGTCGCTGGCGAACGTACGTAGACTTCATGCCCGTGACATAAGCGTCTCTGATTAATAGATTGGTGTGTTGGACTGCCGAAACTGCCTGGCAGTCACAGTTCCTGCCGAGAATCTGTAGGGCCCACAAGAAATCGTCAGAGTCTCCCCCGGGTGTTGCCGTCTCGTGGCCAGGAGGTGCCTGGCGTACACTTGATTCACCGACTTAATGCAATGTCCTTTCAGTAGCATCATCGCTTCTGTGTAGGTGGGCGCATCCCGGATAAGGGGAAACATTTCAGGGCTCACCCATGAGTAGAGGACTTGGAGCTTCTGTGGGTCCGAGAGTTCTTCAGTGACTGCTCTGAGGTAGCCTTCAAAGCAGGCTAGCCAGTGCTTGAAGGCAGATGTTGGCTGCGTGAGGGCTCAGCTGCAGGCGATCAGGCTTGATTAGGAAGTACATCTTTGTAAAATGGGAGGAGCCAGCAGGCAGGGATTTACCGTTGTACCTGTAATAGAGTAGCAGTACCGTAATACATGTAATGTATTACTAGTGGTGTTGACCACAGACACCACACGAACAAAACTGAAAGAAAAGAACAGCAGCATCTTGCATCACTCCAACTTTCACCTGCAGCCACACAACCCCTCACAAAACTTCACACCTTCTCCCCCCTCTTCCCCCTCCCCCCCCTCAATGAGGGACCCTGGCAGTCCACAGTGTGCTGTTGTAGAGATATGTCCAGTGCTGCATTCAATAGGAGCTTCACCCTGTTTACAGCTGAACTTTGAGATTCCCGTTGGGTTCTCTCCCACCCCCATAAGGGAGGCAATGGTGTAGTGGTGTTGCCGCTGGACTAGTAGCCCAGGATAACGACCTGGGGACCCGGTTTCGAATCTCAATGCGGCAGGTGATAGAATTTAAACTCAATAAAATATCTGGAATTAAAATCGAACGATGGCAATGAAACCATTGTCGGTTGACACCCATCTGATTCACTAATGTCCTTTAGGGAAGGAAATCTGCCATCCTTACTTGATCTGACATTCATGACTCCAGATCCACAGCAATGTGATTGGCTCTTAACTGCCCTCTGAAATGGCCCAGCAAGCCACTCCCTTGTATTCAACCGCTACGAAAACACAAAAAAGGAATTAAACCGGGTGGACCCCGGCATTGAACTAGGCACCGGAAACGACAACGGCAAACCCAGCACTGCTGACCCTGCAAACTTCTCCTTACTGGCCACTTGTGCCAAAGTTGGGAAAGCTGTCTCACAGACTAGTTTTTCTTAAAATTTAAGCTACACATTTCATTTTCCAATTAAGGGGCAATTTAGCATGGTTAATCCACCCACCCTGCACATGTTTGGGTTGTGGGTATGCGGCCAAGCAGACACGGGGAGAATGTGCAAACGCCACACGGACAGTGACCTGGGGCCGGTGTCGAACCCGGGTATCGGTGCTGTGAGGCAGCAGGGCTAGCCACTGCACCACCGTGCAACCCCTATCTCACAGACTAGTTAAACAACAGCCTGACATAGTCATACTCATGGAATCATATCTTACAGACAATGTCCTTAGACACCACTATCACCATTCCTGGGTATGTCGTATCTCACTGGCAGGACAGATCCAGCAGAGGTGGCGGCACAGTGGTAGACAGTCAGGGGAGAGTTGCCCTGGGTGTCCTCAACATCGATTCTGGACCCCATGAAGCCTGATGGCTTCAGGCTAAACATGGGCAAGGAAACCTCCTGCTGATTACCACATACCGGCCACCATCAGCTGATGAATCGGTACTCCTCCATGTTGAACACCACTTGGAGGAAGCACCGAGGGTGGCGAGGGGGACTTCAATGTCCATCACCAAGGGTGGCTCGGTAGTACCACCACAGACTGACCTGGCCGGGTCCCAAAGGACACAGCTGCTAGATTGGGACTGCAGCAGGTGGTGAGGGAACCAACAAGAGGGAAAAACATACTTAACCTCATCAACCTGCCTGCTGCAGATGTATCTGTCCATGACAGTATCGGTAGAAGTATGGGCAGCACGGTAGCACAAGTGGCTAGCACTGTGGCTTCACAGTGCCACGGTCCCAGGTTCGATTCCCCGCTGGGTCAATGTCTGTGCGGAGGCTGCACGTTCTCCCCGTGTCTGCGTGGGTTTCCTCCGGGTGATCTGGTTTCCTCCCACAATCGAGATGTGCATGTTAGGTGGATTGGCCATGATAAATTGCCCTTAGTGACCAAAAAGGTTAGGAAGGGGTTATTGGGTTACGGGGATAGGGTGGAAGTGAGGGCTTAAGTGGGTCGGTGCAGACTCGATGGGCCGAATGGCCTTCTTCTGCACTGTATGTTCTATGTTCTAAGTGACCACCATCCAGTCCTCGTGGAGATAAAGTCCCGTCTTCACATTGAGGATATCCTCCATTGTGTTGTGTGGCACTATCACTGTGCTAAATGGGATAGACTTTGAACAGATCCAGCAACTCAAGACTGGGCATCCATGAGGTGATGTGGGGCATCAGCAGCAGCAGAATTGTATTCAACCACAATCTACAACCTCAACCGGCATATCCCCCACTCTACCATTACCACCAAACCAGGGGATCAATCCTGGTTCAATGAAGAGTGCAGGTGAGCATGCCAGGAGTAACACCAGGCGTACCGAAAAATGATGTGTTAACTTGGTGAAGCTACAACACAGGACTACTTGTGTGTCAAACAGCATAAGCAGCAAGTAATATACAGAGTTAAGAGATTCCACAACTAATGCATCAGATCTAAGCTCCGAAGCTCCGTAGTCCTGCCACATCCAGCCAGGGATGGTGGTGGACAATTAAACAACTCATTGGAGGAGGAGGCTCCACAAATACCCATCCTCAATAATGGAGGGGCCCAGCATATACGTGCAAAAGACAAGGCTGAGGCATTCGCACCAATCTTCACCCAGAAGTGCCAAGTGGATGATCCATCCCAGTCTCCTCCAGAGGTCCCCAGCATCACAGATGTCAGTTTCTTTTTTAAAAAAATATATTTTATTGAAAATCTTTTCCAAACAACAATTTTTCCCTCTTACAAAGCAAACGTAACAGTAAAGAAATTTTTAACAATACACAAATAACTAAGCCCCATAATCTTTTGACATAAACTAAACTAACCACCCCCCCCCGCCCCCCTCCCCCCTGGGTTGCTGCTGCTGGTCATCTGTCTTCCCTCTAACGTTCCCCTTGGTAGTCGAGAAATGGCTGCCACCGCCTGGTGAACCCTTGAGCCGATCCTCTCAGGGCAAACTTTATCTGCTCCAGTTTAATGAACCCCGCCATATCGTTCACCCAGGCCTCCAGTCCGGGGGGTTTCGCCTCCTTCCACATGAGTAGGATCCTACGCCGGGCTACTAGGGACGTAAAGGCCACAACGTCGGCCTCTTTCGCCTCCTGCACTCCCGGCTCATCCGCAACTCCAAATAGAGCTAGCCCTCAGCCTGGTTTGACCCGGACCTTCACCACCTTCGAAATCACTCCCGTCACTCCCTTCCAATACCCCTCCAGTGCCGGGCATGCCCAAAACATATGTGCGTGGTTTGCCGGGCTCCCGCCGCACCTCCCACATTTGTCCTCCACTCCAAAGAACCTGCTCAATCTTGCTCCCGTTATGTGTGCTCTATGTAGCACCTTAAATTGAATCAGGCTAAGCCTGGCGCATGAGGAAGAGGAATTTACCCTGCTTAGGGCATCAGCCCACATACCCTCCTCTATCTCCTCCCCTAGTTCTTCTTCCCACTTTCCTTTTAGCTCGCCCACCAACTCCTCCCCCTCTTCCCTCATCTCTCGGTATATCTCTGACACCTTACCCTCTCCAACCCACACCCCTGAAAGCACTCTGTCCTGAGTCCCCTGTGTCGGGAGCAGCGGAAATTCCCTCACCTGTTGTCTAGTAAACGCCCTCACCTGCATATATCTCAGAAAGTTTCCCCGGGGCAACTTATACTTTTCCTCCAATGCTCCCAAGCTTGCAAAAGTCCCATCTATAAATAAATCTCCCACCCTCCTAATTCCCAACTGGTGCCAGCTCTGAAATCCTCCATCCATTCTTCCTGGGGCGAACCTATGGTTGTTCCTAATTGGGGACCCCACCAGGGCACCCCGCACCCCTCTCTGCCGCCTCCACTGTCCCCAGATATTCAATGTTGCCGCCACCACCGGGTTCGTCGTAAACCTTTTGGGCGAGAACGGTAGCGGCGCCGTCACCAGCGCCTCTAAACTCGTCCACTTACAGGACTTTCTCTCCAGTCTTTTCCACGCCGCTCCCTCACCCTCCATCATCCATTTACGTATCATTGCCACATTGGTGGCCCAATAGTAATCGCCCAAGTTCGGTAGTGCCAATCCTCCTCTGTCCCTGCTACGTTGCAGGAACCCCCTCCTTACTCTCGGAACTTTCCCTGCCCACACGAAGCTCGTGATGCTCCTGTCTATTTTATTGAAAAAGGTCTTAGTGATTAGTATAGGGAGACATTGAAATACAAATAAGAACCTCGGGAGGACCATCATCTTAATTGCCTGCACCCTGCCCGCCAACGACAGAGGCTGCATGTCCCACCTCTTGAAGTCCTCCTCCATTTGTTCTACCAGCCGTGTCAGATTAAGTCTGTGCAAGGTTCCCCAGCTCCTAGCGATCTGAATCCCCAGGTATCGGAAGTTTCCTTCCACTTTCCTTAGAGGCAGGCCTTCTATCTCTCTACTCTGGTCCCCTGGATGTATCACAAATAATTCACTCTTCCCCATGTTTAGCCTATACCCCGAGAAATCCCCGAACTCCCTCAACATTCGCATAACCTCTATCATCCCCCCCGCTGGGTCCGACACGTATAACAATAGGTCATCTGCGTATAGCGAGACTCGGTGTTCTTCTCCCCCTCTAATCACTCCTCTCCATTTCCTGGAGTCTCTCAACGCCATGGCCAGAGGTTCAATTGCCAACGCGAACAACAATGGAGACAGCGGGCATCCCTGTCTTGTTCCCCTATATAGTCGGAAATACTCCGATCTTTGTCGACCCGTAACTACACTTGCCGTTGGAGCCCCATAAAGAAGTTTGACCCAGCTAATAAACCCGTTCCCGAACCCAAACCTCCTTAACACTTCCCATAAATACTCCCACTCCACCCTATCAAATGCCTTCTCTGCATCCATTGCCGCCACTATCTCTGCCTCCCCCTCCACTGGGGGCATCATTATCACCCCTAATAGTCGTCGCACGTTAACATTCAGTTGTCTCCCTTTTACGAACCCTGTCTGGTCTTCGTGCACCACCCCCGGGACACAGTCCTCTATCCTCGATGCCAGTACCTTTGCCAGCAATTTGGCGTCCACGTTCAATAATGAAATAGGTCTATAGGACCCGCACTGCAACGGACCTTTATCCCTCTTCAAAATTAGCGATATCGTCGCCTCCGACATTGTCGGGGGTAAAGTCCCTCCTTCCCTGGCCTCATTGAACATCCTCACCATCAACGGGGCCAACAAGTCCACATATTTTCTGTAAAATTCCACCGGGAACCCGTCTGGTCCCGGAGCCTTCCCTGCTTGCATGTTTCCCAGTCCCTTAATAACCTCGTCCACCCCAATCGGTGCCCCCAGGCCTACCACCTCCTGCTCCTCCACTTTCGGGAACCTCAATTGATCCATGAACTGCCGCATCTCCTCCTCTCCCTCTGGGGGTTGGGACCTATACAGTCCCTCATAAAAGGCCTTGAACACCTCATTTATCTTTCCTGCTCTTCGCACCGTGTCTCCCTTTTCGTCTCTAATTCCTCCTATCTCCCTCGCTGCTGTCCTCTTTCGCAATTGATGAGCCAGCAGGCAACTAGCCTTTTCCCCATATTCATACCTCCTCCCCTGTGCCTTCCTCCACAGCACCTCCGCCTTTCTGGTGGTCAGAAGGTCAAACTCCGTCTGGAGTCGTCTCCTCTCCCAGTACAGTCCCTCCTCCGGGGTCTCTGCAAATTCCCTATCCACCCTTAAAATCTCCCCCAGTAATCTTTCCCTTTCCTTGGCCTCTGTTTTCCTTTTGTGGGCCCCAAAGGAGATCAGCTCTCCTCTGACCACCGCTTTTAGTGCTTCCCATACCACTCCCACAGGGACCTCGCCGTCGTCATTGACCTCCAGGTATCTCTCAATACACCCCCGCACTCTTGCACACACTCCCTCATCCGCCATCAATCCCACATCTAATCGCCAGAGTGCTCTCTGCTCCCTTTCCTCTCCTAATTCCAGGTCCACCCAATGTGGGGCATGGTCCGAAACCGCTATGGCTGAATACTCAGCTTCTTCCACCCTAGAGATCAACGACCTTCTCAAAACAAAAAAATCTATCCGGGAGTACACTTTATGGACATGGGAGAAGAAGGAGAACTCCCTCACCCTAGGTCTAAGAAATCGCCATGGATCCACTCCCCCCATTTGGTCCATAAACCCCTTAAGTACCTTGGCCGCTGCCGGCCTTCTTCCAGTCCTTGAGCTGGATCTATCTAGCCCCGGGTCCAGCACAGTATTAAAGTCCCCTCCTAAAATCAAGTTTCCTACCTCCAGGTCCGGTATACGCCCCAGCATCCGTCTCATAAATCCCGCATCGTCCCAGTTCGGGGCATATACATTAACCAACACGACCTCCATTCCCTCCAGCCTGCCACTCACCATTACATATCTACCTCCGCTATCTGCTACGATGTTCTTTGCTTCAAATGCTACCCGTTTCCCCACCAAAATGGCCACCCCTCTGTTCTTTGCGTCTAGTCCTGAGTGGAACACCTGTCCCACCCATCCTTTCCTTAACCTAACTTGGTCCGCCACCTTTAGGTGCGTCTCTTGGAGCATAACCACGTCTGCCCTTAGTCCTTTCAAATGCGCGAGCACTCGGGCCCTTTTTATCGGTCCGTTCAGGCCTCTCACGTTCCACGTGATCAGCCTCACTAGGGGGCTACCTGCCCCCCTCCCGTGTCGACTAGCCATTACCTTCTCTAGGCCAGTCCCATATCCCGCCTCCGCGCTCCCGCTCGCTCCCCCAGCGTCGCATACCGCCCCCGACCACCCACTCTTTAGCCATTTCCTTTTGGATTTCCGCAGCAGCAACCCAGTTGTCCCCCCCCCCGGCTAGATCTCTTTCTAGCATGATTGCTCCCCCCATATTACTTCCGTGAGTCAGCTGACTTCAACTGACCCCGGCTACTCCTGCTCACTCCTCGACCCCCCCGTGTGGGGAACTCCCATCCGCCTTGCGCCTGTCTTCCCGCCATATTCTTTCTGGCGCGGGAACATCCCTTTACCTGACCCGCCTCTTGAGGCGCAGCTCCCTTTCCCCTCCCCCTCCCCTTCCTCATTCTCCATCTATGTCCCGTCTTTCCCCCCTCACCGGCGCCCACATTTCCCCAATGTCTCCCCCCTTCCCAGTTTACTTCTCAATTAACTTCAACCATAACATTAACAATAACATTTCCTGCAGCATCAGTCCCTCAGTTCCGATCCAATTTCTCCTCTTTGATAAAGGTCCATGCTTCCTGCGCCATCTCGAAATAATGGTGTCACTCCTGATACGTGACCCACAGTCTTGCCGGCTGCAGCATCCCGAACTTCACCTTCTTTTTATGCAACACATCCTTGGCTCGGTTAAAGCTCGCCCTCCTTCTCGCCACGTCCGCACTCCAATCCTGGTACACCCGTACCACTGCATTCTCCCATCTGCTACTCTGCACCTTTTTAGCCCATCTCAGGACCTCTTCTCTATCCTTAAGGCGGTAAAATCGCACGATTATTGCCCTGGGTGGTTCTCCCGCTTTTGGTCTTCTCGCCGGGATCCGATGTGCCCACTCCACCTCCAAGGGGCCCGTAGGGGCCTCAGCACCCATCAGTGAGCTCAGCATCGTACTTGCATAAGCTCCACAGTCCACTCCTTCCACACCCTCAGGGAGACCCAGTATCCGAAGGTTCTTCCTTCGCGCTCCGTTTTCTAGGGCCTCGACCCTTTCAGTGCACTTTTCATGAAGTGCCTCGTGCGTCTGTGTCTTAACCGCCAGGCCCAGGATCTCGTCCTCATTATTCATCACCTTCTGCTCCACCACGCGGAGCTCTGTCTCCTGAGTCTTTTGTGTCTCCTTGAGCCCCTCAATTGCCTGTAGCATCGGGGTCAGCACCTCCCTCTTCAGCAGCTCCACGCACCGTCTCAGAAATTCATCCTGCTCGGGCCCCCATGTCGCCTGCGCTTTCTCCGCCGCCATCTTGTGCTTCTCCCTTTCTGTCTCTTTGGTCGACGATTCCTCGCGCTGCAGCCGCCGCCGCCGGTTTTTTCCTCCTTCGTTGGGGGGGACTCCCTTCTCACTCACCCCACACCGGGTTGCGTCGCTCAAAAATTTCCCGTTGGGACTTCCGGGTGCGGCGATGACCAGCTAAGTCGCATGTTTTGGCAGCTCCCGGTGGAACGGACTTTTGGGCTCTTAATAAGAGCCCCAACAGCAATTTTAACGGCTAGAAGCACTGTGCGGTAAATCAGAAGGGAATCCCCCCTGGAAACGGATGGAAAAAGGAGAGGGAAGTGGCCAGATTGCAGTGGATGCTTTGGAGCAGCGGCAAGGAAGGCAAGCAAGAACCAAGATGGCGACGGAAGGTGGCAGTTTAACATGGGGCCCTGAACAACACGAGTTTTTGAAACGCTGCGTGGAAGAACTTAAAAAGGAAATGAAGAAGGAGCTGTTGGCCCCGATATTACAGGCGATCGAAGGGCTAAAGGATGAGCAAAAGACCCAGGAGCGGGAGCTTCGGGTCGTGAAGGCAAAGGCTGCCAAGAACGAGGACGATATACAGGGCCTGGTGGTGAAGACGGAGATGCACGAGGCACACCATAAACGATGTGTGGAAAGACTGGAGGTGCTGGAGAATAACGCGAGGAGGAATAATTTAAGGATTCTTGGTCTTCCTGAAGGTGCAGAAGGAGCAGACGTCGGGGCATATGTGAGCACAATGCTGCACTCGTTAATGGGAGCGGAGGCCCCGACGGGTCCGCTGGAGGTGGAGGGAGCATACCGAGTGATGGCGCGAGGACCGAGAGCAGGAGAAATTCCTAGAGCCATAGTGGTGAGATTCCTCCGTTTTAAGGACAAAGAGATGGTCCTTAGATGGGCAAAGAAAACTCGGAGCAGTAGGTGGGAGAACGCGGTGATCCGCGTTTATCAAGACTGGAGTGCGGAGGTGGCGAGAAGGAGGGCAAGCTTTAATCGGGCCAAGGCGGTGCTTCACAAAAAGAAGATAAAATTTGGAATGCTGCAACCGGCAAGGCTGTGGGTCACATATCAAGGGAGGCACCACTACTTTGAGACGGCGGATGAGGCGTGGACTTTTATTGTGGAAGAAAAACTGGAATAAGCGGGTTATTAAAAAAGAACGTTTGAAACAAAGTGGTGGGGCGAGTATGGGGGGCGAAGAGGGGGGAGAAAGGGGGGGAAAGATGAGTTTTATGTTATTAATCCTGCGATGCGGTAACTTTTCTCTCTTCCACAGGTGGTGGTGGAGGGAGGAGGGGAGGTGGAGGAGATGGGGCGTTGGCCATGGGGGGCGGGGCAAAAAGGGAAGCGCGGGCTTTGTTCCCGCGCTATGATAATCATGGCGGGAATAGGGAAGCAGGAAGGAGGGGGCGTCGCACGGTGCGAGCCGAGGTCACGGGGGGAAGCCGAGGTCGGCCAGAGTTTGCTGATTTCTGGGAGCAACATGGGGGGTGTAACTATGCTAGTGGGGGATCTAGCGGGGGGGGTGGGAGGGGGGAGTTACTGGGTTGCTGCTGCTGTGGAGAGGGGGGAGCCGGAATGGGGTGGGGTGGGCGGGGGGGCACCGCCTGGGGGGGACACAGCTGCGTGGGAACCGGGTGAGGAGCTGGGAAAAAGGGGATGGCTAATCGACAATGGAGCAGATGGGAGGAGTAGACCCATGGAGATTTAGCAGACCTAGGAGTAAGGAGTTTTTGTTTTTCTCCTATGTCCACAAAGTTTATTCGCGAATAGACTTTTTTGTTTTGGGAAGGGCGTTGATCCCGAAGGTGAGGGGGACGGAGTATACGGCTATAGCCATTTCGGATCACGCTCCACATTGGGTAGACTTGGAGATAGGGGAGGAAACAGAAGAGCGTCCACCCTGGAGAATGGACATGGGACTAATGGCAGGTGAGGGGGTGTGTCTAAGGGTGAGGGGGTGCATTGAAAAATACTTGGAACTCAATGATAACAGGGAGGTCCAGGTGGGAGTGGTCTGGGAGGCGCTGAAGGCAGTGGTTAGAGGGGAGCTGATATCAATAAGGGCACATAAAGGAAAGCAGGAGAGTAGGGAATGGGAGCGGTTGCTGCAAGAACTTCCGAGGGTGGACAGGCAATATGCGGAGGCACCGGAGGAGGGACTGTACAGGGAAAGGCAAAGGTTACACGTAGAATTTGACTTGCTGACAACGGGTACTGCAGAAGCACAGTGGAGGAAGGCACAGAGTGTACAGTATGAGTATGGGGAGAAGGCGAGCAGGTTGCTGGCCCATCAATTGAGGAAAAGGGGAGCAGCGAGGGAAATAGGGGGAGTGAGGGATGAGGAAGGAGAGATAGAGCGGGGAGCGGAGAGAGTGAATGGAGTGTTCAAGGCATTCTATAAAAGATTATACGAAGCTCGGCCCCCGGATGGGAAGGAGAGAATGATGTGCTTCCTGGACCGGCTGGAATTTCCTAAGGTGGAGGAGCAGGAGAGGGTGGGACTGGGAGCACAGATCGAGATAGAGGAAGTAGTGAAAGGAATTAGGAGTATGCAGGCGGGGAAGGCTCCGGGACCGGATGGATTTCCAGTCGAATTTTATAGGAAATATGTGGACTTGCTTGCCCCGATACTGATGAGAACCTTTAATGAGGCGAAGGAAAGGGGACAGCTGCCCCCGACTATGTCGGAGGCAACGATATCGCTTCTCCTAAAGAAGGAAAAAGACCCGCTGCAATGCGGGTCCTATAGACCTATTTCCCTCCTAAATGTAGACGCTAAGATTCTGGCCAAGGTAATGGCAATGAGGATAGAGGATTGTGTCCCGGGGGTAGTCCATGAGGACCAAACTGGGTTTGTGAAGGGGAGACAGCTGAATACGAATATACGGAGGCTGCTGGGGGTAATGATGATGCCCCCACCAGAGGGGGAAGCGGAGATAGTGGTGGCGATGGATGCCGAGAAAGCATTTGATAGAGTGGAGTGGGATTATTTGTGGGAGGTGTTGAGGAGATTTGGCTTTGGAGATGAGTATATTAGATGGGTACAGCTGCTGTATAGGGCCCCGATGGTGAGCGTGGTCACGAATGGACGGGGGTCTGCGTATTTTCGGCTCCATAGAGGGACGAGGCAGGGATGTCCTCTGTCCCCATTATTGTTTGCACTGGCGATTGAGCCCCTGGCAATAGCATTGAGGGGTTCCAGGAAGTGGAGGGGAGTACTCAGGGGAGGAGAGGAACACCGGGTATCTCTTTACGCGGACGATTTATTGGTGTATGTGGCGGACCCGGCAGAGGGGATGCCAGAGATAATGCGGATACTTGGGGAGTTTGGAGAATTTTCAGGATATAAGCTGAACATGGGGAAAAGTGAGCTGTTTGTGGTGCATCCAGGGGAGCAGAGCAGAGAAATAGAGGACTTACCGCTGAGGAAGGTAACAAGGGACTTTCGCTACTTGGGGATCCAGATAGCCAAGAATTGGGGTACATTGCATAGGTTAAACTTAACGCGGCTGGTGGAACAGATGGAGGAGGACTTCAAGAGATGGGACATGGTATCCCTGTCACTGGCAGGGAGGGTACAAGCGGTTAAAATGGTGGTCCTCCCGAGATTCCTCTTTGTGTTTCAGTGCCTCCCGGTGGTGATCACGAAGGCTTTTTTCAAAAGGATTGAGAAGAGTATCATGAGTTTTGTGTGGGCCGGGAAGACCCCGAGAGTGAGGAAGGGATTTTTGCAGCGTAGTAGGGATAGGGGGGGGGCTGGCGCTACCGAGCCTGAGTGAGTACTACTGGGCCGCCAACATCTCAATGGTATGTAAGTGGATGGGAGAAGAGGAGGGAGCGGCGTGGAAGAGATTGGAGAAGGCGTCCTGTAGGGGGACTTGCCTACAAGCCATGGTGACGGCGCCATTGCCGTTCTCACCGAAGAAATACACCACAAGCCCGGTGGTGGTGGCTACTCTGAAAATTTAGGGGCAATGGAGACGGCATAGGGGAAAGACGGGAGCCTCGGTGTGGTCCCCGATAAGAAATAATCACAGGTTTGCTCCGGGGAGAATGGATGGGGGATTTGGAACATGGCAAAGAGCAGGAGTAACACAATTGAGAGATCTGTTTGTAGATGGGACGTTTGCAAGTCTGGGAGCGCTGACCGAAAAATATGGGTTGCCCCAAGGGAATGCATTCCGGTATATGCAACTGAGGGCTTTTACGAGGCAACAGGTGAGGGAATTCCCGTAGCTCCCGATGCAGGAGGTGCAGGACAGAGTGATCTCAAAGACATGGGTGGGGGACAGTAAGGTGTCAGACATATATAGGGAGATGAGGGACAAGGGGGAGATTATGGTAGACGAGCTGAAAGGGAAATGGGAAGAAGAGCTGGGGGAGGAGATTGAGGAGGGGCTGTGGGCTGATGCCCTAAGTAGGGTAAACTCATCGTCCTCGTGTGCCAGGCTAAGCCTGATACAATTTAAGGTGTTACACAGGGCGCATATGAGTGGAACACGGCTTAGCAAATTTTTTGGAGTAGAGGATAGGTGTGCGAGATGCTCGAAAAGCCCAGCGAATCACACCCACATGTTCTGGTCATGTCCGGCACTACAGGGGTTTTGGGTGGGGGTGACAAAGGTGCTTTCGAAGGTGGTGGGGGTCCAGGTCGAACCAAGCTGGGGGTTGGCTATATTCGGGGTTGCAGAGGAGCCGGGAGAGCAGGAGGCGAAAGAGGCTGATGTTTTGGCCTTTGCGTCCCTAGTAGCCCGGCGCAGGATACTGTTGATGTGGAAGGAAGCCAAGCCCCCGGGCGTGGAGACCTGGATAAATGACATGGCAGGGTTTTTAAAGCTGGAACGGATTAAGTTTGTCCTAAGGGGATCGGCTCAAGGGTTCACCAGGCGGTGGCAACCGTTCGTCGAATACCTCACAGAAAGATAGAGGGAATGGAAAAGAAGAAGACAGCAGCAGCCCAAGGGGGGTGGGGGTGGGGGGGGGGGGAGAAACCAGAGGGATTCTCAGGGATGTTAATATATAAGTATAATATGTATAGGTTGTTGTTATAGATAATTGTATATTGGACTGTTAAAACATATTTTTGGAGAATATGTATCTGGGACAAGGCAGTTGCCATTTAGTTTTGTTTTTGTTTCTATATTATTTATTTCTTGTTTATAAAACTAGCCATTGTTATTTATATTGTTATATTACTGTGTAAAGGATACACAATGTACTGTGATGGTTGGCCAAAAATTTTCAATAAAATATTTTTTTTTTTTTAATTTCCCGTTGGGGCTCTTAAAAGAGCCCGAAGGTCCGTTGGAGCTGGAGCCGCCGAAACGTGCGGCTAGCAAGGCATCACCGCAACCGGAAGTCCAGATGTCAGTTTCAGCCACTACGATTCACTCCACGTGATGTAAAAAAATGGCTGAAGGCACTGGATACTGCAACGCTATGGGCCCTGACAATATCCAGGCTCATGCTCCAGAACTGGCCGCACCCCTATCCAAGCTGTTTCAGTACAGCTACAACACTGGTAAATACCCAGCAATGTGGAAAATTGCCCAGGTGTGTCCTGTACGCAAGAAACAGGACAAATCCAACCCAGTCAATTACTGTCCTATCAGTCTACTTTCCATCATCAGCAAAGTGATGGAAGGAGTCATCAACAATGCTATCAAGCAGCACTTACTCAACAGTAACCTACTCACGAACGCTCATTTTGGGTTCCACCAGGGCCACTCAGCTCCTAACCTCATTACAGCCTTGGTTTAAACATGGACAATATAGCTGAATGCCAGAGATGAGGTGAGAGCGACTGCCCTTGACATCAAAGCAGCATTTGACCAAGTATGGCATCAAGGAGCCCTAGCTAAGCTGGAATCAATGGGAAACAGGGAAAACTCTCTGTTGATTGGAATCATACTTGACAGAAAGGAAGATGGTTGTGGTGGTTGGAGGTCAATCATCCCAGCTCCAGGATATCACTGCAGGAGTTTCTCAGGGTAGTGTCATAGGCCCAAACATCTTCAGCTGCTTCATCAATGACCTCCCTTCCATCACAAGGTGAGAAGTGGGGATGTTTGCAGATGACTGCACAATGTTCAGTACCATTCACGCCTCCTCAGACACTGAAGCAGTCCATGTCCAAATGCAGCAAGACCTGGGCAATATCCAGGCTTGGGCTGACAAGTGGCATGTTACATTCGCGGCACACAAGTGCCAGGCAATGACCGTCTCCTACAAAGGATCTAACAAGCGCCCCTTGATATTCAATGGCATTATAATCACTGAATCCCCCACAATCAACATCCTGGGGGGTTACCATTGATCAGAACTGAACTGGACCAACCATATTAATACTGTGGCTATCAGGGCAGGTCAAAGGCTAGGAATCCTACGGCGAGTAACTCACCTCCTGATTCCCCAAAGCCTGTCCACCATCTACAAGTCAGGAGTGTAAAGGAATACTTTCCACTTGTCTGGATGAGTGCAGCTCCAACAACACTCAAGAAGCCACACACCATCCAGGACAAAGCAGCCCAATTGATTGCTCCTCCTTCCACAAACATTCAAACCCTCCACCACCAACGAACAGTGGCAGTGTGTATACCATCTACAAGATGCACTGCAGTAACTCACCAAGTTTCCCTAGACAGCACCTACCAAACCCATGACCACTACCATCTAGAAGGATAAGAGCAGGAGATACCTGGGAACCCCACCACCTGGAGATTCCCCTCCAAGTCACTCACCATCCTGACTTGGAAATATACAGCGCAGTGGGTGTACCTGCACATCACGGACTGCAGCGGTTCAGGAAGGCAACACCTTCTGAAGGGCAACTAGGGAGGGACGATAAATGCTGGCCTAACCAGCGACGCCCACATCCTGTAAATTAATTTTTAAAAAGTCATAAGAAATAGGAACAGGCTGTTCAGCCCCTCGAGCCTGCTCCACCATCCAATAGGATCATGGTTGGTCCAACATTCCTCACACCCACTTTCCTGCCCTTTCCCCACAACCATCAATTCCCTTACTGATCAAAAAATCTATCTTAGCCTTAAATGTACAGAAGGACACTGCCCCCACAGCTCTCTGTGGCAATGAGTTCCAAAGACTCACAATCCTCAGGGAAGAAATTCCTCCTCATCTCAGTCTGAAATGGGCACCCCTTTATTCTGAGACTATGCCTTCTGGTCCCAGACTCGCCCATGAGGGGAAACATCCTCTCAGCATCTACTTTGTCCAATCCCTTAAGAATCCTATATGCTTCAATGAGATCACCTCTCATTCTTCTAAATTCCAATGAGTCCAAACCTGTTTAACCTTTGCTCACAAGACAATCCCTCCATACCAGGGATCATCTCTGAACCCTCTCTGAATCGCCTCCAATGAAATAATATCTTTCCTTAAATTAGGGGTCAAAACTGCTCACAGTTCTCCAGATGTGGTTTCACTAGTGCCTTGTACAGCTGCAGCAAGACTCCCTCCTCTTATACTCCAACCCCCTTGAAATAAGGGTCAAAATTCCATTAACCTTCTGATTACCTGCTGCACCTGTGTGCTAGCTTTCTGTGTTTCGTGCACAAGTATCCCCAAGTCCCTTTGTGTTGCAGCTTTCTGCAGTTTTACTGCATTTAAATAGTACTCTGATCTTATGTTCTCCCTTCCAAAATGAACAACCTAACACTTTTGCACTCCTCCTCTTCCCAACTCCCTGATCCAGGTGAGATTGTCCAGGGCAGTCACTCTGGAGTTCAGCTCTTTTGTCCATATTTGAACCAAGGCTGTAATGAGGTCAGGAGCTGAGTCACCCTGGCGGAACCCAAAATGAGTGTTCGTGAGCAGGTTATTGCTGACCGCTTCCATCACATACTAATGATCGGGAGTAGACTGATTGGGCAGCAATTGTCCGGATTGGATTTGTGTTGTTTTTGTATAGGACATACCTGGGCAGATTTCTACGTGTCGGGTAGATGCCAGTGTTGTAACTATCCAGCATCTGAGTACTGAGACTCCTATTCTGGAGTACTAATATTCGTAGACTTGTTTACTGATCTCCACACAGTATTGATACCCACATACCAGCCCATGTATCCCTGGGAAGTTTATATCCCTTACTGAAGTATTCATCACTGGTGTCCTCCTCAGTAGCTCCCTTCACTCCCTCTCCTCAAACCTTCTTGTCATTCCCCTCTTCACTCTATCCACCTCACATCCCTCTCCTCACCCGCACCTCAGCTCCAACTCCTCACTGCCTCTCCTCAATCTCTCTCATCTTTGTCTGGCATCCTCCCCCCCTTCCCCCCCTCTCACTGGCATTCTCTCTCCCCCTCCCTCATTGGCATTCTCCCACCCGCCTCCTCACTGGCATCCTCACACCCCCTCCTCACTCACCCCCCCTCACTGGTATCCTCACTACAACTCCCTCACTGGCATCCTCACTCCCCCTCCTCACTGGCATTCCTCACTCCCCCTCCTCACTGGCATCCTCACACCCCATCATCACTGGCCCACCCTCACTGGTATCCTCACTACGCCCCCCCCCTAACTGGCACCCTCACTCCCCCTCCTCCCTGGTATCCTCATTACACCCCCCCCCCCTCACTGGCATCCTCACTCCCCCTCCTCACTGGCATCCTCACTCCCCCTCCTCACTGGCATCCTCACAACCCCTGCTCACTGGCATTCTCCCTCCCACCCGCCTCCTCACTGGTATCCTCCCCCCCCCCCCCTCACTGGCATCTCCCCCCCCCCCCCTCCCCCTGTCTCACTGGCATTCTCACTCCCATCCCCCCCTCACTGGCATCCTCACACACACCCTTCACTGGCATCCTCTTCCCCACCCCCCGTGCCACTGGCATCCTCTCCCCCCTCACTCAAATCCCCTCTCCCCCGTCATCACTGGCATACTCACACCCCCCCCCCCCAACCTCATCATAAGACATAGGAGCAGAATGAGGCCACTCGGCCCATCGAGTCTGCTCCGCCATTCATTCATGGCTGATATTATTCTCATCCCCATTCTCCTGCCTTCTCCCCATAACCCCTGATCCCCTTATTAATCAAGAACCTATCTATCTCTGTCTTAAAGACACTCAGTGATGTGGCCTCCACAGCCTTCTAGGGTTCCACAGATTCACCACCCTCTGGCTGAAGAAATTCCTCCTCACCTCTGTCCCTTTAATCTGAAATGGTGTCCTCTGCTTCTAGTTTTTCCTACAAGCGGAAACATCCTCTCCACGTCCACTCTATCCAGGCCTCGCAGTATCCTGTAAGTTTCAATAAAATCCCCCTCATCCTTCTAAACTCCAACGAGTACAGACTCAGAGTCCTCAACCGTTCCTCGTATGACAAGCTTTTCATTCCAGGGATCATTCGTGTGAACCTCCTCTGGACCCTTTCCAAGGCCAGCACATCCTTCCTTGGATACGGGGCCCAAAACTGCTCACAATACTCCAAATGGGGTCTGACCAGAGCTTTATACAGCCTCAGAAGTACATCCCTGGTCTTGTATTCTAGCCCTCTTGACATGAATGCTAACATTGCATTGCCTGCTTAACTGCCGACTGAACCTGCACATTAACCTTAAGAGAATCATGAACAAGGACTCCTAAGTCCCTTTGTGTTTCTGATTTCCTCAGCATTTCCCCATTTAGAAAGTAGTCTATGCCTCTTTCCAAAGTGCATAACCTCACACTTTTCCACATTGTATTTCATTTGCCACTTCATTGCCCACTCTCCTAGCTTGTCCAAGTCCTTCTGCCGCCTCCTTGCTTCCTCAATATTACCTGCCCCTCTACAGATCTTTGTATCATCTGCAAACTTAGCAACAGTGCCTTCAGTTCCTTCCTCCAGATCATTAATGGATATTGTCAAAGGTGGGGTCCCAGCACAGACCCCTGAGGCACACCACTAATCACCGGCTGCCATCCAGAAAAAGACCCCGTTATCCCCACTCTCTGCCTTCTGTCAGTCAGCCAATCCTCTATCCATGCCAGGATCTTACCCTTAACAACATTGGGTTTTAACTTATTTAACAATCTCCTCTGCGGCACCTTGTCAAGGCCTTCTGGAAATCTAAATAAATTACTTCCACTGGTTCTACTTTGTCTAACTTCCTTGTTACTTCCTCAAAGAACTCAAACAGATTTGTCAGACATGACCTCCCTTTGACAAAGCCTGACTCTGTCCTATTTTATCATGCAACTCACAAGTACTTCACGATCTCATCGTTAATAATGGACTCAAAAATCTTACCAATGACTGGAGTCAGGCTAACCGGCCTATAACTGGCTTCACTGACATCCTTACCCCCTTGCCCCTCCCCCCCTCCTCCTCACAGGCATCCTCTCTCCCCATCTCACTGCCATCCTCACTCCAACCCTCCCCCCCTCCCTCACTGGTATCCTCACTTCTCCCCTCACTGGTATCCTCACTTCCCCACCCTCCTCACTGGCATCCTCTCCCTCCCCCTCATCCTCATTGGCATCCTCTCTCCCCCCTCCTCACTGGCATCCTCCCCCCCCCCTCACTGGCATCCTCACTCCCCCCCCCCCCCCTCACTGGCATCCCCTCTCCCCCCTCCCCCTCACTGGCACCCTCTCTCCCACCCCCTCACTGGCATCCCCTCTCCCCCCTCCCCAGCATCCCCTCTCCCCCCCTCCCCGGCATCCTCTCTCTCCCCCTCCCCCTCACTGGCACACTCTCCTCCCTCACTGGCATCCTCTAACCCCCCACTGTCACGATCTCCCCCCTCCCCATCACTGGCATGCTCTCCCCCCTCCCCGTCACTGGCATCCTCTCTCTCTCCCCCCCAATCAGCGGCATCCTCTCTCCCCGCCCCCCCCCCCCTCACTGGCATCCCCTCCCCTTCACTGGCACCCTCTCCCCCCCTCCCCCTCACTGGCATCCCCTGCCGCCCCTCCCCCTCAATGGCATTCTCTCTCTTCCTTCCCACTGGCATCCTCTCCATCCCCCTCCCTCACTGGCATCCTCTCTCCACCCCATCCCCGTCCTCACTGGCATCCTCTCTCTCCCCCCACCCCCGTCCTCACTGGCATCCTCCCCCTCCCCCTCACTGGTATCCCCCGCTCCTCACTGGCATCCTTCCCCCCCCCCCCCCCCCTCACTGGCATCCTCCCTCCCTCCCCCCCTCACTGGCATCCTCCCTCCCCCCTCACTGGCATCCCCCCTCCCCCCCTCACTGGCATCCTCCCTCCCTCCCCCTTCACTGGCATCCCCCCCCTCACCGTCTTCCTCCTCCCCATCACTGGCATCGTCCCCCCCTCACTGGCATCGTTCCCCCCCCCACTGGCATCGCCCCCCCCCGCTCACTGGCACCCTCTCCCTCCCCCTCACTGGCACTCTCCTCCTCCCCCTCACTGGCACCCTCCTCCTCCCCCTCCCTGGCATCCTCCCCTCCCCCCTCACTGGCATCATCTCTCCCGCCCCTCCCTCACTGGCATCCTCTCTCCCGCCCGTCCCTCACTGACATCCTATCCTCCCCTCCCCTCCTATCTCATCTCCTCACTGGCATCTCAATTTTTCCTCAACTCCTCTTCCTTCCCTCATTTATTGCCCTCCTTGTCCCGAGGGGTTTGAGGCTGATTCTCCGCCCCTTCCAGCGGCGAGCCTCCGCCCAGCGCGGTGTTGAGCCCGGGCTGAGGGAAGCTGAGCTCCGGGCTGCGGCCATGGAGGTTCCTCTCCCTGCCCCCGCCCCGGCCCCGGCCCCGGCCGTGCGGAGACATCAGCATCAACACAACCTGAAACATCGGTACCAACTGAGGGAGACTCTAGGGAAAGGCACTTACGGCCGGGTGAAGGCGGCCACAGAGCGTTTAACGGGCAGAACGGTAAGGACCTCGACACTGGGAATCTCACAGGGATCGAGAGACTGGGAATCTCACAGGGACCGAGAGACTGGGAATCTCACCGGGTCTGGGAGACTGGGAATACCACAGAAACCGGGAATCTCACAGGAACCGAGAGACTGGGAATAACCATGACTGAGAACATCACAGGGACCGGGAATATCACAGGAACTGGGAAAGTCGCCGGGACCTGGAAACTGGGAATCTCAAAAACTGGGAATCTCACTGGGAATGGAAAATTGGGAATATCACTGGGACCGGGATACAGGGAATATCACAGAAACTGGGAATATCGCCAGGACTGGGAAACTGGGTATATCACAGAAGCTGGGATTGTCATGGGTACCTGGGAACCTTAGAAACTGGGAATATCACTGGGACTGGGAAACTCAGCGGAACCAGGAGACTGCGAATATCAAAAAAAATGGGAATATCACCTGGACCGGTAGACTGGCAATATGACAGATACTGGGAATATTGCTGAGATTGGGCAACTAGGAATATCACTGGGACTGGGAGACTCGCAATATCGCAGATACAGGGAATATCGCTGGGATTGGGTAATGTGGTGAACGTTTTGCAGTAGCCATTCACCATGTATACAACTATCACGCTGTTGCCCATGTGGGCTCCACCTATGGTCCATTGAAAGGTATTACCTGTAATCATAGAATCATAGAAGTTTACAGCATGGAAACAGGCCCTTCGGCCCAACCAGTCCATGCCGCCCAGTTTTTTACCATTAAGCTAGTCCCAGTTGCCCGCACTTGGCCCATAACCCTCTATACCCATCTTACCCATGTAACCATCTATCATGTTGGTGCCTGGTGGGCTCCACCCCTGGCTCCATCCCTTGAGGGAGGTATAAAGATCAGTAGCCCTGTAGGCGGCCCTCACTAGCAGACCAGTCACAGACAGGCACTGTTCTAGTTGATTAAAGCCACAGTTTACTTCTACTCCTGGTTTTGTGTGAATTGATGGTCGCATCAGGTAACTGGGAATACCACGGATTGGGAAACTGGGAATATCACAGGGATCTGGAAACTGGGAATACCACAGATCAGAAAACTGGGAATATCACAAGGATCATAAACTAGGACTATCACATGGACTGGGGATATGACAGGAACCAGGATTATTACAGGGACTGGGAGAGACTGGGAATATCCCAGAGACCAGGAAACTGGGAATATCACAGGGACTGGGAGACTGAATATCACAGGAACTGGGATAGCCAAGAGATTGGGAATATCACCGGGACCAGGAATTTGGAAATATCTCAGAGACTGAGATACTGGGAATATCACAGAAACTGGGAATATCACAGGTATGGGAGACTGGAAATATCACATGGATCAAGAAACTGGGTATATAAATGATCAGAAAATTGGGAATAATACAAGGACTGGGACAGGTAGTACTGCGGAAGCAGGGGGCTGCAGAAGGGGTTGGACAAGCTAGGAGAGTGCGCAATGAAGTGTCAGATGGAATACAATGTGGAAAAGTGTGAGGTTATGCACTTTGGAAGGAGGACTGGAGGCATTGACTATTTTCTAAATGGGGAAATGCTTGGGAAATCAGAAGCACAAAGGGACTTGGGAGTCCTTGCTCACGATTCTCTTAAGGTTAACGTGTAGGTTCAGTCAGCAGTTAGGAAGGCAACTGCAATGCTAGCATTCATGTCAAGAGGGCTAGAATACAAGACCAGGGATGTACTTCTGAGGCTGTATACGGTTCTGGTCAGAGCCCATTTGGAGTATTGTGAGCAGATTTGGGCCCCGTATCTAAGGAAGGACGTGCTGGCCTTGGAAAGGGTGCAGAGGAGGTTCACAAGAATGATCCCTGGAATGAAGAGTTTGTCATATTAGGAACGGTTGAGGACTCTGGGTCTGTACTCGTTGGTGTTTAGAAGGATGAGGGGGGATCTTATTGAAGCTTACAGGGTACTGCGAGGCCTGGATAGAGAGGACGTGGAGAGGATGTATCCATTAGTAGAAAAAACTAGAAGCAGAGGACACCAGCACGTACCAGCCTCCCCGAACAGGCGCCGGAATGTGGCGACTAGGGGCTTTTCATAGTAACTTCATTTGAAGCCTACTTGTGACAATAAGCGATTTTCATTTCATTTCATTTCAGACTCAAGGGACAATCCTTTAAAACAGAGATGAGGAGGAATTTCTTCAGCCAGAGGGTGGTGAATCTAGACATAGACATAGAATTTACAGTGCAGAAGGAGGCTGTTTGGCCCATCGAGTTGCGCCGTCCCTTGGAAAGAGCACGCAACACCTCCACCCTATCCCCATAACAAAGTCTAACCATTTTGGCACTAAGGGCAACTTTAGTGTGGCCAATCCACCTAACCTGCACACCTTTGGACTGTGGGAGGAAACTGGAGGGATCCCACGCAGACATGGGGAAAATGTGCAGACTCCGCACAGACAGTGGCACAAGCCGTGAATCGAACCTGGGACCTGGAGCTGTGAAACAACTGTGCTAACCACTGTGCTACTGTGCTGCCCACTTGTGGGACTCTTCCGCAGAAGACTGTGGAAACCAATTCACTGAGTGTCTTTAAGACAGAGATAGATACGTTCTTGATTAATGAGGAGATCAGGGGTTATGGGGAGAAGGCAGGAGAACGGGGATGAGAAAAATATCAGCCATGATTGAATGGCGGAGCAGACCCGATGGGCCGAGTGGCCTAATTCTGCTCCTATATCTTATGGTCTTATGGATGAGACTGGGAATATCCCAGAAATCGTGAAACTGGGAATATCACAGAAACTGGGAATATTCCAGAGACCTGAAAACTGGGAATATCACAGCAACCAGAAGACTAGGAATATCACAGGTACAAGAAACTGGGAAAATCACAGGGAGTGGGAGGCTGGGAATATCACAGTGACCGGGAAACTGGAGTATCTCAGGAACTGAAAATATCACAGGGACTGGGAATATCACAGGGACCAGCAGGCTGGAAATATCACAGGAACTGTGAGGGATGGGAATATTTCAGAGGCAGAGAAACTGGGAATATAACAGGGATCGGGAGACTGGGAATATCATTAGAACTGGGAATATAACTTATCCGGGAGACTAGGAATATCATAGGAACTGGAAGACTGCAATATCACAGGGATCGGGAGAAACTGGGAATAAATCAGGACCCAGGAAACTTGCAATATCATAAGGATCAGGAGAAAAAAGGAATATCACATGGAATAGGAGACTGGGACTATCACATAGAGAGGCGGGGACTATCGGCGAGACTGGGAATATCATAGGGACCTGGTGACTGGAAACATCCCAGAGACTGGGTGAGACTGAGAATATCACAGGGGCTGGGAGAGACAGGGGATCTCATAAGTATTGGGAAAAACTAGGATTATCAGAGACCAGGGGATTGGGGATATCACAGAGTCTGGGATACGGGTACATCATAAAGTCCAGGAATATCACAGGAATTGAGAGACTGGGAATATCATAGTGACCAGGAAACCCACCGAGATCTGGGAATATCAGAGGACTGAGAAACTGACCAGAGATACTGAGGATATCACAAAATTGTTATGGTGCAGAAGGAGGCCATTCGGCCCATCGTGTCTACACCGACTCTCCAAAAGTGCCCTTCCCCTGCCTTTTGCCTGAGCCCCTGCACATTGTTTCTATTCAAATAATCATCTAATGCGCTCTTCGCTGTCTCTATTGAACCTGCCTCCACCACACTTCCAGGCCGTGCATTCCAGACCCAAACCACTTGCTTTGTGAATAAGTTTTTCTCACATCACATTTGTTTCTTTTGCAAATCACTTTAAATTTGTGCCCTCTTGTTCTTGATTCTTTTGTGAGTGGGAAGTTTCTCCCTATCTACTCTGTCCACCCCCCTCATGATTTTAAACACCTCTATCAAATCTTCTTTTATCTTTCTTCGCTTTTAGGGCAGCAAGGTGGCACAGTGGTTAGCACTGCTGCCTCACAGCGCTGAGGACCCGGGTTTGATTCTGGCCCGGGGTCACTGTCCGTGTGGAATTTGCACATTCTTCCAGTGTCAGCGTGGGTCTCACCCCCACAACCCAAAGATGTGCAGGGTAGGTGGATTGGCCACGCTAAACTGCCCCTTAATTGGAAAATAAATAAATGGGTACTCTAAATTTATTTTTAAAAAGTTTCGTCTCTCCAAGTACAGTCCCAATCTCTCCAATCTATCCCCATAACTGAAGTTTCTCATCCCTGGAACCATTCTTGTAAAACCTCTTCTGCACTCTCTCCAATGTGTTCACATCCTTCGTATCGTGTGGTGCTCAGAACAGTACACACTATTCCAACTGCTTTATTAACTGTTCTCTCCACCTGTCCTGCCACCTTCAATCTAGGCACATATACACCCAGGTTCCTCTGCTCCTGCACCCGCTTTAAGAATTTTACCCCTTATTATGTATTGTCTCTCCATGTTCTTCTATTAAATGCATCACCTCACACTTCTCCACATTGAACTTCATCTGCCACACATCTGTCCACTCCACCAACTTGTCTATCTCCCTTTGAAGTCCCACATGGTTCTCTTTACGGTTTACAATACGTCCAAGTTTTGTGTCATCCCCAAACTTCGAAACTGCCCCATGCACACCAAGATCTAGATAATTAATATGTATCAGGAAGAGCAAGGGTCCCAATACCGCCCACTGGGGAACACCACTACAAACTTTAAACCATTCTCCAGCCTGAAAAATATCCATTGACCATATTCTCTAC
This sequence comes from Scyliorhinus torazame, assembly GCF_047496885.1. Lineage (NCBI taxonomy): Eukaryota > Metazoa > Chordata > Chondrichthyes > Carcharhiniformes > Scyliorhinidae > Scyliorhinus > Scyliorhinus torazame. Next base: position 89,865,202 of record NC_092719.1, read on the forward strand.
TTCCTATTATTCAGCCAATTTTATATCCACATTGTTACTGTCACTTTTATTCCATGAACTATCACTTTTCTCACACGTCTGTTGTGTGGTACTGTATTGAATGTCTTCTGAAAATCCATGTAAACCACATCAACAGTATTACCCTCATTGACCCTCTCTGTTACCTCCTCAAAAAACTTCAGCATGTTAGTTAAACCTGATTTCCCCTTTAGAAATCTATCACAGGGAATGGGCTGGGAACCAAATTTATGGGGTTGGGATGTTCCCGCGAATGGGTGATGGGCATCGCTGGTTCGACCAGAATTCATTGCCATTCCTAATTGCCCTCGAGAAGGTGGTGGTAAGCTGCCTTCTTGAACAGCTGCAGTCCATGTGATGTAGGTATACCACAGTGCTGTGAGGGAGGGAGTTCCAGGGTTTTGACCCAGTGACAGTGAAGGAACTGCCGATATATTTCCAAGTCAGGATGGTGAGTGACTCGAAGGGGAGCTTCCAGGTGGTGGGACCCTAGGTATCTGCTGCCCTTGTCCTTCTAGATGGTAATGGTTGCCGAAGGAGCCTTGGTGAGTTCCTGCAGTGCATCTTATAGATGGTTGGACCTCAAAGGCAATGGTCTCAGGATTACTACCAGGGCAGCACTGTAGCACAAGTGGCTAGTGTAGCCATCTAAGATGGCCACCTGCAAAGGACCATGGGAATTATGCCCAACCCAGGACTCAGAGAGATACAGAGCCTATGTGTATCTGAAACACAGGTAACCAGGCCTGATCGAAACCCCCGCTCGTTTGCATTTCAATGGCCCATTTGCCCAGGACAATAGAACTCCACTCAAGCAACCGGTACAGCTGCAGACTGATCGGCGCCACTCCCTTTACTCAGAAAGCCCAACTGCCAAGGTCAATGACCGCTAAGGACCCGCCCAGCTACCAAGGCACCCGCACCTTTATTGGCCGAAATCGAAGGCAGTGATCGCCGAGCAGAAACTTATAGCCAAGTTCCGCACACATGAGTGCGGCCTCAACCGGGACCTGGGATTCATGTCACATTACATTCATCCCCCACCATCTGGCCTGCGAAATCCTACCAACTGTCCTGGCTTGAGACAATTCACACCTCTTTAACCTGGGGTTACCCCATCTCTGGATCTGTAAAGATTTAATCACCTGCTAATGCTCGCATTCCTAGCATTGTTTGGCATCTTTGAATTTGTCTATATATGTGTTTCTGGAACAGACCTCTTCATTCACCTGAGGAAGGAGCAGCGCTCCGAAAGCTAGTGACATCGAAACAAACCTGTTGGACTTTAACCTGGTGTTGTAAGACTTCGTACTGTGCTCACCCCAGTCCAACGCCGGCTTCTCCACATCATATCCTATTCATGTATTTGTCAAGATGTCACTATTGTACCTGCTTCCACCACCTCCTCCGACAGCGAGTTCCAGGCACCCACTACCATCTGTGTAAAAAGCTTCCCTCGCACATCTCCACTAAGCTTTGCCCCTTGCACCTTAAACTTCTGTCTCCTAGTAATTGACTCTTCCACCCTGAGAAAAAGCTTCTAACTATCCACTCTGTCCATGCTCCTGATAATTGTGTCGATTTCCATCAGGCTTCTCCTCAACCTCCGTCATTCCAGTGAGGACAAACCAAGTATCTCCAACCTGTCCTCACAGCTAATGCCCTCCATACTAGGCAACACCCTGGTAAACCTCTTCTGTACCCTCTCCAAAGCCTCCACATCCTTCTGGTAGTGTGGCGATCAGAATTGAACACTATACTCCAAGTGTGGCCTAACTAAGGTTCTATACAGCTGCAGCATGACTTGCCAATTTTTATACTTCATGCCCCGGCCGATGAAGGCAAGCATGCCGCATGCCTTCTTGACTACCTTCTCTACCTGTGTTGTCACTTTCAGTGACCTGTGGACCTGTACACCTAGATCCCCCTGCCTGTCAATACTTTTAAGTGTTCTGCCATTTACTGTATATTTCACTCCTGAATTCGACATTTCAAAATGCATTATCCCACATCCATCTACCATTTCTCCACCTAAGTCTCTAACCGATCTATATCCTGCTGTATCCTCTGACAGTCCTCATCTCTATGTGCAATTCCACGAACCTTTGTGTCGTCCACAAGCTTACTAATCAGACCAAATATATTTTCCTCCAAATCATTTACATATACTACAAACAGCAAAGGTCCCAGCACTGATCCCTGCAGAACACCACTAGTCACAGCCCTCATTCAGAAAAGCACCCTTCCATTGCTACCCTCTGTCTTCTATGACCAAGCCAGTTCAGTATCCATATTGCCAGCTCACCTTTGATCCCTTGTGACTTCACCTTCTGTACCCTGTCAAAGGTATGTAGGAAGAGGATCTGTGGGGGAGAGTTCGCAGAGAATCGCCAGGCTCCGGCACCACCTTGCATCAATAGCAGGATGTATCGGATGAATATGTTGCTGAAGAGATAGTGTGAGGGGGCAGGTTTCGGATTCCTGTGGCATTGGGACCATGTTTGGGGAGGTGGGACCAGTACAAACTGGGTGGGTATTACCTGGGCAGGACCAGGACCGATGTCCGAGGGGGATTATTTGCTAGAGTGAGTGGGGAGGGTTGAAACTAAAAAGGCAGGGGGATGTGAACCTATGCAAGGAGTCAAAGGAGGAGGAAATCAGGACAAAAACAAAAGACAGAAAGGGGAATAAGGAAATTGATAGGCAGAAAAACCAAGGGTCAGATTCAAACAGGCCACAGTGAAAAAAGACAAGTTTAAAGGCTTTGTGCCTTAACGAGTGGAGCATTCGCAATAAAACGGTTGAACTAAACGTGCAAATAGACGTAAATGATTATGATATAGTCGGGATTACAGAGACATGGCTGCAGGGTGACCAGGGATGGGAAAATGAACATCTGGGGGTATTCAGTATTTAGGAAAGACAGACAAGTAGAATCAGTATGGGTAGAGTTGAGAAATATCAAGGGGCAAAACTCATTAAAGGGCTTCTTATACAGACCCCCAATCTGCAGTGGTGATGTTGGGAATGGTATTAAACGGGAAATTAGAGATGCACGCGATAAAGGAACATCTGTAATTATGGGTAACTTTAATCTGCATACAGAATGTGCAAATTGGTTATCGGTTAGGATTGTATTCATTGGAATTCAGAAGAATGAGGGGGGATATCATAGAAACCTAATAAATTTAGAGTACCCAATGTTTTTTTTCCAATTAAGGGGCAATTTAGCATGGCCATCCACCTAACCTGCACATCTTTTGAGTTGTGGGGGTGAGACCCACACAGATACGGGGAGAATGTGCAAACTCCATATGGACAGTGACCTGGGGCCGGGATTGAACCTGGGTCTTCAGCACCGTGTGGCAGCAGTGCTAGCCACTGGGCCGCCCTAGAAACCTAAAAGATTCTAACTGGACTAGACAGGGTAGATGAAATATGATGTTCCTAATATTTTGGGGGTGTCCAGAACCTGGGGTCACAGTCTGAGGAAACAGGGTGGACCATTTAGGACAGAGATGAGGAGAAATTTATTCACCCAGAGAGTGGTGAGCCTGTGGAATTTGTTATCACAGGAAATAATTGAAGCCAAAACATTGTATATTTTCAAGATTCAGATAGAGAGACCACTTCGGGCGAAGGGGATCATTGATGAAGCAGATGAAGATGGTTGGGCCCAGGACACTACTCTGATGAACTCCTGCAGTGATATCCTGGAGCTGAGATGATTGACCTCCAACCACCACAACCATCTTCCTTTGTGTCAGATATGACTCCAACCAGCAGAGTTTTCCCGAATGAAAAAATGAAATGAAAAGAAAATCGCTTATTGTCACAAGTAGGCTTCAAATGAAGTTACTGTGAAAAGCCCCTAGTCGCCACATTCCGGTGCCTGTTCGGGGAGGCTGTTACGGGAATTGAACCATGCTGCTGGCCTGCCTTGGTCTGCTTTCAAAGCCAGCGATTTAGCCCAGTGTGCTAAACCAGCCCAGTGACTTCAGTTTTTCTAGAACATCTTGATGCCATTCTTGCTCAAATGCTGCCTTGATGTCAAGAGCAGTCACTCTCACTTCACCTTTTGAATTCAGCTCTTTTGTACATGTTTTAACCAAGGCTGTAATGAGGTCAGGAGCTGCGTGACCCTGATGGAACTCAAACTGAGCATCTGTGTGCAGGTCATTATTAAGCAAGTGTCGCTTGATGGCACTGTTAATGGCCCCTTCGATCACTTTATTGATGATCGAGAGTAGGTTGATGGGGCAGTTTAACGCCAGCCATGACCTAAGGATGTCTCAAAGTACTTTACTGCCACAACACGTCCATCTCTTTTTAAGGAGTTGTCTTTGGATATTTGGTGCTGAATCTCAGTTCTGTCTGTACTGCAGAATCTCAGTTTAATGACTTTCAGCATTTTGCTGCATCACTCTACAACCTTTAATGAGGTTAACATTTTGTACACCAATGAGGTGATTGGGTAATTAGTGGCTGTATAGATCACAGAAACTTGATGAATAGTGAGGCAGATTGAGACGGTATCCTGCCATAATCACATCCTGCCTTTACTCAGAAATATTCATAAAATCTTGCAATACAGAATGAGCTTATTTTTAATTCCTATGCTGGCCTTTTAAAAGGGCAATTGTGCTTGGTCCCATAACCCGCTTTTTATCTGTAACTCATTTATACTAGCCTCTACCACTCTGGGAGATTGTCCATCATTAGTGAAATCTCTCGCACTCGCCCTTCCCTTATCACATTCCATCTAAAGGAATAATAAAACTAATTTCTCTGAACTAATCAGGTCAAAGGGAACTACGGGCCCATCATTCCCCCTACTGAATTAGAAATAAACAACTTCAACACTTTAATCCTGGAAACATTTACTCTCTTTCTAATATAATTAGAGATAATAAATGAAACATTGCACATATGTTTAGTAGTAAGAAGTCTTACAACACCAGGTTAAAGTCCAACAGGTTTGTTTGGAATCACTAGCTTTCGGAGCACAGCTTATTCATCGGGTGATGAAGGAGCAGCGCTCCGAAAGCTAGTGATTCCAAACAAACCTATTGAACTTTAACCTGGTGTTGTAAGACTTCCTACTGTGCCCACCCCAGTCCAACACCGGCAAATCCACATCATATCGTTAATACTCTAAGGACAGGTTTTAATATTCATAGAAAAGCAGAACACGGCGAATGCTGGGAATTTGAAATAAAAACCAAAAGTGCTGGGACTACTCAGCAGGTCTGGCAGCATCTGTGGAGAGAGTCCTTATTTTTTTAAATTATTTTTATTCAGAAGATTTTCAATTATCACATATAAAATGGTCAAATTTATACAATTTTTATTAAAATATTCCCACCTAACCCAGATTTACCCAGAATTCCCCACCCCTCCTAGCCACATACCCCTAATTGCCGACAACAACCAGCTCCTTAAAGAAGGCAATGAACAGCAACCCCACCTTGAGTAAAACCTTCCTCCCATCCCCTTATGGCATACTTTATCTTTTCCAAATGCAGGAATTCCAACAACGCCCAAACCACGCCGAAATCTTAGGTGGCACTGATGCCCTCCATCTAAGTAAGACTTGCCTCTGGGCTATTAGAGAGGCGAAGGCCAAGACATCAGCCTTCTTTCCATTCTGCAGCCCCGGCAAGTCCAACACTCCAAAGATTGCCACCATTGGGCACTGCTCCACTCTAACTAAAATACAAGACTGTGCTGACCATGCTGCCCGTCTAACCTAAAATCTTTTACGCTTCTGGGGTCCATATCCCTCTATTCCAATCCGATTCATATATTTTTTAAGACATTGCTTAAATGTCACCTGCTTTCACCACCATCTCTGGCAGTAATTTCCAGGCACCCACTACCCTCTGTGTAAAAAAACTTTCCTTGCACATCTGCGCTAAACTTTGCCCCTCGCACCTTAAAACCTATGTCCCCTAGTAATTAACTCTTCCATCCTGAGAAAAAGCTTCTGACTATCCAATCTGTCCAGGCCTCTCATAATTTTGTAGACCTCTATCAAGTCGCCCCTCAATCTCTGTCGTTCCAATGAGAACAAACCGAGTTTATCCAACCTCTCCTCATAGCTGCCGTGGTGGGCAGCACGGTAGCATTGTGGATAGCACAATTGCTTCACAGCTCCAGGGTCCCAGGTTCGATTCCGGCTTGGGTCCCTGTCTGTGCGGAGTCTGCACATCCCGTGTGTGCGTGGGTTTCCTCCGGGTGCTCCGGTTTCCTCCCACAGTCCAAAGATCTGCAGGTTAGGTGGATTGGCCATGATAAATTGCCCTTAGTGTCCAGATTGTACATATTGTATTATATGTATTTGTTGCAGTAATGTTTTATAAGTCTGGGTTAGTGTATGTATATAATCTTTATTGTCACAAGTAGGCTTACATTAACACTGCAATGAAGTTACTGTGAAAAGCCCCTAATTGCCACACTGCCGCACCTGATTGGGTACACGGAGGGAGAATTCAGAATGTCCAAATTACCTAACAGAACGTCTTTCGTGACTTGTGGGAGGAAACCGGAGCACCCGGAGGAAACCCACGCAGACACAGGGAGAACGTGCAGACTCTACACAGACAGTGACCCAAGCCGGAATCAAACCCAGAACCCTGGCGCTGTGAAGCAGCAGTGCTAGCTATTGTGCTACCATCCCGTCCTATACCCGCTGTAATAATATTTTTTTAAATCCTGGTTTAAAAGGCCGACTTTGTGGTTGCAGAAAATGCAATTATGATGTCGAAAAGTGAGATAATCTTTTTTTTAAAGCCATGGTTATGTTTACAAGGTGAGGCCTAATGGGTTTTTGTTATGATTTCTGGAGAGTAGATAATTACAGACATTGTGTTTAAACTTAAGTAGGTCATGGAATTGGAGTGGGATGAAGATTTTTACAAAATAAATTTAGAATACCCAATTATTATTTTTTTCCAATTGAGGGGCAATTTAGCATGGGCAATCCACCTAACATGCACATTTTTGGGTTGTGGGGGTGAAACCCACACAGACAAGGGGAGAATGTGCAAACTCCACACAGGCAGGAATCGAACCCGGGTCCTCAGCGCCACAGGAGTGGGATGAGATAATGTAATTAATGGGAGAAGCCAGATGTGTTGCCGTCAGTTTTGAGTTTGTTTCTTGAAGCTGTGAGCTGAACAACACCTTTTGCAAAAGGCTGTCAGATTGAGCAGAAGTCTGATATAGACAAGTATCTGCAGGCTGTTTCCTGATGGGATCTCTCTCTCTCTTCAAGCAGTCTTTTAAAATAACTCTTTATCCAGAACCCGGCATTTCATCCTATGTTTGCCAATATTATTTAAAAGTGATTTTATATTAATAATAATCTTTATTGTCACAAGTAGGCTTACATTAATACTGCAATGAAGTTATTGCGAAAATCCCCTAGTCTCCACATTTCGGCGCCTGTTCGGGTACACAGAATGTCCAATTCTCCTAACAGCACGTTTTTTGGGACTTGCGGGAGGAAACTGGAGCACCCGGAGGAAACCCATGCAGACACAGAGAACATGCAGACTCCGCACAGATAGTGACCCAAGCCGGGAATCGAACCTGGGACCCTGGTGCTGTGAAGCAACAGTGCTAACCACTGTGCTTGTCAGGTTTTGACCTGTGATGGGTTTTACTTAGAGATGATATCAGCTCGAAGTTAAAGTGTTTCCTGGCAATACATCTTCACAGATTGAAATTAATGTTGAAACTCAAACCCTGATTTATGAACTAATTCAAAATCATCGGCCATTTCTGCTGTCAATCTAGCAGTTTTAACCCTTTGCTCTTCCACATGAGTTCTCATGAGTATGGGAAGCGAATCTTTAAATTCGTCCAAAATAACTGTTTCCCTCCGAGCTTAATACGTTTGGTCTATTTTTAATAAAATTGTTTTGTTTGATTCTTTTAAATTCTGTTTACGCCTGACCTGTGTTCTTTCATTAAATTTCTAAACTTTTGTCTGTAGGCTTCTGGCACTATTTCATATGCACTTAATATGGCTTTTCTCACTTCATCATAATCCTTATATACCTCCTCTGAAAATGATTGCAAATACTTCACTGGAGCTACCGACCAACTTTGTTTGAACCAACACTGCCCACATGGTCTTTGGCCAATTCAATTGTTTAGCCACTTTCTCAAATGAGATTTAAAAAATGGCTTCCATATCTTTCTTGTGGCACTCCTTGAATATTTTTAAACATATCCCCACAAGGCCTTTGACTAGGACGTGTTAATCCTTTCTCTAGACTTTCCTTAACTTCTGTCTTTAACTCCAACATTTTAAGTTGATATTCTCTATTCCTTTCCAACTTCGTCTCCTTCATTTTCATTTTGTGATTCAAATTCTCAGCGGCTTACATATTTATTCACACAGTCCTTGGGAGAGGAGCTTTCAGAAGTCAGTCTGGGAAACACACCTCCTTTCCTCTGAGCAGAACTCTAAAAATGAAACTAAAAACAGACACAGAGCAGGGCTGAAAACAAAACTAAAAAAAGAACCAGCTCCTCCCATGGGTGACATCACAGCCTGCCTAGCTGTTAACCTCTTAACCACAGCTTTAACAGACACATATAAGCCAGAATTCTCTGGCTGTTGGGATTCTTTTTTTCCGACGGCGTGGGGTGGCTTCAATGGGAAATCCCCATGACCAGCGGCAGGAAAAAAGTGTGATGAATGTAGGAATTTCAGATGTATTGTATTATAGGTATTGGGTGCAGTCAGGGTTAAAAGCCTGAATTAGCGTTTGTGTCACTGCTGCAATCATGTTTCAAAAGAAATCCTAGTTTGAAAGGCAAGTATATTTTGCAAGCTAGGGGTGCAATCGCAGCATCATAAAATGCTTGAGCTAATGGAGTTTTGTTTGCATTAAGAAGGATTCCTTGTGGTGTTAATTAGATTTCAGCTTGGTAAGGTGATGTCATTATTGGGTGGGTGGAGCTATCAGGCATTTTGTCGGACAAGCAGGTCAGGTTAGTTCTGGATAAAGCTGTGACCACAAGTCTGGTTTTGCTCCATGCAGTTCAGTTAAAAAAGATTCACAGAATTTAAAGCAGTGTAGACTTGTCTGAGAGCATGGGGAAGCTGAAACAAGGCGAGAAACAGCTTCTGATGACATACAGCCTGACTTTCTGCATGGGTCTGACAGGAGTCAGATCTGGTCTTTAAAGCAGCGTCAAAAGATTGCTCTTTCTCAAAGAACATCTCTGTAAAGCAGGCATTCCTGAATGCCATTGGTAGTTACAGCAAATTCAGAGCTGAGATGGTTTTATTCCTTATTGTTTAAGTGGGAATAAAGATAACAATTAAGGGTATTGTATTCACTGTATTGAGAAGTATTGTTTAAGGGGTAATTGAGTATCTCCTGGTGTGATACTAAAGATTCTAATTGTTTGTTTTAATATACTGTATCTCTATTTCTTTGTGAAATCACTCCTGCAACAAAGTATCTTTTCCTAACAGTCTTACGAAATTCAAATAAAATATTGGGATTTCTGTCCAGTATCCTAGCCACTGTTAGGGTCTTGTCTGGGATCAACATAGAAAGAATCCCGCTGCAAGCGAATGGTGCGCTGCTGAGAAATATGCGGTTGGGGGACGCAGACTTCTGTTATGGGCAGGGTTTAGAAAACACCAAAGTATATCATGGAGTTCACCTGACCTCCAACTGTTTATAGATTTTGGTTATGAGGAGCATAAGGGCCTACCTTTCAGGTGTTACTCAACAAGGCCTTAAGCACTTTAAATCAAAAACAAAGTTTATTCTACGAATTCAGCTAACATTTTATAAACCCACAGTAAACATTTTTATCAACTACAAACATAAATACCCCACACAGCTACAGTACTCTATATATAACCCTTAGTAACTTCCCTTTACTGTTTCACTCCAGTAACAACATCCATTATTCAGACAAAATTTTACCACAAAACAGTAGGTTTGAATTCCTTCCAGAACATAGTTATTACTTTGAAGTTATCAAGTGATCTGGAGACACCTTTTTAATATGCAGAGAGAGAGAGAGACTCCAAGATCCTTGTAGTCTGAATCCAGCTTCCAACTGTCTGAACCGAAAGTAAAACTCAGAGCCACAGCTTCCAGCTCAAAACGAAAGTAAAAACCAGAGCTACCGCCCAGCTCCACCCACACAATGACATCACTGCAGCCGTTTGAGAAGACGAACAGTTCTTAAAGGGCCATTCCCATGACACTTCTACCGATAATCTGGATACCTTGACCTAAGTTCTTTTGATCACATTACTGCAATAGACACATAATACAATATATCTCAAAATATCCTACATTCGTCACAATATATCATGTACATTATAGAGCATATATAGTCCTATATTTTGCCCATTATATCATATACATTACGTAGTGTCATTTATGAATCGTATCAATGGTATCTGTGGGAGGCACAGTTTATTCGCAGCACCAGGGTCCCAGTTCGATTCCCGGCTTGGGCCACTGTCTGTGGAGTCTGCACGTTCTCCCCGTGTCTGCATGGGTTTCCTCCGGGTGCTCTGGTTTGCTCCCACAAGTCCCGAAAGATGTGCTGTTAGGTGAATTGGACATTCTGAATTCTCCCTCAGTGTACCGGAACAGGCACCGGAGTGTGGCGACTGGGGGATTTTCACAGTAACTTCATTGCAGTGTTAATTTAAGCCCACTTGTGACACTAATAGAGATTATGGGCTGGATCCTTCCGCCCCACCCGTCGCAAGGGGAGGAGCCATGGGTGCAGGGTAGTCGGTGATTCCATTGTGGTGTTGGCTGGTGGGGGGAGTCCCTCAGTGATGGGGCAGGGAGGGTCGTGTGGATGGTGGTGCTGGCTGGTCTCTGTACTGCAGTCACCCAGAAATTAGAAGTGGTTTTAATTCTGCTAACTTTTCCTTGGTAACTATTGCTGTAAGACAGTCAGAACCATTTAAAGTTTGTGATTTAAATCATACTTTCAGGTGGATCCCAGTGCAGGGGACAGGGACAAAGGGACACAGACTATCCTTACTAAGAGCAACTGCATGCTGCTCAGCAAACAAGATCATATTACACTCAGTGTCCATGACTGGTTCTTGGACAGTGTAGGCTTTATCTGCCCAACGTATTGGACACTGCTAAATCTGAGCTCCGACCGTCGCTGACACTGCAGTGGTGCCAGTGATTAAGACAGTTACCAAGACTGGTGCTGATCCCATTGAATTGGATGTTTTCTTGCAATCTGATTACTTTGTAATGCACCATTGTCTCCTGGGCAGCAGTGTTGCCATGGTGAAGGGGCAGCAGATGTGCTTTGAATAGGAACAATTTCAGTCTGTGATGCTGCCTCTCACTGATAACATAGATAATTCAACCCAGTCAGTGCAGACGTGCATACTCATTAGATTCAACCCAACAAACACCACAAGGCAGCATTTAGCTGGCAAATCCTCAATCAAATATAGAAACCATTTACAAGCATTGTAACAATTGAGTCGGATTTCCGTGTGAGGACATCATTCCATCTGTAACATTAATTGTAATCTTCCCAGCTAGATTGAAAGTTCCTGCTCTGTTGGAAGTGATTTGTTCAATCCAGCTCTTTGTATTTCCCCTTTCAGACTCCAGTTTCCCACTTGGTTGGATGTAATGAATCCCACAACACATGTTGAAGTGCAGGGAGTCCGAACCGATATTTATCCATCAACCAACAACGACCTGCATTAATATAGGACCTTTAATGTAGAAAAAGATCCGAAGGCAGATGCAATAGCGTTAACAAGCAAAATTTAACCCAGACATCCAGACAGTGAGCGAAGCTAAAGACAAAACTTTAAGAAGCATCATAAAATGGAGGGAGAGATTAAAAGGTTTGGGGAGGGTTTTCAAAGGTTAGGCTCCAAACAACTGAAGATGCAGCTGCCAACATAACAGATTTTCTGGTTATTTATTCAGTTGTTGTTTCTCTGACACCATTTCCATGGCTGCCTGTCCACCATCCCGTGTAGATGGAAAGGTGATGATGAGGTTTTGTGGGAGCTTGATGTGCACAGAATGGTCGCCACATTTGCTACATTACAACAGTTACTACACTTAAAGTATTGAATTGACGAGAAATCATTATTAGACATGCTGAACATTGTATATTTCAGAGAGGGGAGGTTTGTATATTTCAGTGTCGGGGTTTGTATATTTCAGTGAGGGGGGTTTGAATATTTCAGTGAGGGTGTTGTATATTTCAGTGACGGGGTTTGTATATTTCAGTGAGGGGGGTTTATATATTTCAATGACGGGGTTTGTATATTTCAGTGAGGGGGGTTTGTATATTTCAGTGACGGGGTTTGTATATTTCAGTGACGGGGTTTGTATATTTCAGTGAGGGATTTGTACATTTCAGTGAGGGGGTTTGTGCATTTCAGTGAGGGGGTTTGTACATTTCAGTGAGGAGGTTTGTACATTTCAATGAGGGGGTAGATGTACATTTCAGTGAAGGGGGTTGTATATTTCCGTGAGGGGAGTTTGTCTATTTCCGTGAGGGGAGTTTGCATATTTCAGTGAGGGATGTTTGTATATTTCAGTGAGGGGAGTTTGTATATTTCAGTGACGGGGTTTGTATATTTCAGTGACGGGGTTTGTACATTTCAGTGAGGGGGTTTGTGCATTTCAGTGAGGGGGTTTGTACATTTCAGTGAGGGGGTTTGTACATTTCAATGAGGGGGGAGATGTACATTTCAGTGAAGGGGGTTGTATATTTCCGTGAGGGGAGTTTGTCTATTTCCGTGAGGGGAGTTTGTATATTTCAGTGAGGGATGTTTGTATATTTCAGTGAGGGGAGTTTGTATATTTCAGTGAGGGGAGTTTGTATATTTCAGTGAGGGGGGTTTGTATATGTCAGTGAGGGGGGTTTGTATATTTAAGTGAGGGGGGTTTGTATATTTAAGCGAGGTGGATTTGTATATTTCAGTGAGGCGGGTTGTATATTTCAGTGAGGGGGGTTTGTATATTTCAGTGAGGGAGAGTTGTATATTTCAGTGAGGGGGAGTTGTATATTTTAGTGGGGGGGTTTGTATATTTCAGTGAGGGGCGGTTGTATATTTCAGTGAGGGGGGTTTGTATATTTAAGTGAGGGGGGTTTGTATATTTAAGTGAGGGGGGTTTGTATATTTCAGTGAGGCGGGGTGTATATTTCAGTGAGGGGGGTTTGTATATTTCAGTGAGGGGGAGTTGTATATTTCAGTGAGGGGAGTTGTATATTTTAGTGGAGGGGGTTGTATATTTCAGTGAGCGGGGTTTGTATATTTCAGTGAGGGGTGTTGTATATTTCAGTGAGGAGGGGTATATTTCAGTGAGCGCTGTTTGTACATTTCAGTGAAGGGTTTTGTACTCTTCAATGAGGGAGTTTGGACATTTCAGTGAGGGGGTTTGTACATTTTGCCCACAATTGAAATAAGGCTCACTGGTCTATAGTTACCGGGGTTTTCTCTACTCCCCCTCTTGAACAAGGGGACAACATTTGCTATCCTCCAGTCTTCTGGCACTATTCCTGTAGACAAAGATGACTTAAAGATCAAAGCCAAAGGCGCAGCAATCTCCTCCCTTGCTTCCCAGAGAATCCTAGGATAAATCCCATCCGGCCCAGGGGACTTACCTATTTTCACACTTTCCAGAATTGTTAACACCTCCTCCTTATGAACCTGAAGCCCTTTCTAATCTAGAAGCCTGAATCTTAGTATTCTCCTCAACAACATTGTCTTTTTCTTGTGTGAATACTGACGAAAAATATTCATTTAGCACCTCTCCTATCTCCTCGGACTCCAAGCACAACTTCCCACTATGGTCCTTGACTGGCCCTACTCTTACACTAGTCATTCTTTTATTCCTGACATATCTATAGAAAGCCTTAGGGTTATCCTTGATCCTACTTGCCAAATACTTCTCATGTCCCCTCCTGGCTCTTCTTAGCCTCTCTCTTTAGGTCCTTCCTAGCTAACTTGTAACTCTCGAGCGCCCTAACTGAACCTTCATGTCTCATCTTTACATAAGCCTCCTTCTTCCTCTTGACAAGTGTTTCGACTGCCTTAGTAAACTGCGGTTCCCTTGCTCGACCACTTCCTCCCTGCCTGACAGGTACATACTTATCAAGGACACGCAGTAGCTGTTCCTTGAACAAGCTCCACATTTCCATTGTGCCCATCCCCTGCAGTTTTCCTCTCCATCCAATGCATCCTAAGTCTTGCCTCATCGCATCATAATTGCCTTTCCCCCAGATATAACTCTTGCACTGCGGTATACACCTATCCCTTTCCATCACTAAAGTAAACATAATCGAATTGTGGTCACTATCACCAAAGTGCTCAACTATCTCCAAATCTAACACCTGTCCTGGTTCATTACCCAGTACCAAATCCAATATGGCCTCGCCTCTCGTTGGCCTATCTACATACTGTGTCAGGAGACCCTCCTGCACACATTGGACAAAAACGGACCCATCTAAAGTATTCGAACTATAGTGTTTCCAGTCAATATTTGGAAAGTTCAAGTCCCCCATAACAACTACCCTGTTGCTTTCGCTCCTATCCAGACTCATCTTTGCAATCCTTTCCTCTACATCTCTGGAACTTTTCAGAGGCCTATAGAAAACCCCTAACAGGTTGACCTCTCCTTTCCTGTTTCTAACCTCAGCCCATACTACCTCAGTAGACGAGTCCTCATCAAATGTCCTTTCTGCCACCGTAATAGTGTCCTTGACTAACAATGCCACCCCTCCCCCTCTTTTACCACCTTCCCTGAGCTTACTGAAATATCTAAACCCCGGCACCTGCAATTCCTGTCCCTGCTCTATCCATGTCTCCGAAATGGCCACAACATCGAAATCCCAGGTACCAACCCATGCCGCAAGTTTACCCACCTTATTCCGGATGCTCCTGGCATTGAAGAAGACACACTTTAAACCACCTTCCTGCCTGCCGGTACACTCCTGCAACTTTGAAACCTTACTCATGACCTCACTACTCTCAGCCTCCTGTATACTGGAACTACAATTCAGGTTCCCAAGCCCCTGCTGAACTAGTTTAAACCCTCCCGAAGAGCATTAGCAAATTTCCCCCCCAGGATATTGGTACCCTTCTGGTCCAGGTGTAGACCAGTTTGTAGAGGTCCCAACCGACCCCAGAATGAGCCCCAATTATCCAGAAATCTGAAACCCTCCCTCCTGCACCATCCCTGTAGCCACGTGTTCAACTCCTCTCTTTCCCTATTCCTCGTCTCGCTATCACGTGGCACGGGTAACAATCCAGAGATAATAACTCTGTTTGTCCTAGATCTAAGTTTCCACCCTAGCTCCCTGAATTCCTGCCTTACATCCCTATCCCTTTTCCTACCTATGTCGTTGGTACCTATGTGGACCACGACTTGGGGCTGCTCCCCCTCCCCCTTTAGGATACCGAAAACACGATCCAAAACATCACGCACCCTGGCACCTGGGAGGCAACACACCAACCGCGAGTCTCTCTCGTTCGCACAGAATCTCCTATCTATCCCCCTAACTATGGAGTCTCCAATGACTAATGCTCTACTCCTCTCCCCCCTTCCCTTTTGAGCAACAGGGACAGACTCTGTGCCAGAGACCTGCACCCCATGGCTTACCCCTGGTAAGTTGTCCCCCCCCAACAGTATCCAAAGCGGTATACTTGTTATTAAGGGGAATGACCACAGGGGATCCCTGTACTGACTGCTTCCTCCCAGCCCCTCTCACTGTCACCCATCTATCTTTATTCTTCGGAGTAACTACATCCCTGAAGCTTCTATCTATGACCACCTCTGCCTCCCGAATGATCCGAAGTTCATCCAGCTCCAGCTCCAGTTCCCTAATGAAGGCAAGCATTCCGTTTGCCTTCTTGACTATCTTAGAACATAAAACAGTACAGCACAGTACAGGCCCTTCAGCTCACAATGTTATGCCAATCATTTATCCTAATCTAAGATCAACCTAGCCTATACCCCTTCAAATTACTGCCTGTCCAAAGTTGCTTAAATGTCCCAAATGACTCTGACTCCACCCCCTCTGCTGGCATTGCATTCCACACACCCACCTCTCTGTGTAAAGAATCAACCTGACATCTCCCCTATACCTTCCATCATTCACCTTAAAATTATGTCCCCTCGTGACAGCCATTTCCGCCCTGGGGAAAAGTCTCTGGCTATCCACTCTATCCATGCCTTTCATCACCTTGTCCACTTATGTTGCCACTTTCAAAGATCTATGGATATGCATGCCCAGATCTCTCTGACTTTCTGTATTCCTAAGTGTTTTGCCATTTACGGTATTAGACCTCTGTTAGACCTACCAAAATGCATTATCTCACATTTGTCTGTATTAAACTCCATTTGCCGTTTCTCTGCCCAATTCCCCAACCTATCAATGTCCTGCTGTATCCTCTGACAATCCTCAACACTGTCTGCCACTCCACCAACCTTGGTGTCATCCGCGAACTTACTAATCAGACCAGCTACAGTTTCCTCCAAATCATTTATGTAAACTACAAACAACAGAGGCCCCAGCACCGATCCCTGTGGAACACCACTAGTCACAACCTTCCACTCCGAAAAAGCACCCTTATACTGCTGCCCTTTGCCTTCTGTGACCGAACCAGTTCTGTATCCACCTTGCCACCTCACCTCTGATCCCGTGTGACTTCACCTTTTGCGCCAGTCTGCCATGAGGCACCTTGTCAAAGGTTTTACTGAAATCCATGTAAACAACATCCACTGCCCACTCCTCATCAATTATCTTTGTCATCTCCTCAAAAAACTCGATCAGTAATGGTACAACATGCGAATCAAATTGTTTGGGTACATTCTTCATGATTGATTGGTACTGACTATACATTCACCGGTCCTGGACAGCACATCGAAAGTGAGGAGGCACCATGCACTTCACATATGCACTCACTGGGTAGATATGAGGAGCAGATGACGGGAGACACAAGGTTGGCAAACTTTAAACAGAGTAATATTGGGGCTCAGGATGAATCTGTTTCTTCAAAAGGGCAATTATCTAAGTGGGCACAGGTAGCATACATGCCAGAAGGGAACTTCGTGTGGAGCAAGACTACCATAATAGGGAAAGCAGGGAAAACCTCTGGAAAATACGAACGTTGGTTATTTAAAAAAAAAATTAGAGTACTCAATTCTTTTTTTCCCAATTAAGGGGCAATTTAGCATGGTCAGTCTAGGGTTGTGGGGGTGAGACCCACGCAGACACGGGGAGAATGTGCAAACCACACACGGACAGTGACCCGGGGCCTGGATCGAACCCGGTTCTTGGCGCTGTGAGGCAGCAGTGCTAACCACTGCACCACTGTGCTGCCCCACAAAAGTTAGTTAAATGTGCAGGACGATGGACAAGAGGCAAAATCTATGGATTTGCAAAACAATTTAAAGATGTGGAAATCCAAAAAGTGGAACCTCAGTTCTGACACTGAACCGGAAAGTGGCCGTGACCCCAGAAAAAAATCACAAACTTATGGATGAGGTTCTGCTCCTTTAGGAGGAAGATCATATTGTTGCAGTCCAGGAAGGGACAGGGATGGAAGTAAAAGGTTGCAGTTTAACATGAATGAGGCCTAGCGAGCAAGCCAGCAATGTCAATCGAAGTAGAAATCCTCATGGCTGCGAGATTTTTGTAGCTGCCAATGAACTGGAAAATAAGCTATTAAAGGAAACCAAATGGAAAGTGTTAGAAAGTTGGAAGGATTTTGGAATATATACTGAGGTAACTCACAGGGGACACCTCACAGGAAAGGTACTCCCAGACGGCACGGATAAGGCCAAAGTAAAATTAGGAGCCCAAGGATTTGAAGAGCGATTAGGGCATCGGGATGTCAGGGTGGATTCATCTACTGCAGGGGAAGTAAGTTTGAAGATTTTTTTGGGGGCTATTTTAGTATCATACTGAGTTTGGATTTTTGTTTATTGTCACGTGTACCGAGATACAGTGAAAATTATTTTTCTGCAAGCAGCGCAATAGATCATTAAGTACATGAAAAGAAAAGAAAATACAGAATAGGGCAACACAAGGTACAGATTAGGATTAATATTAGTCTTAGAATTAAATTTTAAAAGATTAGAATGATTGTAAGATAAGTGAAAATAGGATCTGTTAGGGAGCGATCGCAGAGAGTCGCCACGATCCGGCGCCATCTTGCTGCAGCTAGCAATGCAACAGAATTCAAGAAATAGCCAGGAGTGCAAATATACTGACATAAAGCTGTATTTTTACAAGAGAGGTTGCAAAGAGAAGTTATTTTGAACCCACCCAAAGAAGCTAGTGATGTGGAAGGTATGGAAATTGAATGGTGTGAATGATGCGTCAAGAGGATAATGTTTTTCTGTGATATCTGACCTGTTGGAAATAGGCTATGTTCAGTTAAAGGTGGGCTCCACAATTTTCTACTGGTACCATAAGGAGAAACTAGCTGGAGTTTTCTTCAAACATGTGGCGCTGCTAGTCAAGAGCAGTATTACGGTGGCGGAGAGGATGCTAGATGGGGACTCTTCTTCCGAGGTAGTATTGGCTGAAGTTAGAAACAGGTAAGGAGAGGTCACCCTGTTGGGAGTTTTTTATAGGCCTCCTCATAGTTCTAGGGATGTAGAGGAAAGGATGGCGAAGATGATTCTGGATATGAGCGAAAGTAACAGGGTAGTTATTATGGGAGACTTTAACTTTCCAAATATTGACTGGAAAAGATATAGTTCGAGTACAATAGATGGGTCGTTTTTTGTACAGTGTGTGCAGGAGGGTTTCCTGAAACAATATGTTGACAGGCCAACAAGAGGCGAGGCCACGTTGGATTTGGTTTTGGGTAATGAACCAGGCCAGGTGTTGGATTTGGAGGTAGGAGAGCACTTTGGGGACAGTGACCACAATTCGGTGACGTTTACGTTAATGATGGAAAGGGATAAGTATACACCGCAGGGCAAGAGTTATAGCTGGGGGAAGGGCAATTATGATGCCATTAGACGTGACTTGGGGGGGATAAGGTGGAGAAGTAGGCTGCAAGTGTTGGGCACACTGGATAAGTGGGGCTTGTTCAAGGATCAGCTACTGCGTGTTCTTGATAAGTATGTACCGGTCAGACAGGGAGGAAGGCGTCGAGTGAGGGAACCGTGGTTTACCAGGGAAGTGGAATCTCTTGTTAAGAGGAAGAAGGAGGCCTATGTGAAGATGAAGTGTGAAGTTTCGGTTGGGGCGATGGATAGTTACAAGGTAGCGAGGAAGGATCTAAAGAGAGAGCTAAGACGAGCAAGGAGGGGACATGAGAAGTATTTGGCAGGAAGGATCAAGGAAAACCCAAAAGCTTTCTATAGGTATGTCAGGAATAAGCGAATGACTAGGGAAAGAGTAGGACCAGTCAAGGACAGGGATGGGAAATTGTGTGTGGAGTCTGAAGAGATAGGCGAGATACTAAATGAATATTTTTCGTCAGTATTCACTCAGGAAAAAGATAATGTTGTGGAGGAGAATGCTGAGCCCCAGGCTAATAGAATAGATGGCATTGAGGTACGTAGGGAAGAGGTGTTGGCAATTCTGGACAGGCTGAAAATAGATAAGTCCCCGGGACCTGATGGGATTTATCCTAGGATTCTCTGGGAGGCCAGGGAAGAGATTGCTGGACCTTTGGCTTTGATTTTTATGTCATCATTGGCCACAGGAATAGTGCCAGAGGACTGGAGGACAGCAAATGTGGTCCCTTTGTTCAAAAAGGGGAGCAGAGACAACCCCGGCAACTATAGACCGCTGAGCCTCACGTCTGTAGTGGGTAAAGTCTTGGAGGGGATTATAAGGGACAAGATTTATAATCATCTAGATAGGAATGATATGATCAGGGATAGTCAGCATGGCTTTGTGAAGGGTAGGTCATGCCTCACAAACCTTATTGAGTTCTTTGAGAAGGTGACTGAACAGGTAGACGAGGGTAGGGCAGTTGATGTGGTGTATATGGATTTCAGCAAAGCGTTTGATAAGGTTCCCCACGGTAGGCTATTGCAAAAAATACGGAGGCTGGGGATTAAGGGTGATTTAGAGATGTGGATCAGAAATTGGCTAGCTGAAAGAAGACAGAGGGTGGTGGTTGATGGGAAATGTTCAGAATGGAGTACAGTCACAAGTGGAGTACCACAAGGATCTGTTCTGGGGCCGTTGCTGTTTGTCATTTTTATCAATGACCTAGAGGAAGGCACAGAAGGGTGGGTGAGTAAATTTGCAGATGATACTAAAGTCGGTGGTGTTGTCGATAGTGTGGAAGGATGTAGCAGGTTACAGAGGGATATAGATAAGCTGCAGAGCTGGGCTGAGAGGTGGCAAATGGAGTTTAATGTAGAGAAGTGTGAGGTGATTCACTTTGGAAGGAATAACAGGAATGCGGAATATTTGGCTAATGGTAAAGTTCTTGAAAGTGTGGCTGAGCAGAGGGATCTAGGTGTCCATGTACATAGATCCCTGAAAGTTGCCACCCAGGTTGATAGGGTTGTGAAGAAGGCCTATGGAGTGTTGGCCTTTATTGGTAGAGGGATTGAGTTCCGGAGTCGGGAGGTCATGTTGCAGCTGTACAGAACTCTGGTCCGGCCGCATTTGGAGTATTGCGTACAGTTCTGGTCACCGCATTATAGGAAGGACGTGGAGGCTTTGGAGCGGGTGCAGAGGAGATTTACCAGGATGTTGCCTGGTATGGAGGGAAAATCTTATGAGGAAAGGCTGACGGACTTGAGGTTGTTTTCGTTGGAGAGAAGAAGGATAAGAGGAGACTTAATAGAGGCATACAAAATGATCAGGGGATTGGATAGGGTGGACAGTGAGAGCCTTCTCCCGCGGATGGATATGGCTGGCACGAGGGGACATAACTTTAAACTGAGGGGTAATAGATATAGGACAGAGGTCAGAGGTAGGTTCTTTACGCAAAGAGTAGTGAGGCCGTGGAATGCCCTACCTGCTACAGTAGTGAACTCGCCAACATTGAGGGCATTTAAAAGTTTATTGGATAAACATATGGATGATAATGGCATAGTGTAGGTTAGATGGCTTTTGTTTCGGTGCAACATCGTGGGCCGAAGGGCCTGTACTGCGCTGTATTGTTCTATGATCTATGTTCTATGTTGAAACATAGGGCAGCATGGTAGCAAAGGCAGCATGGTAGCATTGTGGATAGCACAATTGCTTCACAGCTCCAGGGTCCCAGGCTCGATTCTGGCTTGGGTCACTGTCTGTGCGGAGTCTGCACATCCTCCCCATGTGTGCGTGGGTTTCCTCCGGGTGCTCCAGTTTCCTCCCACAGTCCAAAGATGTGCAGGTTAGGTGGATTGGCCATGATAAATTGCCCTTAGTGTCCAAAATTGCCCTTAGTGTTGGGTGGGGTTACTGGGTTATGGGGATAGGGTGGAGGTGTTGACCTTGGGTAGGGTGCTCTTTCCCAGAGCCGGTGCAGACTCGATGGGCCGAATGGCCTCCTTCTGCCCTGTAAATTCTATGAAATGTTGATGATTTCCTGTGGAGCGGCTCTGTTGAATTTGAGCCACCTTCAAAAAGGGAAGTCAGGTTTCAAGAGCCTTTAAATATATCAGTTTAGATGTTAAACAAAAGGAGTCAGGAGTGATCTTATCTAGAAAGTGTTAATCATATCCCTGTTACTCTGGTTAGATCCTCACAACAAGATAATCCAGTTACCAAGGAGGAAACAGAATAACTCAGATGTCTGGTTGTGCATTCGAACTAGACCTGATGCTCACGATGATGTGTTAAGAGTTAATTACCACGATGAAACATACTTCAGCTGAGCAACTGAAAGCATATAAAACACTAAAATAGTTACATTCGGAAAGATGCATGCTCAGGTTCCCAGCCTTGGGTGAACCAGAAGATATGAGGTTGGCTATTTTTAGTGATGCTTCACACACCAATCTCCCAGATGGGTACTCTAGCACAGAAGGGGGTACTCGAGAGAAAATACTGGAAAATCTCAGCAGGTCTGGCAGTATCTGTAGGGAGAGAAAAGAACTAACATTTTGAGTCCGATGACGCTTTGTCAAAGCGAACAGACAGAGAAAGTGGGAAATATTTATACTGTGGAGTGAGAATGAAAGATGAGTCAGAACCACAGAAACCCAGGGAAACGGGGTGGTAATGGCCACAGAAAACAAGGGGAAAGAGTGCTAAGGGCAGTCCCCAGAGAGAACAAAAGATGTGAAAGGCCAAACAGCAGAGAAACTTAATCTCAGAGGGTGAGCTGTAGATGTGGGGGGAGGGGAAGGGGGAAGCAAAGAGGAGAAAGGGTAAGGATAGGTGGATAAGATGGGGGAGGGTGTTTAATGTATATTAAGAAAGACAAGAAAGAAAGAAATGGTAAAAGACAGTTAAAATGAAATGGTATGAAAAAAAATGGGTCGAGATGGGGTTGAGCTAATCACCTGAAGTTGTTGAATTCGATGTTGAGACCGGAAGGCTGGAGCATGCCTAACCAGAAGATGAGATGCTGTTCCTCCAATTTGCGTTGAGCTTCACTAGAACATTGTAGCAGGCCAAGGACAGACATGTGGGCATGGGAGCAGGGTCTTGTGTTAAAATGGCAAGCAATGGGAAGATCAGTGGAATGAGTGTTTTGGGCCTGGGATATTAAGCATGTAAGAGGTAAAGGGGCAGATGTTACACTTGTGTTAAAATGGCAAGCAATTCCAGGTTAAGCAGCGTTTCACTTGCATCTCGTCCAATTTGGTCTACTGCATTCGCTGCTCCCAATGTGGTCTCCTCTATATCGGAGTGACCAAACGCAGATTGGGTGATTGCTTTGCTGAGCACCTTCGGTCTGTGCGCATTAAGGACACTGACCTTCCCGTTATTAATTTACAGCTGACTCCAAATGAAAAGACTACACTGCTAAACTTGCTGAACCTGACCTGTGACAGCACATTAAAAACATATCAAATGTCCATGAAGCTGTCAGCATTCTGGAGTAGCATCTCCCAGGAGTATCCAGTGCTGAGTAAAACAAGCATTTTGTTGCTATTGCCCTTCATAACGACCTAGATGTGGGAGGTTGGATTTTCCATTCTCACAAAGATGAAGCCAGCACAAAGGAGCCGGCTGAAGTCTGCACCTGGTATGCGCATTGCTCTCTCCTCCTGTGAACCTGATTGGAGTGAGATTGTTAGGACCAAGCAGGCTCCCCTTTCGCATTAAAGGGATGCAAACATGGCATGCCTCGCGGAGGCCGGCTGGCATGGGTGCCAAAGGTTGGCCAGTTAGCAAAAGTGGGTCGCAGGAAAAAACTGTTTGAAAAGCACTGTATTAGAAGAGGGACGTCTTGTGTTATAATGATGAAAAAAAAAATGAATTTCTGTTTCTTTTATAATGGCTTGTGTATAATTGGGAAAGGAATTACAGAATTCATAGATGTGAAAATGTGGGGTCATTTTCTTTTCAAAACTCAAGGAAAAGATGGGGATATTTTATTTATTAAGCGCTGAACAGTCATTTAAAAAGGATAAAAACAAACTACGCACATCATCGTGGCTAGTAATCGGCAACAAAGAGGTGCCATGCCATACACAGCCAAGCACCATTGTGCTACAGAAGATAGGCACAGAACACAAAGCCACAACAGTGCATCAATGCAATGAAAAGCCCCCAAAACACTTAATCATTAAAAAGGCAACCGAGGGAAAGCGGAGAATCTGTCAAAGACAGCATGGTAGCACAGTGGTTAGCACAGTTGCTTCACAGCTCTCGGGTCCCAGGTTAGATTCCCGGCTTGGGTCACTGTCTGTGCGGAGTCTGCACTGATTTGTTATGTTCTAGGTGTAACATAAGCGGCTTCCTTGTGGTGCACTTGACAAAGGAAGGTTCAGACGTGGAGATAACTTCAACACGTTTATTAAACTATTTACACTTCTATTACTCGCGTTCGACACGACTACTAATCCTACTATAGCTACCCAGACTGACTAACCAGTTGCTGCAATCCACATGGTGGGTGTAATATTGAATCAACCCTGTGTCTCACTGACTGTCTCCACTAGAAAGAGGCAGATCATGTGTGTGGTGTCCTTTATATATGGGTTGGTGTAATGCCCTCTTGTGGTTGTGTCACCTCTTGTGTGTATCATGAATGTCCATTGGTCATGTCCTATCTAACTGATCTATTGGTTGAGTGTGTGTGTGTGACGTTTCTGGTGCTCCCTCTCGTGTCTAGCTAGCCTACATGCATTTACATTGATGCACATCACCACATCCCCCCTTTTTTTATATGTTACATATTTTCTGTACACTTTGAGAAAATTGAACAAAGAACAGGTAGATAAGGTAAGGTCATACAAGTCATGGGAACAGTGATTAAACAAAAAGTCCAAATCATTCATGTGAGTCCAAAAACCATCAATCATCATGGTCAAATTTCTCTTTTGGTTATGAACGCCATCAACGTCCCTGTGCCACGGGAACCAAGAAGTGGTCAAATCACTTCGCTGTCTGATTTGGAGTCCCTTTCTTTTTTCGATGTTTGTGATGGTGCTGTCGGATGGCATCTTGTAGCTGATAAGGTGTTGACGTTGAAGAGGTACCACCAACAGTATCATTCGTGGTCATGGATGTGCCATATGTTGAAGTTGGATAAGACTGTACATACTGGTTCTGGCCACATGCTGTGCAGGAAGGGTGATCCTGCTGAGAACCATTGAAGCTTGTCGAATTGGAAACAGAATTGCTGCTCGCATAAATACCTGGTGATGGTGTGAAACTAGAACCTTGCATCTGATAGGAATATGCCGTCTGGCCAGGCTGGGGTGCAGCAAATCCTGGGCTGTAATGAAGGCATCCAGTC
Source organism: Scyliorhinus torazame (assembly GCF_047496885.1). Classification (NCBI taxonomy): domain Eukaryota; kingdom Metazoa; phylum Chordata; class Chondrichthyes; order Carcharhiniformes; family Scyliorhinidae; genus Scyliorhinus; species Scyliorhinus torazame. Next base: position 89,890,103 of record NC_092719.1, read on the forward strand.
TGTAGTGCAAATTGCGCTTGCGGTAGTCCTCCTTCGGCCTTGATTCCATTAGTGGGCAATCCGTAGTGCTGGCCTGTTTGAGAATATGCTGCATAGACTGCTGGCTGCTGCATGCCTGAATACTGGGTTTGTCCAGCATGAGCTGTCATTGGCTGCACTGCTGGTGTGGAAAAAATGTGTGGATATGGCTGTGGTGAATATTGGTGTATTCCTCTTGGACTGTAGCCGCTGCTTGTTATTACTGACCCAGTGTAATTGTTAAGTGATCCATCTCCTGTCGTTGTGGCATCTGCTGTCACCCTGAGCGTGCCATCACTGAGGTTGTGGCACTCCCTGTCTGGAGTAAAGTCCGGCTTACGTGAATCAGAGTCGGCGTTTGGTTGCTCCCCATCTGGAGTCTGGTCTTTTTCAACTGAGTCAGTGTTGGTTTGTTGATGCTCCCCGTCCGGAGTCTTAGCAGGTTCACTGGAGTCAGCTGAGATTTCTTGAAGCTGCACGTCTGGAGTCGGAATATGCAGGAATGCATTGACTTATGGAGAGGTTCGAACGAATGAGGGTGGAAGTATCATGGTGTCACCGCAGTCACCAGTGGTCTCACAGTGATCGTCGAGTGCCTCTGTACACACTAGCTGAGGTCTGTCACTTTGCACATCTTGCATGGGAAGTGGGATGCTGTCGTCACTCGTCTCACATACCGTGGGTAGATCCTCAGTCGCTGCTTGTTGTTCACTTGGGTTGGGTAAATTGTCAGAGTCTTCATCTGGTGGTGCAAACAATGTGGGTGGACTGTCATTATCTTGCTGCTGTCCTTCATTTGGGCTTGGACTGTTGTCGTCGCTTTGTTCTTCACTGTAGCATGATAGACCGTCATGGTCGTCCTGCTGTGCACTGGAGCGTGGTAGACTGTCATAGTCTTCTTGCTGTTTACTTGAGCATGGCAGACTTGCATCGTCTGCCGCTAGTTGGTCAGAGGAGGTTGCTAGACCCTCAAGGTCTTGTTCCTGCAAGGACTGCGCGTCGGAGTCTTGCATTTCTTCTATCGTGGAGTCTGTTCACGAGCTCGCTGTGAAGGCTTGTGACACTGGAGTCACTTCTTCTTCGTGCAAGGACTGCGCTCTGGAGTCTTGCGTTTCTGCAATTGTGGAGTCTGTCCACGAGCTCGCTGTGGAGGCTTGTGACATAAAAGTGAGGGGGTGTTGTCCATTTCAGTGAAGGGGGTTGTACATTTCTGTGAAGGAGAACTTGTACATTTCAGTGACGGGGCTTGTACATTTCAGTGAGGGGGAGTTTGTACATTTCAGTGAGGGGGTTTGTACATTTCAGTGAGGGGGTTTGTACATTTCAGTGAGGGGGTTTGTACATTTCAGTGAGGGGGTGTTGTACATTTCAGTGAGGGGGAGTTTGTACATTTCAGTGAGGGGGTTTGTACATTTCAGTGAGGGGGTTTGTACATTTCAGTGAGGGGGTTTGTACATTTCAGTGAGTGGGGTTGTACATTTCAGGGAGGGGGGTTGTACATTTCAGTGACGGGGTTAGTACATTTCAGTGAGGGGGGTTGTACATTTCAGTGAGGGGGATTGTACATTTCAGTGAGGGGGGTTGTATATTTTAGTGAGAGAGGTTTGTACATTTCAGTGAGGGAGGGTTGTACATTTCACTGAGGGGGCTTTGTACATTTCAGTGAGGGGGTTGTACATTTCAGTGAGGGGGGTTGTACATTTCAGTGGGGAGGGAGGGGTTGTACATTTCAGTGAGGGTGGTTTTGTACATTTCAGTGAGGAGGGAGTGGTTGTACATTTCAGTGAGGGAGTTTGAATGTTTCAGTGTTGGGGAGTTTATACATTTCAGTGGGGGGGTTGTACATTTCAGTGAGGGAGAACTTGTACATTTCAGTGACGAGGTTTGTACATTTCAGTGAGGGGGTTGTACATTTCAGTGAGGGGGTGTTGTACATTTCAGTGAGTGGGGTTTGTACATTTCAGTGAGTGGTGTTTGTACATTTCAGTGAGGGTGGTTGTACATTTCAGTGAGGGGGAGTTGTACATTTCAGTGAGGGGGAGTTGTACATTTCAGTGAGGGGGGTTTGTTCATTTCAGTGAGGGCGGGTTGTACATTTCAGTGAGGGGGGGTTGTACATAAAAGTGAGGGGGTGTTGTCCATTTCAGTGAAGGGGGTTGTACATTTCTGTGAGGGAGAACTTGTACATTTCAGTGACGGGGTTTGTACATTTCAGTGACGGGGCTTGTACATTTCAGTGAGGGGGAGTTTGTACATTTCAGTGAGGGGGTTTGTCCATTTCGGTGAGTGGGGTTGTACATTTCACGGAGGGGGGTTGTACATTTCAGTGACTGGATTAGTACATTTCAGTGAGGCTGGTTGTACATTTCAGTGAGGGGGATTGTACATTTCAGTGAGGGGGGTTTGTGCTTTTCAGTGAGGGGGTGGTACATTTCAGTGAGTAGGGTTGTACATTTCAGTGAGGGGGGTTGTACATTTCAGTGACGGGGGTCAGTACATTTCAGTGAGCGGTGTTGTACATTTCAGTGAGGGGGATTGTACATTTCAGTGAGGGGGGTTTGTACATTTCAGTGAGGGGGGTGGTACATTTCAGTGAGTTGGGTTGTACATTTTAGTGAGAGGGGTTTGTACATTTCAGTGAGGGAGGGTTGTACATTTCACTGAGGGGGGGTTGTACATTTCAGTGAGGGGGCTTTGTACATTTCAGTGAGGGGGGTTGTACATTTCACTGAGGGGGGTTTGTATATTTCAGTGAGGGGGGGGTTGTACATTTCAGTGAGGGGGGTTGTACATTTCAGTCAGGGAGAACTTGTACGTTTCTGTGACGGGGTTTGTACATTTCAGTGAGGGGGGTTGTACATTTCAGTGAGGGGGGTTTGTACATTTCAGTGAGGGGGGTTGTACATTTCAGTGAGGTGGGTTGTACATTTTAGTGAGTGGGGGTTGTACATTTTAGTGAGTGGGGGTTGTACATTTCACTGAGGGGGCTTTGTACATTTCAGTGAGGGGGTTGTACATTTCAGTGAGGGGGGTTGTACATTTCAGTGGGGAGGGAGGGGTTGTACATTTCAGTGAGGGTGGTTTTGTACATTTCAGTGAGGAGGGAGTGGTTGTACATTTCAGTGAGGGAGTTTGAATGTTTCAGTGTTGGGGAGTTTATACATTTCAGTGAAGGCGGTTTGTACATTTCAGTGAGGGAGAACTTGTACATTTCAGTGACGAGGTTTGTACATTTCAGTGAGGGGGGTTGTACATTTCAGTGAGGGGGGTTGTACATTTCAGTGAGGGGGGTTGTACATTTCAATGACGGGGGTTAGTACATTTCAGTGAGGGGGGTTAGTACATTTCATTGAGGGGGGTTTGTACATTTCAGTGAGGGGGTGGTACATTTCAGTGAGGTGGGTTGTACATTTTAGTGAGCGAGGATTGTACATTTCAGTGAGGGAGTGTTGTACATTTCAGTGAGGGAGGGTTGTACATTTCAGTGAGGGTGGGGTTGTGCATTTCAGTGAGGGTGGGTTGTACATTTCAGTGAGGGTGGAGTTGTACAATTCAGTGAGGGGGGTTGTACATTACAGTGAGGGGGTTGTACATTTTAGTGAGGGGGTGTTGTACATTTCAGTGAGGGCGGTTGTACATTTCAGTGAGGGTGGTTGTACATTTCAGTGAGGGGGTGTTGTACATTTCAGTGAGGGGGGTTGTACATTTCAGTGAGGGGGGTTTACATTTCAGTGAGGGGGTGTTTGTTCATTTCAGTGAGGGGGGTTGTACATTTCAGTGAGTGGGGTTTGTACATTTCAGTGAGGGTGTTTGTACATTTCAGTGAGGGGGGTTGTACATTTCAGTGAGGGGGAGTTGCACATTTCAGTGAGGGGGGGTTGTTCATTTCCGTGAGGGCGTTGTACATTCCAGTGAGGGGGGATGTCCATTTTAGTGAGGGGGGTTTGTACATTTCAGTGAGGGTGGAGTTGTACATTTCAGTGAGGGGGGTTGTACATTACAGTGAGGGGGTTGTACATTTCAGTGAGGGGGTGTTGTACATTTCAGTGAGTGGGGTTTGTACATTTCAGTGAGTGGTGTTTGTACATTTCAGTGAGGGTGGTTGTACATTTCAGTGAGGGGGAGTTGTACATTTCAGTGAGGGGGAGTTGTACATTTCAGTGAGGGGGGTTTGTTCATTTCAGTGAGGGCGGGTTGTACATTTCAGTGAGGGGGGTTGTACATAAAAGTGAGGGGGTGTTGTCCATTTCAGTGAAGGGGGTTGTACATTTCTGTGAGGGAGAACTTGTACATTTCAGTGACGGGGTTTGTACATTTCAGTGACGGGGCTTGTACATTTCAGTGAGGGGGAGTTTGTACATTTCAGTGAGGGGGTTTGTCCATTTCGGTGAGTGGGGTTGTACATTTCACGGAGGGGGGTTGTACATTTCAGTGACTGGATTAGTACATTTCAGTGAGGCTGGTTGTACATTTCAGTGAGGGGGATTGTACATTTCAGTGAGGGGGGTTTGTGCTTTTCAGTGAGGGGGTGGTACATTTCAGTGAGGTGGGTTGTATATTTTAGTGAGAGAGGTTTGTACATTTCAGTGAGGGAGGGTTGTACATTTCACTGAGGGGGATTTGTACATTTCAGTGAGGGGGTTGTACATTTCAGTGAGGGGGGTTGTACATTTCAGTGGGGAGGGAGGGGTTGTACATTTCAGTGAGGGTGGTTTTGTACATTTCAGTGAGGAGGGCGTGGTTGTACATTTCAGTGAGGGAGTTTGTATGTTTCAGTGTTGGGGAGTTTATACATTTCAGTGAAGGCGGTTTGTACATTTCAGTGAGGGAGAACTTGTACATTTCAGTGACGAGGTTTGTACATTTCAGTGAGGGGGGTTGTACATTTCAGTGAGGGGGGTTGTACATTTCAGTGAGGGGGGTTTGTACATTTCAGTGACGGGGTTTGTACATTTCAGTGACGGGGTTTGTACATTTCAGTGAGGGGGAGTTTGTACATTTCAGTGATGGGGGTTGTACATTTTAGTGAGGGGAATTGTACATTTCATTGAGGGGGGTTTGTACATTTCAGTGAGGGGGTGGTACATTTCAGTGAGGTGGGTTGTACATTTTAGTGAGAGGGGTTTGTACATTTCAGTGAGGGAGAGTTGTACATTTCAATACGGGGGCTTTGTACATTTCTGTCAGGGGGTTGTACATTTCAGTGAGGGGGGTTCTACATTTCACTGGGGAGGGAGGGGTTGTACATTTCAGTGAGAGTGGTTTTGTACATTTCAGTGAGGGGGTTGTACATTTCAGTGAGTAGGGTTGTACATTTCAGTGAGGGGGGTTGTACATTTCAGTGACGGGGGTCAGTACATTTCAGTGAGCGGTGTTGTACATTTCAGTGAGGGGGATTGTACATTTCAGTGAGGGGGGTTTGTACATTTCAGTGAGGGGGTGGTACATTTCAGTGAGTTGGGTTGTACATTTTAGTGAGAGGGGTTTGTACATTTCAGTGAGGGAGGGTTGTACATTTCACTGAGGGGGGTTGTACATTTCAGTGAGGGGGCTTTGTACATTTCAGTGAGGGGGGTTGTACATTTCACTGAGGGGGGTTTGTATATTTCAGTGAGGGGGGGGTTGTACATTTCAGTGAGGGGGGTTGTACATTTCAGTCAGGGAGAACTTGTACGTTTCTGTGATGGGGTTTGTACAATTCAGTGACGGGGTTTGTACATTTCAGTGACGGGGTTTGTACATTTCAGTGAGGGGGGTTGTACATTTCAGTGAGGGGGGTTTGTACATTTCAGTGAGGGGGGTTGTACATTTCAGTGAGGTGGGTTGTACATTTTAGTGAGTGGGGTTTGTACATTTCAGTGAGGGAGGGTTGTACATTTCAGTGAGGGGGTTTGTACATTTCAGTGAGGGGGGTTGTACATTTCAGTGAGGGGGTTGTACATTTCAGTGAGGGAGAACTTGTACGTTTCAGTGATGGGGTTTGTACAACTCAGTGACGGGGTTTGTACATTTCAGTGAGGGGGTTTGTACATTTCAGTGAGGAGGGTTTGTACATTTCAGTGAGTGGGTTGTACAATTTAGTGAGGGGGTTGTACATTTCAGTGGGGATAGTTGTACATTTCAGTGAGGGGGGTTGTACATTTCAGTGAGGGAGAACTTGTATATTTCAGTGACGGGGTTTGTACATTTCAGTGACGGGGTTTGAACATTTCGGTGAGGGGGGGTTTGTACATTTCAGTGAGAGTGGGGTGTACATTTCAGTGAGGGGGGTTCTACATTTCAGTGAGGGGGGTTGTACATTTTAGTGAGGGGGTTGTACATTTCAGTTGGGATAGTTGTACATTTCAGTGAGGGGGGTTGTACATTTCAGTGAGGGAGAACTTGTACATTTAAGTGACGGGGTTTGTACATTTCAGTGATGGGGTTTGAACATTTCGGTGAGGGGGGGTTTGTACATTTCAGTGAGGGGGGTTGTACATTTCAGTGAGAGTGGGGGTGTACATTTCAGTGAGGGGGGTTCTACATTTCAGTGAGGGGGGTTGTACATTTTAGTGAGGGGGTTGTACATTTCAGTTGGGATAGTTGTACATTTCAGTGAGGGGGGTTGTACATTTCAGTGAGGGAGAACTTGTACATTTCAGTGACGGGGTTTGTACATTTCAGTGATGGGGTTTGAACATTTCGGTGAGGGAGGGTTGTACATTTCAGTGAGGGGGGTTGTACATTTCAGTCAGGGAGAACTTGTACGTTTCTGTGACGGGGTTTGTACATTTCAGTGACGGGGTTTGTACATTTCAGTGAGGGGGGTTGTACATTTCAGTGAGGGGGTTTGTACATTTCAGTGAGGGGGGTTGTACATTTCAGTGAGGTGGGTTGTACATCTTAGTGAGTGGGGTTTGTACATTCCAGTGAGGGAGGGTTGTACATTTCACTGATGGGGGTTGTACATTTCAGTGAGGGGGCTTTGTACATTTCAGTGAGGGGGGTTGTACATTTCAGTGAGGGGGGTTTGTACATTTCAGTGAGTGCGGTAGTAAATTTCAGTGAGGGTGGTTGTACATTTCAGTGAGGGGGTTTGTACATTTCAGTGAGGGGGAGTTTGTACATTTCAGTGAGGGGGGTTGTACATTTCAGTGAGGGGGGTTGTACATTTCAGTGAAGGGGGTTAGTACATTTCAGTGAGGGGGGTTGTACATTTCAGTGAGGGGGAGTTTGTACATTTCAGTGAGGGGGGTTGTACATTTCAGTGGGGAGGGAGGGGTTGTACATTTCAGTGAGGGTGGTTTTGTACATTTCAGTGAGGAGGGAGTGGTTGTACATTTCAGTAAGGGAGTTTGTATGTTTCAGTGTTGGGGAGTTTATACATTTCAGTGAAGGCGGTTTGTACATTTCAGTGAGGGAGAACTTGTACATTTCAGTGACGAGGTTTGTACATTTCAGTGAGGGGGGTTGTACATTTCAGTGAGGGGGGTTGTACATTTCAGTGAGGGGGGTTGTACATTTCAGTGAGGGGGGTTTGTACATTTCAGTGACGGGGTTTGTACATTTCAGTGAGGGGGAGTTTGTACATTTCAGTGATGGGGGTTGTACATTTTAGTGAGGGGAATTGTACATTTCATTGAGGGGGGTTTGTACATTTCAGTGAGGGGGGTGGTACATTTCAGTGAGGTGGGTTGTACATTTTAGTGAGAGGGGTTTGTACATTTCAGTGAGGGAGAGTTGTACATTTCAGTAAGGGGGCTTTGTACATTTCTGTAAGGGGGTTGTACATTTCAGTGAGGGGGGTTCTACATTTCACTGGGGAGGGAGGGGTTGTACATTTCAGTGAGGGTGGTTTTGTACATTTCAGTGAAGAGGGAGTGGTTGTACATTTCAGTGAGGGTGTTTGTATGTTTCAGTGTTGGGGTGTTTATACATTTCAGTGAAGGCGGTTTGTACATTTCAGTGAGGGAGAACTTGTCCATTTCAGTGACGAGGTTTGTACATTTCAGTGAGGGGGGTTGTACATTTCAGTGAGAGGGGTTGTACATTTCAGTGAGGGGGGTTGCACATTTAAGTGACGGGGGTTAGTACATTTCAGTGAGGGGGTTGTACATTTCAGTGAGGGTGGTTGTACATTTCAGTGAGCGGGGTTTGTACATTTCAGTGAGGGAGGGTTGTACATGTCAGTGAGGGAGGGTTGTACATTTCAGTGAGGGTGGGGTTGTGCATTTCAGTGAGGGTGGGTTGCACATGTCAGTGTGGGTGGAGTTGTACATTTCAGTGAGGGGGTTTGTACATTTCAGTGAGGGCGGTTGTACATTTCAGTGAGGGTGGTTGTACATTTCAGTGAGGGGGTTTGTACATTTCAGTGAGGGGGAGTTTGTACATTTCAGTGAGGGGGTTGTACATTTCAGTGAGGGGGTTGTACATTTCAGTGAGTAGGGTTGTACATTTCAGTGAGGGGGGTTGTACATTTCAGTGACGGGGGTTAGTACATTTCAGTGAGCGGTGTTGTACATTTCAGTGAGGGGGATTGTACATTTCAGTGAGGGGGGTTTGTACATTTCAGTGAGGGGGGTGGTACATTTCAGTGAGTTGGGTTGTACATTTTAGTGAGAGGGGTTTGTACATTTCAGTGAGGGAGGGTTGTACATACCACTGAGGGGGGGTTGTACATTTCAGTGAGGGGGCTTTGTACATTTCAGTGAGGGGGTTGTACATTTCAGTGAGGGGGGTTTGTATATTTCAGTGAGGGGGGTTGTACATTTCAGTGAGGGTGGTTGTACATTTCAGTCAGGGAGAACTTGTACGTTTCTGTGACGGGGTTTGTACATTTCAGTGACGGGGTTTGTACATTTCAGTGAGGGGGGTTGTACATTTCAGTGAGGGGGGTTTGTACATTTCAGTGAGGGGGGTTGTACATTTCAGTGAGGTGGGTTGTACATCTTAGTGAGTGGGGTTTGTACATTCCAGTGAGGGAGGGTTGTACATTTCACTGATGGGGGTTGTACATTTCAGTGAGGGGGCTTTGTACATTTCAGTGAGGGGGGTTGTACATTTCAGTGAGGGGGGTTTGTACATTTCAGTGAGTGCGGTAGTAAATTTCAGTGAGGGTGGTTGTACATTTCAGTGAGGGGGTTTGTACATTTCAGTGAGGGGGAGTTTGTACATTTCAGTGAGGGGGGTTGTACATTTCAGTGAGGGGGGTTGTACATTTCAGTGAAGGGGGTTAGTACATTTCAGTGAGGGGGGTTGTACATTTCAGTGAGGGGGATTGTACATTTCAGTGAGGGGGGTTTGTACATTTCAGTGAGGGGGTGGTACATTTCAGTGAGGTGGGTTGTACATTTTAGTGAGAGGGGCTTGTACATTTCAGTGAGGGGGGTTTGTATCTTTCAGTGAGGGGGGGTTTGTACATTTCAGTGAGGGGGGTTGTACATTTCAGTGAGGGGGATTGTACATTTCAGTGAGGGGGGTTTGTACATTTCAGTGAGGGGGGTGGTACATTTCAGTGAGTTGGGTTGTACATTTTAGTGAGAGGGGTTTGTACATTTCAGTGAGGGAGGGTTGTACATTCCACTGAGGGGGGGTTGTACATTTCAGTGAGGGGGCTTTGTACATTTCAGTGAGGGGGTTGTACATTTCAGTGAGGGGGGTTTGTATATTTCAGTGAGGGGGGGGTTGTACATTTCAGTGAGGGGGGTTGTACATTTCAGTCAGGGAGAACTTGTACGTTTCTGTGACGGGGTTTGTACAATTCAGTGACGGGGTTTGTACATTTCAGTGACGGGGTTTGTACATTTCAGTGAGGGGGGTTGTACATTTCAGTGAGGGGGGTTTGTACATTTCAGTGAGGGGGGTTGTACATTTCAGTGAGGTGGGTTGTACATTTTAGTGAGTGGGGTTTGTACATTTCAGTGAGGGAGGGTTGTACATTTCACTGAGGGGGGTTGTACATTTCAGTGAGGGGGCTTTGTACATTTCAGTGAGGGGGGTTGTACATTTCAGTGAGGGGGTTGTACATTTCAGTGAGGGAGAACTTGTACGTTTCAGTTATGGGGTTTGTACAACTCAGTGACGGGGTTTGTACATTTCAGTGAGGGGGTTTGTACATTTCAGTGAGGGGGGTTGTACAATTTAGTGAGGGGGTTGTACATTTCAGTGGGGATAGTTGTACATTTCAGTGAGGGGGGTTGTACATTTCAGTGAGGGAGAACTTGTATATTTCAGTGACGGGGTTTGTACATTTCAGTGACGGGGTTTGAACATTTCGGTGAGGGGGGGTTTGTACATTTCAGTGAGAGTCGGGGTGTACATTTCAGTGAGGGGGGTTCTACATTTCAGTGAGGGGGGTTGTACATTTTAGTGAGGGGGTTGTACATTTCAGTTGGGATAGTTGTACATTTAAGTGACGGGGTTTGTACATTTCAGTGATGGGGTTTGAACATTTCGGTGAGTGGGGGTTTGTACATTTCAGTGAGGGGGTTGTATATTTCAGTGAGGGAGATCTTGTACATTTCAGTGACGAGGTTTGTACATTTCAGTGAGGGGGGTTGTACATTTCAGTGACGTGGTTAGTACATTTCCGTGAGGGGGAGTTTGTACATTTCAGTGGGGGGGGGGTTGTACATTTCAGTGAGGGAGAACTTGTACATTTCAGTGATGAGGTGTGTACATTTCAGTGAAGGCGGTTTGTACATTTCAGTGAGGGAGAACTTGTACATTTCAGTGACGAGTTTTGTACATTTCAGTGAGGGGGGTTGTACTTTTCAGTGAGGGGGGTTGTACATTTCAGTGAGGGGGGTTGTACATTTCAGTGACGGGGTTAGTATATTTCAGTGAGGGGGGTTGTACATTTCAGTGACGGGGGTTAGTACATTTCAGTGAGGGGGTTTGTACATTTCAGTGAGGGAGGGTTGTACATGTCAGTGAGGGACGGTTGTACATTTCAGTGAGGGTGGGGTTGTGCATTTCAGTGAGGGTGGGTTGTACATTTCAGTGAGGGTGGAGTTGTACATTTCAGTGAGGGGGGTTGTACATTACAGTGAGGGGGTTGTACATTTTAGTGAGGGGGGTTTGTACATTTCAGTGAGTGCGGTAGTAAATTTCAGTGAGGGTGGTTGTACATTTCAGTGAGGGGGTTTGTACATTTCAGTGAGGGGGAGTTTGTACATTTCAGTGAGGGGGGTTGTACATTTCAGTGAGGGGGGTTGTACATTTCAGTGAAGGGGGTTAGTACATTTCAGTGAGGGGGGTTGTACATTTCAGTGAGGGGGATTGTACATTTCAGTGAGGGGGGTTTGTACATTTCAGTGAGGGGGGTGGTACATTTCAGTGAGGTGGGTTGTACATTTTAGTGAGAGGGGTTTGTACATTTCAGTGAGGGGGGTTTGTATCTTTCAGTGAGGGGGGGTTTGTACATTTCAGTGAGGGGGGTTGTACATTTCAGTGAGGGAGAACTTGTACATTTCAGTGACGAGGTTTGTACATTTCAGTGAGGGGGGTTGTAAATTTCAGTGAGGGGGGTTGTACATTTCAGTGAGGGGGGTTTGTACATTTCAGTGACGGGGTTTGTACATTTCAGTGACGGGGTTTGTACATTTCAGTGAGGGGGAGTTTGTACATTTCAGTGATGGGGGTTGTACATTTTAGTGAGGGGTATTGTACATTTCATTGAGGGGGGTTTGTACATTTCAGTGAGGGGGGTGGTACATTTCAGTGAGGTGGGTTGTACATTTTAGTGAGAGGGGTTTGTACATTTCAGTGAGGGAGAGTTGTACATTTCAGTCAGGGGGCTTTGTACATTTCTGTAAGGGGGTTGTACATTTCAGTGAGGGGGGTTCTACATTTCACTGGGGAGGGAGGGGTTGTACATTTCAGTGAGGGTGGTTTTGTACATTTCAGTGAAGAGGGAGTTGTTGTACATTTCAGTGAGGGGGTTTGTATGTTTCAGTGTTGGGGGGTTTATACATTTCAGTGAAGGCAGTTTGTACATTTCAGTGAGGGAGAACTTGTCCATTTCAGTGACGAGGTTTGTACATTTCAGTGAGGGGGGTTGTACATTTCAGTGAGAGGGGTTGTACATTTCAGTGAGGGGGGTTGCACATTTTAGTGACGGGGGTTAGTACATTTCAGTGAGGGGGTTGTACATTTCAGTGAGGGGGGTTTGTACATTTCAGTGAGCGGGGTTTGTACATTTCAGTGAGGGAGGGTTGTACATGTCAGTGAGGGAGGGTTGTACATTTCAGTGAGGGTGGGGTTGTGCATTTCAGTGAGGGTGGGTTGCACATGTCAGTGTGGGTGGAGTTGTACATTTCAGTGAGGGGGTTTGTACATTTCAGTGAGGGCGGTTGTACATTTCAGTGAGGGTGGTTGCACATTTCAGTGAGGGGGTTTGTACATTTCAGTGAGGGGGAGTTTGTACATTTCAGTGAGGGGGTTGTACATTTCAGTGAGGGGTTTGTACATTTCAGTGAGTAGGGTTGTACATTTCAGTGAGGGGGGTTGTACATTTCAGTGACGGGGGTTAGTACATTTCAGTGAGCGGTGTTGTACATTTCAGTGAGGGGGATTGTACATTTCAGTGAGGGGGGTTTGTACATTTCAGTGAGTTGGGTTGTACATTTTAGTGAGAGGGGTTTGTACATTTCAGTGAGGGAGGGTTGTACGTTCCACTGAGGGGGGGTTGTACATTTCAGTGAGGGGGCTTTGTACATTTCAGTGAGGGGGTTGTACATTTCAGTGAGGGGGGTTTGTATATTTCAGTGAGGGGGGGTTGTACATTTCAGTGAGGGGGGTTGTACATTTCAGTGAGGGAGAACTTGTACGTTTCTGTGACGGGGTTTGTACAATTCAGTGACGGGGTTTGTACATTTCAGTGACGGGGTTTGTACATTTCAGTGAGGGGGGTTGTACATTTCAGTGAGGGGGGTTTGTACATTTCAGTGAGGGGGGTTTGTACATTTCAGTGAGGGGGGTTGTACATTTCAGTGAGGGGGGTTGTACAATTTAGTGAGGGGGTTGTACATTTCAGTGGGGATAGTTGTACATTTCAGTGAGGGGGGTTGTACATTTCAGTGAAGGAGAACTTGTATATTTCAGTGACGGGGTTTGTACATTTCAGTGACTGGGTTTGAACATTTCGGTGAGGGGGGGTTTGTACATTTCAGTGAGAGTGGGGGTGTACATTTCAGTGAGGGGGGTTCTACATTTCAGTGAGGGGGGTTGTACATTTTAGTGAGGGGGTTGTACATTTGAGCTGGGATTGTTGTACATTTCAGTGAGGGGGGTTGTACATTTCAGTGAGGGAGAACTTGTACATGTCAGTGACGGGGTTTGTACATTTCAGTGATGGGGTTTGAACATTTCGGTGAGGGGGGTTGTACATTTCAGTGAGGGGGGTTCTACATTTCAGTGAGGGGGGTTGTACATTTCAGTGAGAGTGGGGTTGTACATTTCAGTGAGGGGGGTTCTACATTTCAGTGAGGGGGGTTGTACATTTCAGTGAGAGTGGGGTTGTACATTTCAGTGAGGGGGGTTCTACATTTCAGTGAGGGGGGTTCAACATTTTACTGAGGGGGGTTTGTACATTTCAGTGAGGGCGGGTTGTACATTTCAGTGAGGGGGGTTGTACATTTCAGTGAGCGGGTGTTGTACATTTCCATGAGGGGGGTTCTACATTTCAGTGAGGAGGGAGGGGTTGTACATTTCTGTGAGTTGGGGGTTTCTACCTTTCAGTGAGGGTGGGTTGTACATGTCAGTGAGGGAGGGTTGTACATTTCAGTGAGGGTGGGGTTGTGCATTTCAGTTACGGTGGGTTGTACATTTCAGTGAGGGTGGGTTGTACGTTTCAGTGAGGGGGGTTGTACATTACAGTGAGGGGTGTTGTACATTACAGTGAGGGGGTTGTACGTTTTAGTGAGGGGGGTTTGTACATTTCAGTGAGGGCGGTTTTACTTTTCAGTGAGGGGCATTGTACATTTCAGTGGAGGGGGTTGAACATTTCAGTGAGGGGGTTGTACATTTCAGTGAGGGAGATCTTGTACATTTCAGTGACGAGGTTTGTACATTTCAGTGAGGGGGGTTGTACATTTCAGTGACGTGGTTAGTACATTTCCGTGAGGGGGAGTTTGTACATTTCAGTGGGGGGGGGTTGTACATTTCAGTGAGGGAGAACTTGTACATTTCAGTGAGGGGCATTGTACATTTCAGTGGAGGGGGTTGAACATTTCAGTGAGGGGGTTGTACATTTCAGTGAGGGAGATCTTGTACATTTCAGTGACGAGGTTTGTACATTTCAGTGAGGGGGGTTGTACATTTCAGTGACGTGGTTAGTACATTTCAGTGAGGGGGGTTTGTACATTTCAGTGAGCGGGGTTTGTACATTTCAGTGAGGGAGGGTTGTACATGTCAGTGAGAGTGGGTTGTACATTTCAGTGAGGGTGGGGTTGTGCATTTCAGTGAGGGTGGGTTGCACATGTCAGTGTGGGTGGAGTTGTACATTTCAGTGAGGGGGTTTGTACATTTCAGTGAGGGCGGTTGTACATTTCAGTGAGGGTGGTTGCACATTTCAGTGAGGGGGTTTGTATATTTCAGTGAGGGGGAGTTTGTACATTTCAGTGAGGGGGGTTGTACATTTCAGTGAGGGGGTTGTACATTTCAGTGAGTAGGGTTGTACATTTCAGTGAGGGGGGTTGTACATTTCAGTGACGGGGGTTAGTACATTTCAGTGAGCGGTGTTGTACATTTCAGTGAGGGGGATTGTACATTTCAGTGAGGGGGGTTTGTACATTTCAGTGACGGGGGTGGTACATTTCAGTGAGTTGGGTTGTACATTTTAGTGAGAGGGGTTTGTACATTTCAGTGAGGGAGGGTTGTACATTCCACTGAGGGGGGGTTGTACATTTCAGTGAGGGGGCTTTGTACATTTCAGTGAGGGGGTTGTACATTTCAGTGAGGGGGGTTTGTATATTTCAGTGAGGGGGGGTTGTACCTTTCAGTGAGGGGGGTTGTACATTTCAGTGAGGGAGAACTTGTACGTTTCTATGACGGGGTTTGTACAATTCAGTGACGGGGTTTGTACATTTCAGTGACGGGGTTTGTACATTTCAGTGAGGGGGGTTGTACATTTCAGTGAGGGGGGTTTGTACATTTCAGTGAGGGGGGTTTGTACATTTCAGTGAGGGGGGTTGTACATTTCAGTGAGGGGGTTTGTACAATTTAGTGAGGGGGTTGTACATTTCAGTGGGGATAGTTGTACATTTCAGTGAGGGGGGTTGTACATTTCAGTGAGGGAGAACTTGTATATTTCAGTGACGGGGTTTGTACATTTCAGTGACGGGGTTTGAACATTTCGGTGAGGGGGGGTTTGTACATTTCAGTGAGAGTGGGGGTGTACATTTCAGTGAGGGGGGTTCTACATTTCAGTGAGGGGGGTTGTACATTTTAGTGAGGGGGTTGTACATTTGAGTTGGGATTGTTGTACATTTCAGTGAGGGGGGTTGTACATTTCAGTGAGGGAGAACTTGTACATGTCAGTGACGGGGTTTGTACATTTCAGTGATGGGGTTTGAACATTTCGGTGAGGGGGGTTGTACATTTCAGTGAGGGGGGTTCTACATTTCAGTGAGGGGGGTTGTACATTTCAGTGAGAGTGGGGTTGTACATTTCAGTGAGGGGGGTTCTACATTTCAGTGAGGGGGGTTGTACATTTCAGTGAGAGTGGGGTTGTACATTTCAGTGAGGGGGGTTCTACATTTCAGTGAGGGGGGTTGAACATTTTACTGAGGGGGGTTTGTACATTTCAGTGAGGGCGGGTTGTACATTTCAGTGAGGGGGGGTTGTACATTTCAGTGAGCGGGTGTTGTACATTTCCATGAGGGGGGTTCTACATTTCAGTGAGGAGGGAGCGGTTGTACATTTCTGTGAGGTGGGGGTTTCTACCTTTCAGTGAGGGCGGGTTGTACATGTCAGTGAGGGAGGGTTGTACATTTCAGTGAGGGTGGGGTTGTGCATTTCAGTTACGGTGGGTTGTACATTTCAGTGAGGATGGGTTGTACGTTTCAGTGAGGGGGGTTGTACATTACAGTGAGGGGTGTTGTACATTACAGTGAGGGGGTTGTACGTTTTAGTGAGGGGGGTTTGTACATTTCAGTGAGGGCGGTTTTACATTTCAGTGAGGGGCATTGTACATTTCAGTGGAGGGGGTTGAACATTTCAGTGAGGGGGTTGTACATTTCAGTGAGGGAGATCTTGTACATTTCAGTGACGAGGTTTGTACATTTCAGTGAGGGGGGTTGTACATTTCAGTGACGTGGTTAGTACATTTCCGTGAGGGGGAGTTTGTACATTTCAGTGGGGGGGGGTTGTACATTTCAGTGAGGGAGAACTTGTACATTTCAGTGACGAGGTTTGTACATTTCAGTGAAGGCGGTTTGTACATTTCAGTGAGGGAGAACTTGTACATTTCAGTGACGAGGTTTGTACATTTCAGTGAGGGGGGGTTGTACTTTTCAGTGAGGGGGGTTGTACATTTCAGTGAGGGGGGTTGTACATTTCAGTGACGGGGGTTAGTACATTTCAGTGAGGGGGGTTGTACATTTCAGTGACGGGGGTTAGTACATTTCAGTGAGGGGGTTTGTACATTTCAGTGAGGGAGGGTTGTACATGTCAGTGAGGGAGGGTTGTACATTTCAGTGAGGGTGGGGTTGTGCATTTCAGTGAGGGTGGGTTGTACATTTCAGTGAGGGTGGAGTTGTACATTTCAGTGAGGGGGGTTGTACATTACAGTGAGGGCGTTGTACATTTTAGTGAGGGGGGTTTGTACATTTCAGTGAGGGCGGTTGTAAATTTCAGTGAGTGTGGTTGTACATTTCAGTGAGGGGGTTTGTACATTTCAGTGAGGGGGAGTTTGTACATTTCAGTGAGGGGGTTGTACATTTCAGTGAGGGGGGTTGTACATTTCAGTGAGGGGGGTTGTACATTTCAGTGAGTGGGGCTGTACATTTCAGTGAGGGGGTTTGTACATTTCAGTGAAGGGGGTTAGTACATTTCAGTGAGGGGGGTTGTACATTTCAGTGAGGGGGATTGTACATTTCAGTGAGGGGGGTTTGTACATTTCAGTGAGGGGGGTGGTACATTTCAATGAGGGGGGTTTGTATATTTCAGTGAGGGGGGGTTTGTACATTTCAGTGAGGGGGGTTGTACATTTCAGTGAGGGAGAACTTGTACGTTTCTGTGACGGCGTTTGTACAATTCAGTGACGGGGTTTGTACATTTCAGTGACGGGGGTTAGTACATTTCAGTGAGGGGGGTTGTACATTTCAGTGACGGGGGTCAGTACATTTCAGTGAGGGGGTTTGTACATTTCAGTGAGGGAGGGTTGTACATGTCAGTGAGGGAGGGTTGTACATTTCAGTGAGGGTGGGGTTGTGCATTTCAGTGAGGGGGGTTGTACATTACAGTGAGGGCGTTGTACATTTTAGTGAGGGGGGTTTGTACATTTCAGTGAGGGCGGTTGTAAATTTCAGTGAGGGTGGTTGTACATTTCAGTGAGGGGGTTTGTACATTTCAGTGAGGGGGAGTTTGTACATTTCAGTGAGGGGGTTGTACATTTCAGTGAGGGGGGTTGTACATTTCAGTGAGGGGGGTTGTACATTTCAGTGAGTGGGGCTGTACATTTCAGTGAGGGGGGTTGTACATTTCAGTGAAGGGGGTTAGTACATTTCAGTGAGGGGGGTTGTACATTTCAGTGAGGGGGATTGTACATTTCAGTGAGGGGGGTTTGTACATTTCAGTGAGGGGGGTGGTACATTTCAGTGAGGTGGGTTGTACATTTTAGTGAGAGGGGTTTGTACATTTCAATGAGGGGGGGTTTGTATATTTCAGTGAGGGGGGGTTTGTACATTTCAGTGAGGGGGGTTGTACATTTCAGTGAGGGAGAACTTGTACGTTTCTGTGACGGCGTTTGTACAATTCAGTGACGGGGTTTGTACATTTCGGTGACGGGGTTTGTACATTTAAGTGAGGAGGGTTTGTACATTTCAGTGAGAGGGGTTTGTACATTTCAGTGAGGGAGCTTTGTACATTTCAGTGAGGGGTGTTGTACATTTCCATGAGGGGGGTTCTACATTTCAGTGAGGAGGGAGGGGTTGTACATTTCTGTGAGGTGGGGGTTTCTACCTTTCAGTGAGGGCGGGTTGTACATGTCAGTGAGGGAGGGTTGTACATTTCAGTGAGGGTGGGGTTGTGCATTTCAGTTACGGTGGGTTGTACATTTCAGTGAGGGTGGGTTGTACATTTCAGTGAGGGGGGTTGTACATTACAGTGAGGGGTGTTGTACATTACAGTGAGGGGGTTGTACGTTTTAGTGAGGGGGGTTTGTACATTTCAGTGAGGGCGGTTTTACATTTCAGTGAGGGGCATTGTACATTTCAGTGGAGGGGGTTGAACATTTCAGTGAGGGGGTTGTACATTTCAGTGAGGGAGATCTTGTACATTTCAGTGACGAGGTTTGTACATTTCAGTGAGGGGGGTTGTACATTTCAGTGACGTGGTTTGTACATTTCCGTGAGGGGGAGTTTGTACATTTCAGTGGGGGGGGGTTGTACATTTCAGTGAGGCAGAACTTGTACATTTCAGTGACGAGGTTTGTACATTTCAGTGAAGGCGGTTTGTACATTTCAGTGAGGGAGAACTTGTACATTTCAGTGACGAGGTTTGTACATTTCAGTGAGGGGGGGTTGTACTTTTCAGTGAGGGGGGTTGTACATTTCAGTGAGGGGGGTTGTACATTTCAGTGACGGGGGTTAGTACATTTCAGTGAGGGGGGTTGTACATTTCAGTGACGGGGGTTAGTACATTTCAGTGAGGGGGTTTGTACATTTCAGTGAGGGAGGGTTGTACATGTCAGTGAGGGAGGGTTGTACATTTCAGTGAGGGTGGGGTTGTGCATTTCAGTGAGGGTGGGTTGTACATTTCAGTGAGGGTGGAGTTGTACATTTCAGTGAGGGGGGTTGTACATTACAGTGAGGGCGTTGTACATTTTAGTGAGGGGGGTTTGTACATTTCAGTGAGGGCGGTTGTAAATTTCAGTGAGGGTGGTTGTACATTTCAGTGAGGGGGTTTGTACATTTCAGTGAGGGGGAGTTTGTACATTTCAGTGAGGGGGGTTGTACATTTCAGTGAGGGGGGTTGTACATTTCAGTGAGTGGGGTTGTACATTTCAGTGAGGGGGGTTGTACATTTCAATGAGGGGGGTTTGTATATTTCAGTGAGGGGGGGTTTGTACATTTCAGTGAGGGGGGTTGTACATTTCAGTGAGGGAGAACTTGTACGTTTCTGTGACGGCGTTTGTACAATTCAGTGACGGGGTTTGTACATTTCGGTGACGGGGTTTGTACATTTAAGTGAGGAGGGTTTGTACATTTCAGTGAGGGGTGTTGTACATTTCAGTGACGGGGGTTAGTACATTTCAGTGAGGGGGGTTTGTACATTTCAGTGAGGTGGGTTGTACATTTTAGTGAGAGGGGTTTGTACATTTCAGTGAGGGAGCTTTGTACATTTCAGTGAGGGGGGTTGTACATTTCAGTGAGGGGGGTTTGTATATTTCAGTGAGGGGGGTTTTGTACATTTCAGTGAGGGGGGTTGTACATTTCAGTGAGGGAGAACTTGTACGTTTCTGTGACGGGGTTTGTACAATTCAGTGACGGGGTTTGTACAATTCAGTGACGGGGTTTGTACATTTCAGTGACGGGGGTTGTACATTTCAGTGAGAGTGGGGTTGTACATTTCAGTGAGGGGGGTTCTACATTTCAGTGAGGGGGGTTGTACATTTCAGTGAGAGTGGGGTTGTACATTTCAGTGAGGGGGGTTCTACATTTCAGTGAGGGGGGTTGAACATTTTACTGAGGGGGTTTTGTACATTTCAGTGAGGGCGGGTTGTACATTTCAGTGAGGGGGGGTTGTACATTTCAGTGAGCGGGTGTTGTACATTTCCGTGAGGGGGGTTCTACATTTCAGTGAGGAGGGAGGGGTTGTACATTTCAGTGAGGCGGGGGTTTCTACCTTTCAGTGAGGGCGGGTTGTACATGTCAGTGAGGGAGGGTTGTACATTTCAGTGAGGGTGGGGTTGTGCATTTCAGTTACCGTGGGTTGTACATTTCAGTGAGGGTGGGTTGTACATTTCAGTGAGGGGGGTTGTACATTACAGTGAGGGGTGTTGTACATTACAGTGAGGGGGGTTGTACATTTCAGTGAGGGCGGTTGTACATTTCAGTGAGGGGCATTGTACATTTCAGTGAGGGAGATCTTGTACATTTCAGTGACGAGGTTTGTACATTTCAGTGAGGGGGGTTGTACATTTCAGTGACGTGGTTAGTACATTTCCGTGAGGGGGAGTTTGTACATTTCAGTGGGGAGGGGGGTTGTACATTTCAGTGAGGGAGAACTTGTACATTTCAGTGACGAGGTTTGTACATTTCAGTGAGGGGGGGTTGTACTTTTCAGTGAGGGTGGTTGTACATTTCAGTGAGGGGGGTTGTACATTTCAGTGACGGGGTTAGTACATTTCAGTGAGGGGGGTTGTACATTTCAGTGACGGGGGTTAGTACATTTCAGTGAGGGGGTTTGTACATTTCAGTGAGGGAGGGTTGTACATGACAGTGAGGGACGGTTGTACATTTCAGTGAGGGTGGGGTTGTGCATTTCAGTGAGGGTGGGTTGTACATTTCAGTGAGGGTGGAGTTGTACATTTCAGTGAGGGGGGTTGTACATTACAGTGAGGGGGTTGTACATTTTAGTGAGGGGGGTTTGTACATTTCAGTGAGTGCGGTAGTAAATTTCAGTGAGGGTGGTTGTACATTTCAGTGAGGGGGTTTGTACATTTCAGTGAGGGGGAGTTTGTACATTTCAGTGAGGGGGGTTGTACATTTCAGTGAGGGGGGTTGTACATTTCAGTGAAGGCGGTTTGTACATTTCAGTGAGGGAGAACTTGTACATTTCAGTGACGAGGTTTGTACATTTCAGTGAGGGGGGGTTGTACTTTTCAGTGAGGGGGGTTGTACATTTCAGTGAGGGGGGTTGTACATTTCAGTGACGGGGGTTAGTACATTTCAGTGAGGGGGGTTGTACATTTCAGTGACGGGGGTTAGTACATTTCAGTGAGGGGGTTTGTACATTTCAGTGAGGGAGGGTTGTACATGTCAGTGAGGGAGGGTTGTACATTTCAGTGAGGGTGGGGTTGGGCATTTCAGTGAGGGTGGGTTGTACATTTCAGTGAGGGTGGAGTTGTACATTTCAGTGAGGGGGGTTGTACATTACAGTGAGGGCGTTGTACATTTTAGTGAGGGGGGTTTGTACATTTCAGTGAGGGCGGTTGTAAATTTCAGTGAGTGTGGTTGTACATTTCAGTGAGGGGGTTTGTACATTTCAGTGAGGGGGAGTTTGTACATTTCAGTGAGGGGGTTGTACATTTCAGTGAGGGGGGTTGTACATTTCAGTGAGGGGGGTTGTACATTTCAGTGAGTGGGGCTGTACATTTCAGTGAGGGGGGTTGTACATTTCAGTGAAGGGGGTTAGTACATTTCAGTGAGGGGGGTTGTACATTTCAGTGAGGGGGATTGTACATTTCAGTGAGGGGGGTTTGTACATTTCAGTGAGGGGGGTGGTACATTTCAATGAGGGGGGTTTGTATATTTCAGTGAGGGGGGGTTTGTACATTTCAGTGAGGGGGGTTGTACATTTCAGTGAGGGAGAACTTGTACGTTTCTGTGACGGCGTTTGTACAATTCAGTGACGGGGTTTGTACATTTCAGTGACGGGGGTTAGTACATTTCAGTGAGGGGGGTTGTACATTTCAGTGACGGGGGTCAGTACATTTCAGTGAGGGGGTTTGTACATTTCAGTGAGGGAGGGTTGTACATGTCAGTGAGGGAGGGTTGTACATTTCAGTGAGGGTGGGGTTGTGCATTTCAGTGAGGGGGGTTGTACATTACAGTGAGGGCGTTGTACATTTTAGTGAGGGGGGTTTGTACATTTCAGTGAGGGCGGTTGTAAATTTCAGTGAGGGTGGTTGTACATTTCAGTGAGGGGGTTTGTACATTTCAGTGAGGGGGAGTTTGTACATTTCAGTGAGGGGGTTGTACATTTCAGTGAGGGGGGTTGTACATTTCAGTGAGGGGGGTTGTACATTTCAGTGAGTGGGGCTGTACATTTCAGTGAGGGGGGTTGTACATTTCAGTGAAGGGGGTTAGTACATTTCAGTGAGGGGGGTTGTACATTTCAGTGAGGGGGATTGTACATTTCAGTGAGGGGGGTTTGTACATTTCAGTGAGGGGGGTGGTACATTTCAGTGAGGTGGGTTGTACATTTTAGTGAGAGGGGTTTGTACATTTCAATGAGGGGGGGTTTGTATATTTCAGTGAGGGGGGGTTTGTACATTTCAGTGAGGGGGGTTGTACATTTCAGTGAGGGAGAACTTGTACGTTTCTGTGACGGCGTTTGTACAATTCAGTGACGGGGTTTGTACATTTCGGTGACGGGGTTTGTACATTTAAGTGAGGAGGGTTTGTACATTTCAGTGAGGGGTGTTGTACATTTCAGTGACGGGGGTTAGTACATTTCAGTGAGGGGGGTTTGTACATTTCAGTGAGGGAGCTTTGTACATTTCAGTGAGGGGTGTTGTACATTTCCATGAGGGGGGTTCTACATTTCAGTGAGGAGGGAGGGGTTGTACATTTCTGTGAGGTGGGGGTTTCTACCTTTCAGTGAGGGCGGGTTGTACATGTCAGTGAGGGAGGGTTGTACATTTCAGTGAGGGTGGGGTTGTGCATTTCAGTTACGGTGGGTTGTACATTTCAGTGAGGGTGGGTTGTACATTTCAGTGAGGGGGTTGTACATTACAGTGAGGGGTGTTGTACATTACAGTGAGGGGGTTGTACGTTTTAGTGAGGGGGGTTTGTACATTTCAGTGAGGGCGGTTTTACATTTCAGTGAGGGGCATTGTACATTTCAGTGGAGGGGGTTGAACATTTCAGTGAGGGGGTTGTACATTTCAGTGAGGGAGATCTTGTACATTTCAGTGACGAGGTTTGTACATTTCAGTGAGGGGGGTTGTACATTTCAGTGACGTGGTTTGTACATTTCCGTGAGGGGGAGTTTGTACATTTCAGTGGGGGGGGGTTGTACATTTCAGTGAGGCAGAACTTGTACATTTCAGTGACGAGGTTTGTACATTTCAGTGAAGGCGGTTTGTACATTTCAGTGAGGGAGAACTTGTACATTTCAGTGACGAGGTTTGTACATTTCAGTGAGGGGGGGTTGTACTTTTCAGTGAGGGGGGTTGTACATTTCAGTGAGGGGGGTTGTACATTTCATTGACGGGGGTTAGTACATTTCAGTGAGGGGGGTTGTACATTTCAGTGACGGGGGTTAGTACATTTCAGTGAGGGGGTTTGTACATTTCAGTGAGGGAGGGTTGTACATGTCAGTGAGGGAGGGTTGTACATTTCAGTGAGGGTGGGGTTGTGCATTTCAGTGAGGGTGGGTTGTACATTTCAGTGAGGGTGGAGTTGTACATTTCAGTGAGGGGGGTTGTACATTACAGTGAGGGCGTTGTACATTTTAGTGAGGGGGGTTTGTACATTTCAGTGAGGGCGGTTGTAAATTTCAGTGAGGGTGGTTGTACATTTCAGTGAGGGGGTTTGTACATTTCAGTGAGGGGGAGTTTGTACATTTCAGTGAGGGGGGTTGTACATTTCAGTGAGGGGGGTTGTACATTTCAGTGAGGGGGGTTGTACATTTCAGTGAGTGGGGTTGTACATTTCAGTGAGGGGGGTTGTACATTTCAATGAGGGGGGTTTGTATATTTCAGTGAGGGGGGGTTTGTACATTTCAGTGAGGGGGGTTGTACATTTCAGTGAGGGAGAACTTGTACGTTTCTGTGACGGCGTTTGTACAATTCAGTGACGGGGTTTGTACATTTCGGTGACGGGGTTTGTACATTTAAGTGAGGAGGGTTTGTACATTTCAGTGAGGGGTGTTGTACATTTCAGTGACGGGGGTTAGTACATTTCAGTGAGGGGGGTTTGTACATTTCAGTGAGGTGGGTTGTACATTTTAGTGAGAGGGGTTTGTACATTTCAGTGAGGGAGCTTTGTACATTTCAGTGAGGGGGGTTGTACATTTCAGTGAGGGGGGTTTGTATATTTCAGTGAGGGGGGTTTTGTACATTTCAGTGAGGGGGGTTGTACATTTCAGTGAGGGAGAACTTGTACGTTTCTGTGACGGGGTTTGTACAATTCAGTGACGGGGTTTGTACAATTCAGTGACGGGGTTTGTACATTTCAGTGACGGGGGTTGTACATTTCAGTGAGAGTGGGGTTGTACATTTCAGTGAGGGGGGTTCTACATTTCAGTGAGGGGGGTTGTACATTTCAGTGAGAGTGGGGTTGTACATTTCAGTGAGGGGGGTTCTACATTTCAGTGAGGGGGGTTGAACATTTTACTGAGGGGGTTTTGTACATTTCAGTGAGGGCGGGTTGTACATTTCAGTGAGGGGGGGTTGTACATTTCAGTGAGCGGGTGTTGTACATTTCCGTGAGGGGGGTTCTACATTTCAGTGAGGAGGGAGGGGTTGTACATTTCAGTGAGGCGGGGGTTTCTACCTTTCAGTGAGGGCGGGTTGTACATGTCAGTGAGGGAGGGTTGTACATTTCAGTGAGGGTGGGGTTGTGCATTTCAGTTACCGTGGGTTGTACATTTCAGTGAGGGTGGGTTGTACATTTCAGTGAGGGGGGTTGTACATTACAGTGAGGGGTGTTGTACATTACAGTGAGGGGGGTTGTACATTTCAGTGAGGGCGGTTGTACATTTCAGTGAGGGGCATTGTACATTTCAGTGAGGGAGATCTTGTACATTTCAGTGACGAGGTTTGTACATTTCAGTGAGGGGGGTTGTACATTTCAGTGACGTGGTTAGTACATTTCCGTGAGGGGGAGTTTGTACATTTCAGTGGGGGGGGGGGGTTGTACATTTCAGTGAGGGAGAACTTGTACATTTCAGTGACGAGGTTTGTACATTTCAGTGAGGGGGGGTTGTACTTTTCAGTGAGGGTGGTTGTACATTTCAGTGAGGGGGGTTGTACATTTCAGTGACGGGGTTAGTACATTTCAGTGAGGGGGGTTGTACATTTCAGTGACGGGGGTTAGTACATTTCAGTGAGGGGGTTTGTACATTTCAGTGAGGGAGGGTTGTACATGTCAGTGAGGGACGGTTGTACATTTCAGTGAGGGTGGGGTTGTGCATTTCAGTGAGGGTGGGTTGTACATTTCAGTGAGGGTGGAGTTGTACATTTCAGTGAGGGGGGTTGTACATTACAGTGAGGGGGTTGTACATTTTAGTGAGGGGGGTTTGTACATTTCAGTGAGTGCGGTAGTAAATTTCAGTGAGGGTGGTTGTACATTTCAGTGAGGGGGTTTGTACATTTCAGTGAGGGGGAGTTTGTACATTTCAGTGAGGGGGGTTGTACATTTCAGTGAGGGGGGTTGTACATTTCAGTGAAGGGGGTTAGTACATTTCAGTGAGGGGGGTTGTACATTTCAGTGAGGGGGATTGTACATTTCAGTGAGGGGGGTTTGTACATTTCAGTGAGGGGGGTGGTACATTTCAGTGAGGTGGGTTGTACATTTTAGTGAGAGGGGTTTGTACATTTCAGTGAGGGGGGTTTGTATATTTCAGTGAGGGGGGGTTTGTACATTTCAGTGAGGGGGGTTGTACATTTCAGTGAGGGAGAACTTGTATGTTTCTGTGACGGGGTTTGTACATTTCGGTGACGGGGTTTGTACATTTAAGTGAGGAGGGTTTGTACATTTCAGTGAGGGTGTTGTACATTTCAGTGACGGGGGTTAGTACATTTCAGTGACGGGGGTTGTACATTTCAGTGAGGGGGATTGTACATTTCAGTGAGGGGGGTTTGTACATTTCAGTGAGGGGGGTTTGTACATTTCAGTGAGGTAGGTTGTACATTTTAGTGAGAGGGGTTTGTACATTTCAGTGAGGGAGCTTTGTACATTTCACTGAGGGGGGTTGTACATTTCAGTGAGGGGGTTTGTATATTTCAGTGAGGGGGTTTTGTACATTTCAGTGAGGGGGGTTGTACATTTCAGTGAGGGAGAACTTGTACGTTTCTGTTACGGGGTTTGTACAATTCAGTGACGGGGTTTGTACATTTCAGTGACGGGGTTTGTACATTTCAGTGAGGTGGGGTTGTACATTTCAGTGAGGGGGGGTTTGTACATTTCAGTGAGGGGGGGTTGTACATTTCAGTGAGAGGGGTGTTGTACATTTCAGTGAGGGGGGTTGTACATTTCAGTGAGAGTGGGGTTCTACATTTCAGTGAGGGCGGGTTGTACATTTCAGTGAGGGGGGTTTGTACATTTCACTGAGCGGGTGTTGTACATTTCCGTGAGGGGGGTTCTACATTTCAGTGAGGAGGGAGGGGTTGTACATTTCAGTGAGGGGGGTGTTTCTACCTTTCAGTGAGGGCGGGTTGTACATGTCAGTGAGGGTGGGGTTGTGCATTTCAGTTACGGTGGGTTGTACATTTCAGTGAGGGTGGGTTGTACATTTCAGTGAGGGGGGTTGTACATTACAGTGAGGGGTGTTGTACATTACAGTGAGGGGGTTGTACGTTTTAGTGAGGGGGGTTTGTACATTTCAGTGAGGGCGGTTGTACATTTCAGTGAGGGGCATTGTACATTTCAGTGGAGGGGGTTGAACATTTCAGTGAGGGGGTTGTACATTTCAGTGAGGGAGATCTTGTACATTTCAGTGACGAGGTTTGTACATTTCAGTGAGGGGGGTTGTACATTTCAGTGACGTGGTGAGTACATTTCCGTGAGGGGGAGTTTGTACATTTCAGTGAGGGAGAACTTGTACATTTCAGTGACGAGGTTTGTACATTTCAGTGAAGGCGGTTTGTACATTTCAGTGAGGGAGAACTTATACATTTCAGTGACAAGGTTTGTACATTTCAGTGAGGGGGGGTTGTACATTTCAGTGAGGGGGGTTGTACATTTCAGTGAGGGGGGTTGTACATTATAGTGAGGGGGCTTTGTACATTTCAGTGAGGGGGTTGTACATTTCAGTGAGGGGGGTTTGTACATTTCAGTGAGGGGGGGTTTGTACATTTCAGTGAGGGGGGTTGTACATTTCAGTGAGGGAGAACTTGTACGTTTGTGTGACGGCGTTTGTACAATTCAGTGACGGGGTTTGTACATTTTGGTGACGGGGTTTGTACATTTCAGTGAGGAGGGTTTGTACATTTCAGTGAGGGGGGTTGTACATTTCAGTGACGGGGGTTAGTACATTTCAGTGAGGGGGTTGTACATTTCAGTGAGGGAGATTGTACATTTCAGTGAGGGGGGTTTGTACATTTCAGTGAGGGGGTGGTACATTTCAGTGAGGTGGGTTGTACATTTTAGTGAGAGGGGTTTGTACATTTCAGTGAGGGAGCTTTGTACATTTCACTGAGGGGGGTTGTACATTTCAGTGAAGGGGGTTTGTATATTTCAGTGATGGGGGTTTGTACATTTCAGTGAGGGGGTTGTACATTTCAGTGAGGGAGAACTTGTACGTTTCTGTGACGGGGTTTGTACATTTCAGTGACGGGGTTTGTACATTTCAGTGACGGGGTTTGTACATTTCAGTGAGGGGGGGGTTGTACATTTCAGTGAGGGGGGTTTGTACATTTAAGTGAGGGGGGTTGTATATTTTAGTGAGGGGGTTGTACGTTTTAGTGAGGGGGGTTTGTACATTTCAGTGAGGGCGGTTGTACATTTCAGTGAGGGGCATTGTACATTTCAGTGGAGGGGGTTGAACATTTCAGTGAGGGGGTTGTACATTTCAGTGAGGGAGATCTTGTACATTTCAGTGACGAGGTTTGTACATTTCAGTGAAGGCGGTTTGTACATTTCAGTGAGGGAGAACTTATACATTTCAGTGACAAGGTTTGTACATTTCAGTGAGGGGGGGTTGTACATTTCAGTGAGGGGGGTTGTACATTTCAGTGAGGGGGGTTGTACATTTCAGTGAGGGGGCTTTGTACATTTCAGTGAGGGGGTTGTACATTTCAGTGAGGGGGGTTTGTACATTTCAGTGAGGGGGGGTTTGTACATTTCAGTGAGGGGGGTTGTACATTTCAGTGAGGGAGAACTTGTACGTTTGTGTGACGGCGTTTGTACAATTCAGTGACGGGGTTTGTACATTTCGGTGACGGGGTTTGTACATTTCAGTGAGGATGGTTTGTACATTTCAGTGAGGGGGTTGTACATTTCAGTGACGGGGGTTATTACATTTCAGTGAAGGGGATTGTACATTTCAGTGAGGGGGGTTTGTACATTTCAGTGAGGGGGTGGTCCA
The DNA here is from genome assembly GCF_047496885.1 of Scyliorhinus torazame. Taxonomy (NCBI): domain Eukaryota; kingdom Metazoa; phylum Chordata; class Chondrichthyes; order Carcharhiniformes; family Scyliorhinidae; genus Scyliorhinus; species Scyliorhinus torazame. The sequence continues at coordinate 89,918,519 of NC_092719.1, forward strand.
TTTCAGTGAGGTGGGTTGTACATTTTAGTGAGAGGGGTTTGTACATTTCAGTGAGGGAGCTTTGTACATTTCACTGAGGGGGGTTGTACATTTCAGTGAGGGGGGTTTGTATATTTCAGTGATGGGGGGTTTGTACATTTCAGTGAGGGGGTTGTACATTTCAGTGAGGGAGAACTTGTACGTTTCTGTGACGGGGTTTGTACATTTCAGTGACGGGGTTTGTACATTTCAGTGACGGGGTTTGTACATTTCTGTGAGAGGGGGTTGTACATTTCAGTGAGGGGGGTTTGTACATTTAAGTGAGGGGGGTTGTACATTTTAGTGAGGGAGAACTTGTACATTTCAGTGAGGGGGGTTGTACATTACAGTGAGGGGGTTGTACATTTTAGTGAGGGGGGTTTGTACATTTCAGTGAGGGGGGGTTTGTACATTTCAGTGAGTGCGGTAGTAAATTTCAGTGAGGGTGGTTGTACATTTCAGTGAGGGGGTTTGTACATTTCAGTGAGGGGGAGTTTGTACATTTCAGTGAGGGGGGTTGTACATTTCAGTGAGGGGGGTTGTACATTTCAGTGAAGGGGGTTAGTACATTTCAGTGAGGGGGCTTGTACATTTCAGTGAGGGGGATTGTACATTTCAGTGAGGGGGGTTTGTACATTTCAGTGAGGGGGTGGTACATTTCAGTGAGGTGGGTTGTACATTTTAGTGAGAGGGGTTTGTACATTTCAGTGAGGGGGGTTTGTATATTTGAGTGAGGAGGGGTTTGTACATTTCAGTGAGGGGGGTTGTACATTTCAGTGAGGGAGAACTTGTACGTTTCTGTGACGGCGTTTGTACAATTCAGTGACGGGGTTTGTACATTTCGGTGACGGGGTTTGTACATTTAAGTGAGGAGGGTTTGTACATTTCAGTGAGGGTGTTGTACATTTCAGTGACGGGGGTTAGTACATTTCAGTGAGGGGGGTTGTACATTTCAGTGAGGGGGATTGTACATTTCAGTGAGGGGGGTTTGTACATTTCAGTGAGGGGGGTTTGTACATTTCAGTGAGGTGGTTGTACATTTTAGTGAGAGGGGTTTGTACATTTCAGTGAGGGAGCTTTGTACATTTCACTGAGGGGGGTTGTACATTTCAGTGAGGGGGTTTGTATATTTCAGTGAGGGGGTTTTGTACATTTCAGTGAGGGGGGTTGTACATTTCAGTGAGGGAGAACTTGTACGTTTCTGTGACGGGGTTTGTACAATTCAGTGACGGGGTTTGTACATTTCAGTGACGGGGTTTGTACATTTCAGTGAGGTGGGGTTGTACATTTCAGTGAGGGGGGGTTTGTACATTTCAGTGAGGGGGGGTTGTACATTTCAGTGAGAGGGGTGTTGTACATTTCAGTGAGGGGGGTTCTACATTTCAGTGAGGGGGGTTGTACATTTCAGTGAGAGTGGGGTTCTACATTTCAGTGAGGGGGGTTGTACATTTTACTGAGGGGGGTTTGTACATTTCAGTGAGGGCGGGTTGTACATTTCAGTGAGGGGGGTTTGTACATTTCAGTGAGCGGGTGTTGTACATTTCCGTGAGGGGTGTTCTACATTTCAGTGAGGAGGGAGGGGTTGTACATTTCAGTGAGGGGGGTGTTTCTACCTTTCAGTGAGGGCGGGTTGTACATGTCAGTGATGGAGGGCTGTACATTTCAGTGAGGGTGGGGTTGTGCATTTCAGTTACGGTGGGTTGTACATTTCAGTGAGGGTGGGTTGTACATTTCAGTGAGGGGGGTTGTACATTACAGTGAGGGGTGTTGTACATTACAGTGAGGGGGTTGTACGTTTTAGTGAGGGGGGTTTGTACATTTCAGTGAGGGCGGTTGTACATTTCAGTGAGGGGCATTGTACATTTCAGTGGAGGGGGTTGAACATGTCAGTGAGGGGGTTGTACATTTCAGTGAGGGAGATCTTGTACATTTCAGTGACGAGGTTTGTACATTTCAGTGAGGGGGGTTGTACATTTCAGTGACGTGGTGAGTACATTTCCGTGAGGGGGAGTTTGTACATTTCAGTGGGGGGGGGGGGGGGTTGTACATTTCAGTGAGGGAGAACTTGTACATTTCAGTGACGAGGTTTGTACATTTCAGTGAAGGCGGTTTGTACATTTCAGTGAGGGAGAACTTATACATTTCAGTGACAAGGTTTGTACATTTCAGTGAGGGGGGGTTGTACATTTCAGTGAGGGGGGTTGTACATTTCAGTGAGGGGGGTTGTACATTATAGTGAGGGGGCTTTGTACATTTCAGTGAGGGTGTTGTACATTTCAGTAAGGGGGGTTTGTACATTTCAGTGAGGGGGGGTTTGTACATTTCAGTGAGGGGGGTTGTACATTTCAGTGAGGGAGAACTTGTACGTTTGTGTGACGGCGTTTGTACAATTCAGTGACGGGGTTTGTACATTTTGGTGACGGGGATTGTACATTTCAGTGAGGAGGGTTTGTACATTTCAGTGAGGGGGGTTGTACATTTCAGTGACGGGGGTTAGTACATTTCAGTGAGGGGGTTGTACATTTCAGTGAGGGAGATTGTACATTTCAGTGAGGGGGGTTTGTACATTTCAGTGAGGGGGTGGTACATTTCAGTGAGGTGGGTTGTACATTTTAGTGAGAGGGGTTTGTACATTTCAGTGAGGGAGCTTTGTACATTTCACTGAGGGGGGTTGTACATTTCAGTGAGGGGGGTTTGTATATTTCAGTGATGGGGGGTTTGTACATTTCAGTGAGGGGGTTGTACATTTCAGTGAGGGAGAACTTGTACGTTTCTGTGACGGGGTTTGTACATTTCAGTGACGGGGTTTGTACATTTCAGTGACGGGGTTTGTACATTTCGGTGAGGGGGGGTTGTACATTTCAGTGAGCGGGGTTTGTACATTTAAGTGAGGGGGGTTGTACATTTTAGTGAGGGAGAACTTGTACATTTCAGTGACGGGGTTTGTACATTTCAGTGACGGGGTTTGAACATTTTGGTGAGGGGGGGTTTGTACATTTCACTGAGGGGGGTTGTACATTTCAGTGAGGGTGGTTTGTATATTTCAGTGATGGGGGTTTGTACATTTCAGTGCGGGGGTTGTACATTTCAGTGAGGGAGAACTTGTACGTTTCTGTGACGGGGTTTGTACAATTCAGTGATGGGGTTTGTACATTTCAGTGACGGGGTTTGTACATTTCAGTGACGGGGTTAGTACATTTCAGTCACGGGGTTTGAACATTTTGGTGAGGGGGGGTTTGTACATTTCAGTGAGGGGGTTGTACATTTCAGTGAGTGGGCTTTGTACATTTCAGTGAGGGCGGTTGTACATTTCAGTGACGGGGTTTGTACATTTCCGTGAGGGGGAGTTTGTACATTTCAGTGGGGGGGGTTGTACATTTCAGTGAGGGGGGTTTGTACATTTAAGTGAGGGGGGTTGTACATTTTAGTGAGGGGGTTGTACATTTCAGTGAGGGGGGTTGTACATTTCAGTGACGGGGTTAGTACATTTCAGTGAGGGGGGGTTGTACATTTCAGTGAGGGGTGTTTGTACATTTCAGTGGTGGGGTTGTACATTTCAGTGAGGGAGAACTTGTACATTTCAGTGATGAGGTTTGTACATTTCCGTGAGGGTGGTTCTACATTTCAGTGAGGAGGGAGGGGTTGTACATTTCAGTGAGGGGGGTTGTACATTTCAGTGAGTGGGCTTTGTACATTTCAGTGAGGGCGGTGGTACATTTCAGTGAGGGCGGTTGTACATTTCAGTGAGGGGGTTGTACATTTCAGTGAGGGGGTGTTGTACATTTCAGTGAGGGGTGATTGTTCATTTCAGTGAGGGCGTTGTACATTTCAGTGAGGTGGGTTGTGCATTTTAGTGAGGGGGTTTGTACATTTCAGTGAGGGCGGGTTGTACATTTCAATGAGGGGGGTTGTACATTAAAGTGAGGGGGTGTTGTACATTTCAGTGAGGGGGGTTGTACATTTCAGTCAGGAGGGTTTGTATATTTCATTGAGGGGGTTTGTACATTTCAGTGAGGGGGGTTGTACATTTCAGTGAGGGAGAACTTGTACATTTCAGTGACGGGGTTTGTACATTTCCGTGAGGGGGAGTTTGTACATTTCAGTGGTGGGGTTGTACATTTCAGTGAGGGAGAACTTGTACATTTCAGTGATGAGGTTTGTACATTTCGGTGAGGGGGGTTGTACATTTCAGTGACGGGGTTAGTACATTTCAGTGAGGGGGGTTGTACATTTCAGTGAGGGGGGTTTGTACATTTCAGTGAGGGGGGTTGTACAGTTCAGTGAGGTGGGTTGTACATTTTAGTGAGTGGGGTTTGTACATTTCAGTGAGGGAGGGTTGTACATTTCACTGAGGGGGGTTGTACATTTCAGTGAGGGGGCTTTGTACATTTCAGTGAGGGGGGTTGTACATTTCAGTGAGGGGGGTTGTACATTTCAATGAGGGAGAACTTGTACATTTCAGTTACGGGGTTTGTACATTTCAGTGACGGGGTTTGAACATTTTGGTGAGGGGGGGTTTGTACATTTCAGTGAGGGGGGGTTGTACATTTCAGTGAGAGTGGGGTTGTACATTTCAGTGAGGGGGGTTCTACATTTCAGTGAGGGGGGTTGTACATTTCAGTGAGAGTGGGGTTGTACATTTCAGTAAGGGGGGTTGTATATTTCAGTGAGGGGGGTTGTACATTTTACTGAGGGGGGTTTGTACATTTCAGTGAGGGCGGGATGTACAATTCAGTGAGGAGGGGTTGTACATTTCAGTGAGTGGGTGTTGTACATTTCCGTGAGGGTGGTTCTACATTTCAGTGAGGAGGGAAGGGTTGTACATTTCAGTGAGGGGGAGGTTTCTACATTTCAGTGAGGGCGGGTTGTACATGTCAGTGAGGGAGGGTTGCACATTTCAGTGAGGGTGGGGTTGTGCATTTCAGTTAGGGTGGGTTGTACATTTCAGTGTGGGTGGGTTGTACATTTCAGTCAGGGGGGTTGTACATTACAGTGAGGGGTGTTGTACATTACAGTGAGGGGGTTGTACATTTTAATGAGGGGGTTTGTACATTTCAGTGAGGGGCATTGTACATTTCAGTGGAGGGGTTGAACATTTCAGTGAGGGGTTTGTACATTTCAGTGAGGGGGGGTTTGTACATTTCGGTGAGGGGGGTTTGTTCATTTCAGTGAGGGGGGTTGTACATTTCAGTGAGGGGGTGTTGTACATTTCAGTGAGGGGATTTTACATTTCAGTGAGGGGGGTTTGTTCATTTCAGTGAGGGGGGTTGTACATTTCAGTGAGTGGGTTTTGTACATTTCAGTGAGGGCGGTTGTACATTTCAGTGAGGGGGTTGTACACATCAGTGAGGGGGTGTTGTACATTTAAGTGAGGGGTGATTGTTCATTTCAGTGAGGGCGTTGTACATTTCAGTGAGGATGGTTGTGCATTTTAGTGAGGGGGGTTTGTACATTTCAGTGAGGGCGGGTTGTACATTTCAATAAGGGGGGTTGTACATTAAAGTGAGGGGGTGTTGTACATTTCAGTGAGGGGGTTGGACATTTCAGTGAGGGGGTGGTTTGTCCATTTCAGTGAAGGGGGTTGTACATTTCAGTCAGGAGGGTTTGTACATTTCAGTGAGGGGGGTTTGTACATTTCAGTCATGGGGGTTTGTACATTTCAGTGAGGGGGGTTGTACATTTCAGTGAGGGACAACTTGTACATTTCAGTGACGGGGTTTGTACATTTCAGTGACGGGGTTTGAACATTTTGGTGAGGGGGGGTTTGTACATTTCAGTGAGGGGGAGTTGTACATTTCAGTGAGAGTGGGGTTGTACATTTCAGTGAGGGGGGTTCTACATTTCAGTGAGGGGGGTTGTACATTTCAGTGAGAGTGGGGTTGTACATTTCAGTGAGGGGGGTTCTACATTTCAGTGAGGGGGGTTGTACATTTTACTGAGGGGGGTTTGTACATTTCAGTGAGGGCGGGTTGTACATTTCAGTGAGGGGGGGTTGTACATTTCAGTGAGCGGGTGTTGTACATTTCCGTGAGGGGGGTTCTACATTTCGGTGAGGAGGGAGGGGTTGTGCATTTCAGTGAGGGGGGGGTTTCTACATTTCAGTGAGGGCGGGTTGTACATGTCAGTGAGGGAGGGTTGTATATTTGAGTGAGGGTGGGGTTGTGCATTTCAGTTAGGGTGGGTTTTACATTTCAGTGAGGGGGGTTGTACATTTCAGTGAGGGGGGTGGTACATTTCAGTGAGGGGGGTTGTACATTTCAGTGAGTGGGTTTTGTACATGTCAGTGAGGGAGGGTTGTACATTTCAGTGAGGGGGTGTTGTACATTTCAGTGAGGGGATTTTACATTTCAGTGAGGGGGGTTTGTTCATTTCAGTGAGGGGGGTTGTACATTTCAGTGAGTGGGTTTTGTACATTTCAGTGAGGGCGGTTAGTACATTTCAGTGAGGGCGGTTGTACATTTCAGTGAGGGGGTTGTACATTTCAGTGAGGGGGTGTTGTACATTTCAGTGAGGGGTGATTGTTCATTTCAGTGAGGGCGTTGTACATTTCAGTGAGGATGGTTGTGCATTTTAGTGAGGGGGGTTTGTACATTTCAGTGAGCGGGGGTTGTACATTTCAATGAGGAGGGTTGTACATTAAAGTGAGGGGGTGTTGTACATTTCAGTGAGGGGGGTTGTACATTTCAGTCAGGAGGGTTTGTACATTTCATTGAGGGGGGTTTGTACATTTCAGTGAGGGGGGTTGTACATTACTGTGAGGGAGAACATGTACATTTCGGTGACGGGGTTTGTACATTTCCGTGAGGGGGAGTTTGTACATTTCAGTGGGGGGGGGTTGTACATTTCAGTGAGGGAGAACTTGTACATTTCAGTGACGAGGTTTGTACATTTCAGTGAGGTTGGTTGTACATTTCAGTGACGGGCTTAGTACATTTCAGTGAGGGGGCTTGTACATTTCAGTGAGGGGGGTTTGTAGATTTCAGTGAGGGGGGTGGTACATTTCAGTGAGGTGGGTTGTACATTTTCGTGAGAGGGGTTTGTACATTTCAGTGAGGGAGGTCTGTACATGTCAGTGAGGGAGGGTTGTGCATTTCAGTGAGGGTGAGTTGTACATTTCAGTGAGGGGGGTTGTACATTTCAGTGAGGGGGTGTTGTACATTTCAGTGAGGGTGAGTTGTACATTTCAGTGAGGGGGGTTGTACATTTCAGTGAGGGGGTGTTGTACATTTCAGTGAGTAGGGTTGTACATTTCAGTGAGGGGGTTTTACATTTCAGTGAGGGGGGTTTGTTCATTTTAGTGAGGGGGGTTGTACATTTCAGTGAGGGGGGTTTGTACATTTCAGTGAGTGGGGTTTGTACATTTCAGTGAGGGGGTGTTGTACATTTCAGTGAGGGAGGTTGGTTCATTTCAGTGAGGGCGTTGTACATGTCAGTGAGGGAGGTTGTACATTTTAGTGAGGGCGGGTTGTACATTTCAGTGAGGGGGGGTTGTACATTAAAGTGAGGGGGTGTTGTACATTTCAGTGAGGGGGTTGGACATTTCAGTGAGGGGGTGGTTTGTCCATTTCAGTGAACGGGGTTGTACATTTCAGTCAGGAGGGGTTGTACATTTCAGTGAGGGGGGTTTGTACATTACAGTCAGGGGGGTTTGTACATTTCAGTGAGGGGGGTTGTACATTTCAGTGAGGGAGAACTTGTACATTTCAGTGACGGGGTTTGTACATTTCAGTGACGGGGTTTGAACATTTTGGTGAGGGGGGGTTTGTACATTTCAGTGAGGGGGGGTTGTACATTTCAGTGAGAGTGGGGTTGTACATTTCAGTGAGGGGGGTTCTACATTTCAGTGAGGGGGGTTGTACATTTCAGTGAGAGTGGGGTTGTACATTTCAGTGAGGGGGGTTGTACATTTCAGTGAGGGGGGGTTGTACATTTCTGTGAGAGTGGGGTTGTACATTTCAGTGAGGGGGGTTCTACATTTCAGTGAGGGGGGTTGTACATTTTACTGAGGGGGGTTTGTACATTTCAGTGAGGGCGGGTTGTACATTTCAGTGAGGGGGGTTTGTACATTTCAGTGAGCGGGTGTTGTACATTTCCGTGAGGGGGGTTCTACATTTCAGTGAGGAGGGAGGGGTTGTGCATTTCAGTGACGGGGGGGTTTCTACATTTCAGTGAGAGCGGGTTGTACTTGTCAGTGAGGGAGGGTTGTACATTTCAGTGAGGGTGGGGTTGTGCATTTCAGTTAGGGTGGGTTGTACATTTCAGTGAGGGTGGGTTGTACATTTCAGTGAGGGGGGTTGTACATTACAGTGAGGGGTGTTGTACATTACAGTGAGGGGGTTGTACATTTTAGTGAGGGGGAGTTTGTACATTTCAGTGGGGGGGTTGTACATTTCAGTGAGGGAGAACTTGTACATTTCAGTGACGAGGTTTGTACATTTCAGTGTGGGGGGTTGTACATTTCAGTGACGGGGTTAGTACATTTCAGTGAGGGGGTTGTACATTTCAGTGAGGGGGGTTTGTACATTTCAGTGAGGGGGTGGTACATTTCAGTGAGGTGGGTTGTACATTTTTGTGAGAGGGGTTTGTACATTTCAGTGAGGGAGGTCTGTACATGTCAGTGAGGGAGGGTTGTACATTTCAGTGAGGGGGTGTTGTACATTTCAGTGAGGGGATTTTACATTTCAGTGAGGGGGGTTTGTTCATTTCAGTGAGGGGGGTTGTACATTTCAGTGAGTGGGTTTTGTACATTTCAGTGAGGGCGGTTGTACATTTCAGTGAGGGGGTTGTACATTTCAGTGAGGGGGTGTTGTACATTTCAGTGAGGGGTGATTGTTCATTTCAGTGCGGGCGTTGCACATTTCAGTGAGGATGGTTGTGCATTTTAGTGAGGGGGGTTTGTACATTTCAGTGAGGGGGGGTTGTACATTTCAATGAGGGGGGTTGTACATTAAAGTGAGGGGGTGTTGTACATTTCAGTGAAGGGGGTTGTACATTTCAGTCAGGAGGGTTTGTACATTTCATTGAGGGGGGTT